>NW_012107197.1:702650-712875 GCF_000951045.1 Mandrillus leucophaeus
GCCTGCCTCGGCCTCCCAAAGTGCTGGGATTACGGGCATGAGTCACCGAGCCTGGCCTAATTTTTGTATTTTTAGCAGAGATGGGGTTTCTCTATGTTAACTAGGCTGGTCTCGAACTCCTGACCTCAAGTGATCTACCTGCCTCAGCCTCCCAAAGTGCTGGGATTACAGGCGTGTGCCACCTTGCCTGGCCCCTTTGTCAACTTTTACCCCCTGCCAGCCTAATAGGGTCACTCCCTGGGAAGGGGTGCTGGGACCTAGAACCCAGCACTCCCTGTTCCAGCAGGAATCCCTGCATGAGGTCTAGGGAGCTGACACACTGCATCTATGTCTAGCTTCATGGCACTGGAGAGCTGCAAGAACTCCAGGGGCAACAGGCACCCAGCTGCCCCCCAAGCTGCTGAGCCTGTCAGAAGAGCACTGCACTGTTTCCTCCATTCACTCCTTCACCCAAGACACGTTGATCAGGCAACTACTCTGGGGCAGACCCTGTGCCAGGCACTCAGATGCAGCTGGAAAAGAGGCAGATGGGGCCCATGCCCTTGTAGGACTAGTGGTTTGGCAAGAGTTAGGTGTTAAGCACATAATCATTTAATTGCAGATATGAAAAGTGTTTGGAGGACATGGCATCTTTGAGAAAAGAGAGGCCTCATATGGTGCATTCTCTTTCCTTTTTTTGAGACAGGGTCTTGTTTTTTAACCCAAGCTGGAATGCAGTGGCACGAACACAGTTCACAGCAGCCTCGACCTCCAGGGTGTAAGCGATCCTCTGGCTTCAGCCCCCACAAGTAGCTGGCACCATCACACTCCCCTAATTTTTGTATTTTTTGTAGAGACAAGGTTTCGCCATGTTGCCCAGGCTGGTCTCAAACTTCTGGGCTTAAGCAATTCTCCTGCCTTGGCCTCCCAGAATGCTAGGATTATAGGCATGAGCCACTGTGTCCTGTCATATGGTGTATTTTCTAGATAACTGAAGGTCCTCCTTGAAGGAATGAAATATAAGGGGCTGGAAGAGAAAGAAGAGGGCGAAAAGTCAAGTCTCTCTGTATTGCACCACTCATGTTCTCACTTATCAGTTTCACGGTGCAACCTTTGACCTGATGCGTTCCTGTTCTGGGCTGTGAGGTGCTTCTACTGTTTTGAGCTCTCTCTGTTTTGTGTGTGTGTTGTTGTTGTTGTTGTTGTTTTCTTTTTTTTTCTTTTTTTCTCTTTTTTTGAGACGGAGTCTCTCTCTGTCACCCAGGCTGGAGTGCAATGGCACAATCGCAGCTCACTGCAACCACCGCCTCCCAGGTTCAAGCGATTTCCCTGCCTCAGCCTCCCAAGTAGCTGGGACTACAGGTGCACATCACCATGCCTGGTTAATTTTTGTATTTTTAGTAGAGACGGGATTTCACCATGTTGGACAGGCTGGTCTCTAACTCCTGACCTCAGTTGACTCACCCGCCTCCGCCTCCCAAAATGCTGTGATTACAGGTGTGAGCCACCGCGCCTGACCTCCCTGTTTTTTTGGTGTCACATCTCTTTCCTCACAGTCTGACCATTGGTACCACTTCTCCCAGGGGAAGGGATTTGGCTTTTGGAGTGTCACCTGTGCTGTTCCACTACTGCACATCCTATGACTGGTCACCAGAAGGCCAGGTGGGGAACTTGTGTGCAATCCTTCCCTGCAGGGGTGGATCAGGCCTAAGCTTCACCAGGAACCCAGGCCTGGAGTCCCCGCGGGCCTGGGAGCTGTCCAGGGTCCTGCACCGCTTGAGGCCTGAGGTTCACATCCCAGCCTGCCCAATGGTGGATTGTGCGGCCCTGGACAAGTCCTACCCTATTTCCCAGCCCCAGGTTCCCCATCTGAAAGATGAGCAGGACAGATCAGATGGTCTCCAGGGCTCCTGCTGGCTGCCTTCTTAGATCCTTTATATCCCAAATGGATTGTCAAGGGTCTTGGGCTCTTTTTCTGGACTGGAAGGCTGACATTTGAAGGACAGGGGTCAGCACAAAGTACAGATCTGGGCAGAGTGGATGTCCCACAAAAATACTGGCATAAACAGCCCGCAAGCCTGCTGCAGGGAGTGAGGGCCTCGCTGACATTCTCAAATGATGCCCGTGGTAGAGCTGGCACAGACCCAGTGGCTGAGGCCCAAGGCTTCAGGCACCCCACAGGGATGTGCCATCCTGCCACTCCGTGGGGAACTGCAGGCATTCTGTCCTTGTTCAGGGCAGGGAGGGAGTTGGGGCTGGCTTGGGACACCAGGAATTGTACCTTTGCTGAACTCTTATGAGGCCCCCATGGGTGGGTGTTCTCATCTCTCAGGAGGTGGGCTGGGTGGGGCAGCTTTCAGACTTGCACTTGGGAATCTGTCATCCCTGGGTTCAAGTTCCACTCTCTCTCTTGCTAACCAGAGATTATGCCTTGGGAAAGTGGCATAGCCTCCTGTAGCCTCCACTTTCTCAACTGCACAAAGGGGCACCCACTTCATGGGCTCATTGTGGTGCTCACAGACAATAGGACCCAGTGAAGTGCATACCATGCAGTACGTATCCAACACGTAAGTGGTGGGTGTTAAAATTATTCAACTGATAAGTTAGTCTACTGGTTTCAAGGCTGGTCTTGGGGAAGTCCCTTCTGAGAAGCAGGGAAGGGGCAGTGGTCCTAATGGTCTCTCAAGTCCATTTCAAGCCCTGTGGCCTACATGAGCTGTTGCCCTCCTGTCACTCCTCCTTCTAGCCCTAGGCTGTGGTTTTCCAGAAGACCAGGGTCACTCTGCCTCTGGTTGCCCAGCAAACGGTAAGTTCTCTGTCAGGACGCAACAGCCAAGTGGGCAGAGTTTCTCAATGGGGCAGAGCTGCATTGGGCACAGGTGTGCAATCTGAGGCATGTGGGAAGGTGGCAAGGACAGGTGGTGCCACCCACACAGAGGGAGGAGGTGGCAGGGAGGCACTCACAGCCCCAAAAGTAGAGATCATCCTTCCCCCCAGGTCAGAGGTCATCCCTTCCTCAAGGTCAGGCATGGGGCCAAACTTTCAGATGAACCGGGAAAGCTCTCTGGATGGAAGAGCTTATGGAGAGTTTAAATTAAACAGCCTGGTGTTGCTTTTGAAAAAAAAAAAAAAAAAACCCTCTCTCTGCTTTGATTCCCTTTGAAAGGTGTTTGGTTCAACACAGAGGAGGAGAAGGTTAGAGGAAACAGAAGCGGGGAAGGGGGACTCACAGATGGGCTGTGACGTGACACGCATGGGCAAGAGGCCTGGGCCCTGAAGTCTGCGGTGCCAGTGACCTGGCTTTGCCTCGGGTGGATTTTGCCTCCTAAAAGGTAGCCGCGTTCAAACAGGGCTGAGACCTCCCAGCCCATCCCAGGATCTGGCAGGCCAGCCTGCCTTCTCCTGGCTGCCGTTCTGTCTGTCCTCTCTCCCCAGGAGAAGCTGGGGTGGTTGCAGTGACACAGCAAACAGCCTGGGCCCCAGGCAAGGAGCTCGGGGGAGCCAGCTCTCTGCTGCTGGGAGTCTCCTGAGACCTCACAAACTGCCCCAGCTTCCCTCAGGCTCGGCCAGAGTGCTGGCTCAGCAAGGCTGGGCTTGCAGCAAGGCTGGTGAGCCCTGAGCTGTTGGACAGGGTGCACCTGCCAGCTCCCAGCCACTGCCCGACTCCTTTTCCAGTGCCCCTTCCACAACTGCCACCCCAGCTGCCCTGGGGCCCCCCAAACCCTGGGGGAGGCAGCTTCACCTCTCTGTGTCTCAGGGCATCTCTGAAATGAGGGCTTTCATGAAGCTGCAGGGGAGGGAGTGGGGCCCTGGGGTTCCACAGAGGACGCTGTGCAGGCAGAGACAGAGCCCTTGAGCAGGGGGACTTTGTAAGTTACCAGAGTGTCCTCCATTACCCAGGAGCAAGAGGCAGCCAGGCCTCTGGACAGAGCAGAATCTGAGGCCTAGACATCAAACCCCTAGGCTCCTGGCTTCTTGCTGAACCCCCCTTGGAGGGGTTGCGCCATTCCTCTCTGTATTCTCCAAACCACGGGGAAAAGAATGGCCACTCACCAACCCCCGTTGGGACCTACAGACCCTTCCTGGCCCCACCTGCAAGTAACTGGGAGAGTAAATGGATTGGTCCTCCTTGGTCATGTGCTCACCTCGTCCAATCAGCTATGGGCACAGTCTGAACTCTTAGCTGAGAACCCCCACCCTCCGAGTGAGGGGAGGAGCATTCCCAACGCCCTTCGTCCTGAGCAGGAAGTCACTCCCACAGGTGTCCCAATAAGGACCTATGGCCATGGTCTGGGAGTCAGGAAGATCTGAGTGGGAGAGGGTGGGTGGACTAGCCCAGTTCAGCACCTTGGACAGGTCACTCCGGTTTCTGATGTAGCAAAGGGACTCATAGCCCCTGCCAGGCTGCCCTGCCTCACAGTGAGGCTGGCGAGGGGGCACCAAACAGCCACGCGTGGGACTCAAATCCTCAGACACCTAGCCTTCATCCAGGGCTCCCTCCACTACATCAACGCCCCGGGAGCAGGCTCTTCTCCCAGGCTATCCAAGGAGGAACCGACGCGGGCGTTCACATATGAAGGCGTTCTAAAATGTACGTTTTATTATCATTCAGGTGTGATGAGGCTAACAGATCAAAGGACTGCCATTAGAAAGAAGGTTTGTTGACCAGGCGCGGGGGCTCATCCCAGCACTTTGGGAGGCCGAGGCAGGCCAATCACGAGGTCAGGAGATCGAGATCATCCTGGCTAACACGGTGAAACTCCGTCTCTACTAAAAATACAAAAAAAAAAAAAAAAATTAGTCGGGCGCGGGGGCGGGCGCCTGTAGTCCCAGCTACTCAGGAGGCTGAGGCAGGAGAATTCCTTGAACCTAAGAGGCGGAGCTTGCAGTGAGCAGAGATCGCACCACTGCACTCCAGCCTTGGCAACAGAGCGAGACTCCATCTCAACAACAACAAAAAGAAGGTTTGTTATACCCACAGATCCTGAGAGGAGGGGCTCACCACATCACACAGCGCCACAGAGGGAAACACCGAGGTGGGTCAGGAGGCAGAGGGAGCCAGGGGAAAGTGTGGCCAAGAGCCTTTATTGTGGTTCCCATGGGAATGAACAGGGGTGAACAGGGTTGGGGTTGGCTCACTTGAATAATTTCAGGTTCTCTGGGGCATATGGGCCATCCCTAGTTGTCTGGTACCTGGCCCTGGGGTGACTGGGGCAGGTAGGCAGTGGCCCAGAGTGTCAGAGTGAGGAAAAGGGGACATTTGGGGTGTAATCACCAGACTGCATAGTTTTCATACGAAAGGCGTGCTCCTAGTACTTCTACCCCTAGAACTTGGCCCTGCTGGGGGGCAGTCCCTCCAGAGTCAGCAAGGCCCCAAGATGTCAAAGCAACGAAAATGCAGAACATAAAAGGCAGGATTCATACAGAGGGTGGATGTCTGGGCCCAAACTCCTGGGCAGTGACTGACCCCTCAGAGGAAGGGCAGTCCCCCAAGGAAGGATACTGGCATGGCGATGAGTCAGCCCCAGGACCCACTCTGTCCCCCCCGACAGGCTCTCCTCCAACTCTCCACCTGCAGAGAGCCTCCAGCCATGCCTCGTCTTCCTCATCAGAGAGACCTGGTCCAGCCAGTGCTGGGCGGGGCTCTGACCCCGGCCCGCATGTCAGGGGCGGCTTCTGACATGGCTCCATCTAGCCTGACCGTGGACAGCTGGCGTGGGCCCAGAAGTCAGATTTGAGTTTGAGAACAGGCTCTGTTTCACAATTGGGGGACCTCAGGGGAATTACCTAATCTCTTCAGACCCCAGAAAGAGCATTTTATTTAATCTCTTCATTTTTATCCTCTTCTGAAGCCCAGAGAGATGGAGACGTGCCCAAGGCTGTAGAGTTAATTTGTACTCAGTGTACAGAGAGCCGGTTTCTGATTCCAGGGCCCCATGTCAGCTCCACCAGCCTAACCATTTTACCATCCGCCTTTGCCACTCCCCTCGCCAGCGCCACTGGGCCCTGGCAACAGAGCAGGAGTGAGCAGAACCTTCCATGCCCCCTCATCCTGGCTTCCCAGCCACTGCTGGCTTCGGAGCCGGTTTTTATGACTTTGGAATATTGATTGTATTCCCTGCTGGCATGGCTGTTGGTTGGTCAGGCTTTTGTTTGGAAGAGTCCTCTTGCAGGCAGCCTGGGGTCACCTTCACATCCCGCCGGCTGTACTGGAGGATCTCCTGGCCACGGAGAAAGGCAGGAAGAAAAGAATAAAGGCAGGTCCCTGGGGACACCCCAATCGATGGGGGTTATTATTCCAGTGCAGCAACAGCCCTGCTTCCAGGCAGAGGTGGGGAGGGCCTCCAAGTGCCTTTGTGCAGCTGTGGTTCTGCTGGCCAGAAAAGAAGAGCTGGACCCCACAGAGGGCCAGAAGCCATTGCAGAGTTGAGCTGCAGCTTAGGTGGAGCTCAGGGATGCCACAGGAGCTTCACCACAAGCTAAGTGGGAGGAACAGAACAGGCGTGGGCCAGGGGTCTGCAGGCTGGGCATGCCGGCCTCATGGCTGCACATCTGCTGCAGAGTGCCTCAGGAGGAAGCCAGGGCCTGCCACAGTGCCAAGTGGAGACTGCAAGCTCTAGAGCCAAGCGCACCTTTGTTAAATCCTCAGGCAGTCTACTCCACCTCATGGTCTCAGTTATCATATCCATAAAATGGGAATAATAAAAGTACTTCCTCACAGGCAGACAGGAAGAAGCAATGAGATGATGAGTGTATCTGACTCACTGGAAGGGCCCACTGAGTCATCAGGGAGTCCTTTTTTCTTTTCTTTTCTTTTTTCTTTTTTTTTGAGATAGGGTCTTGCTCTGTCTCCCAAGCTGGAGTGCAGTGGTGCGATCTTGGCTCACTGCAACCTCCGCCTCCCAGGTTCAAGCGATTCTCCTACCTCAGCCTCCCAAGTAGCTGGGACTACAGACAGGCACCACCACATCTGGTTAATTTTTGTATTTTTTGGTAGAGACAGGGTTTCACCATGTTGTCCAGGCTGGTCTCAAACTCCTGACCTCAAGTGATCCACCCGCCTTGGCCTCCCAAAGTGCTGGGATTACAGGCCAGGCGTGAGCCATGCCCAACAAGTGATTACTCTTAAAGTAACACCTCCAGCCTTGTTTCCTGTTACTCTCTCACTTGCACTCTACATTCTAGCCACCCTGAACTTTCCTCTGCTTCTGGAAGCTTCCATGCTCTCTCACTCCTCCAGGGTTGTGCATGTGCTGTGGAATACTCCCCCAGCTCCTCTTTCTCCAGCTAAGTCTTACCCAGCTTCTAGGTCTCAATCTCAGTGTCACCTCCTCCAGGAAGCACTCCCGGGTTAAGCACTCTTGCTGCATGCCCTGCAGCACCTGTGCTTTCTGCATCCCAGCAGCCCTCACAGGGCATTCTCCATTTAACTATCTGTCCCTTCCACTGGTATATGGGCTCCCTGGGGGTGGGGCCCACATCTGTCTTGTACACCCCTATACATCTGGCATCCAGTGCCTGAATGAATGAAGTTGCACATCATAAACGAGTTAGCTTAGCAAGCGAGGAGGCTCCATCCCAGGCGTTAGGGGTTGTTGTTATGAAGTAGGGGCTTGTAGGTGATGAAATAATGAGACTAAAAGTCTCCAGTGCCTGAGAGGGGGCGATGATGACTTGCTTGCTTGGAGTTTTGAGGGGAGGTGAGATATTCCCTGGGAAATATGGTCTTTCCCACAAGGCTCAAGAGGTTGTGTTGAGCATGGAGAAGATCACGCTTTTGAGCCTGGCAAACCAGATTCAAATTCTGACTCACTCACTTCCTCCTCCAAGCCTCATGGGCTCCCCTTTGATTAAAAAAAAAAAAAAAATGCATACCGCAGATGACTTTTAAGAGAATTAAATGTGATGCTCCGGTACCTAGCACGGGGTCTGGCACAGAGCAGGTGATCAATTTTTTAAAAGCAACAGATGTTAATTTTTTAAAAGATACTACAAATCAAAAACATGCCTTACATCTTCTCCCTGACTGTTTTGGTCAATCTCCCACATGCAGTTCATAATTCCTTCCCCATGACATTATCCTCAAAATAATGTTTTCAATTTACAATTGATTGGATTTTTTTTCCCCCTGAGACAGACATCTTCAAGTTTCGGTCTAAAGGATACAATCAACAAAATTAACACTTAAATCTAGAACAATCTAAATCTGGTGTCTGATCACAGGGGTTTAAGGTAATAGGAAGATATTTAGACCTTCCAGGCTTTGCAGAGGGCATTGCATTTTGTAGCATTCTTCTGGGCTAACGGGGACGGGAAAACTGCCTTGCCACCAACCTTGAAGCCAGAGTCTCAACAAGGAAAAGGGTGCTGTTAGTGATCACACCGAGATGACAGCCATAAAGATAGTCCTGGCTAAAGGGGGCCCTCCTGGCAGCCAGTCTCAACCCGTCTTCCAGACCAGCTAGCCAAAAAGCTCACACAATCGGTGACTCTGTCCATTTCGTTCACAGCCTAGAATGGTGCCTGGGTCCACAGTTGGTGTTTCATAAACATTTGTTGAAGAAGTGAATGAGCCAGAGTTGGAATGCAAGATGAAACATTTTGCCAGTCCTGCTACAAGCAGTGGTGAGTTTTTCTTTAAAGTCATCATCACCTCTAATAAGCTCTATATTTCTTCTCTTTGAGTTTGTTTAACGTGTGCCTTTAAACATATTTATGGAAATGGGTGTTTTAAAAAGTTCTTCTTATTCTTGTTCTTCTAGCCACAATGGTAGTAACAGTAAGAACACTTAAGGCATTTGTGGTATCTGAACGACTTACCTAATTCCCCTGGCACTTTGGGAAACCTCCACCCCCTGCCCAGGATGCCCTGAGGCTGCTCCCTCTTCCCTATGAAGTGCTTCTCATCATTCAAAATATGAAACAGGCTCACGCCTTTAATCCCAGCAGTTTGGGAGGCCGAGGCAGGCAGATCACTTGAGGTTAGGAGTTCGAGACCAGTCTGGCCAACATGATGAAACCCTGTCCCCACTTAAAAAAAAAAAAATACAAAAAATAGCCAGATGTGGTAGTGTGCACCTGTAGTCCCAGCAACTCTGGAGGCTGAAGCACAAGAATCATTTGAACCCATGAGGCAGAGGTTGCAATGAGTTGTGATCATGCCACTGTACTCCAACCTGGATGACAGAATGAGACTCTGTCAAGAAAACAAAGAAAGAGAGAGAGAGAGAGAGAGAAAGAAAGAAAGAAAGAAAGAAAGAAAGAAAGAAAGAAAGAAAGAAAGAGAAAGAGAGAGAGAGAGAGAAAGAAAGAAAGAAAGAAAGAAAGAAAGAAAGAAAGAAAGAAAGAAAGAAAGAAAGAAAGAAAGAAAGAAAGAAAGAAAAGTAAGAAAGAAGGAAAGAAAGAGAGAGAGAGAGAAAGAAAGAAGCTATGGATAGAAAATGAATCTCCAATCTCTGTCTCCAGTTCTGACCTCCCCAGAAGACCCCACTGCTCCTGTCCATGTGGCTTCTCTGGGTTTCCTTCCATTCTTGAATGAGCCCCATGGCTCCCACCTCGAGGCCTTCCCTCCTGCCGTTCCCTTTCAGGCAATGCTCTGCCTCTTCCCCATCTGAGAAAGATGGAGGCTCCCACCAGCCCTCTCCAATGCTGGAAGCCCTCTCCCTTCATAGGGAGCACTGCCCCATGGGTGATACGTTCATTGACTTGTATTCCTAACAGCTTTTTTGAGGCGTGATTGACATCACATGTTTAAAGTGCACTATTTGATACTTTGGGACATATGTATACACCCATCAAACCATCACTAGGGTCAAGAGAGTGAATATGCCTGTTAGGCAGTGAAATGAGATCTCCTGAACATTTTTTTTGTTGAAGCCCTGACCCCCAGTACCTCAGAATATGAGTGTATTTAGAGACAAGTTCTTTACAGAGGAAATTAATTTAAAATCAGGTAATTGGGTGGGCCCTAGTCCAATGTTAACTAGTATTCTCATAAGAAGAGAAGATTTGTCTGGGCGCGGTGGCTCACGTCTGTGATTCCAGCACTCTGGGAGGCCAAGGTGGGTGGATCACTTGAGGTTAGGAGATCGAGACCATCCTGGCCAACATGGTGAAACCCCGCCTCTACTAAAAATACAAAAAAATAGGGCCGGGCGCGGTGGCTCAAGCCTGTAATCCCAGCACTTTGGGAGGCCGAGACGGGCGGATCACGAGGTCAGGAGATCGAGACCATCCTGGCTAACAC
>NW_012107197.1:713090-717581 GCF_000951045.1 Mandrillus leucophaeus
GAGATCGCACCACTGCACTCCCGCCTGGGCAACAAGAGAGAAAATCCATCTCAAAATAAATAAATAAATAAGTTAAAATTTAAAATAAGAAGAGAAGATTTGGATGCAGACACACAGAGGGAAGACCAGGGGAAGACGGTTGTCTACCAGCCGGGACAGGCCTAGACATATCCTTCCCTCACGACCCTCGAAAGGAACCCATCCTGCCGATGTCTCAGACTTCTGGCCTCCAGAACCGTGAGAAGACGAATTTGTGTTGTTTGAGACCCCCAGTCTGTGGTCCATTGTTATGGCAGACCTGGCAAACTAATACAATAGCTATTATTCCCCCCAAATTTCCTCATGCCCTGTGGTACCCTGGAGATACTAACCTCTAGCCCCCAATGTCCCCAAGCAAGCATGGAGCCACTTTTCATCACTGCAGTTTAGTTCGCATTTACCAGAATTGTATGTAATGAAATTCTCCAGGCCGGGTGCGGTGGCTTATGCCTGTAATCCCAGCACTGTGGGAGGCTGAGGTTGATAGATCGCGAGTTCAGAAGATCGAGACCATCCTGGCTAACACGGTGAAACCCCATCTCTATTAAAAATAAAAATAAATAAAAATAAATTAGCCAGACGTGGTGGCAGGTGCCTGTAGTCCCAGCTACTCGGGAGGCTGAGACAGGAGAATTGCTTGAACCCAAGAGGCAGAAGTTGCAGTGGGCTGAGATCACACGACTGCACTCCAGTCTGGGCAACAAAGTGAGACTCCGTCTCAAAAAAAATAAAAATAAAAAAATTCTCCAATATGTGCTATTTTTTTTTTCTTTTCTCAGCTCACTGCATCCTCTGCCTCCTGGGTTCAAGCAATTCTTCTGCTTCAGCCTCTGGAGTAGCTGGGATTACAGGTGCCCACCACCACGCCCAGCTAATTTTTATACTTTTAGTGGAGACAGGGTTTCACCATGTTGGCCACGGTTGGGCAGGCTGGTCTCGACCTCCTAACGTCAGGTGATCTGTCCTCTTTCCAAAGTGCTGGGATTACAGACATGAGCCACCGTGCCCTGTCTACTTTTTTTTTTTTTTTGGTCTGGCTTCTTTCACTGAACATAACATCATCATTATTCTGAGATTCCTCCATGTTGTGTGTACCTGTAGTTCAGTCCTTTTTTTTTTTTTTTTTTTTTTTTTCTAACCGCTCTGCTAGGAAATGAATAAACCACAGGTTTTTTAATTGGGCATAGCCAAAAGCTGGAAAAAAAAAATCCCCAAATATTCATCAACAGAGATAAATGGATATTTACTTGCATGTAATCTTTCTCTCCTGCCTGCAATGAACACTCCATGAAAGCAGGGACTTTGCCTATAGCTGTATTCACGCATTCGGAGCCTGTGCCTGGCACGTAGTAGGCACTCAATAACATCAGCTGGATTATTTGATGCCCCTGCTGTGGAGAGGACCTGCCCTAAGCCTGAAGCTGGACAGATCTTTTTCTCCCTGGCACACAGCCACAGTTGGCACACCCGCGACGGCTCCGTCTCCTTCTCAGGCCTTCACCACCTCCGCCATGGTTTGTCTTATTCTCCCCCTGCCCACCATTGTTCCCTCTCCCCCACATCCCTTGGGGGCCAATCCCTGTGCTGGACACAGGATTTATCCCTTGGGGTAATTGCCTGGCAGTTCCTGCCCGGGAGGACTGATCGCTACACCCACGCTCTGCCCCTGTGGCTGCTCAGCGAGCCTCAGCACACACTCTCGTTTATTCAGCAAACACTCACAGGACACCTGTGCAGACACAGAGCTGGACGTTGAGGATACCATGACACAGACAGACATGGAACTCACAGTCCAGCCAGGGAGGCCAAAATTAAATGAACCCAATGTAATCACGGCCGGTCGCTGTGGCTCTCGCCTATAATCCCAGCACTTTGGGAGGCCAAGGTGGGTGGATCACCTGAGGTCAGAAGTTCGAGACCACCCTGGCCAACATGGTGAAACCCCATCTCTACTAAAAATACAAAAATTAGCTGGGCGTGGTGGCAGGTGTCTATAGTCCCAGCTACTCAGGAGGCTGAGGCAGAATCACTTGAACCTGAGAGGGGGAGGTTGCAGTGAGCTGAGATCACACCACTGCACTCCAGCCTGGGTGATAGAGCGAGACTCTGTCTCAAAAAAAATAAAAATAAAAATAATCACCCACTTGGATCAAGGGTGCTGAAAAAGGGAATTAATGCTGGGACCTGGTTTCCTCTGGGGAATCTCTGAGGGATCCTGATCCTGCCAAGCAGAGACAGGGCTTGAAGAGGAGCTGAAATGTGGGGACTCCACATGTGCAAGGCTGGGGGCAGGAGGTCGGTCCAGCAGGGGCTGAAGGAGGGCTGTGTGGCCAGAGCATGGGAAGCAAAGATGGAGACACCCAGGAGGAGGGGGGCTAGGCACAGCCTTGGGGATCAGGGCAAGGATACAGATTTTATTCTAAACTCTCTTCTCTCATCGTTCACGCTGCATTTCATGGCAGCACCCAAAGCTGAAGCTGATGTTGCTCTGGTGACACAACATGTTTCTGTGCACTGGGAGCAGGAGTTATAAGTGATGCTTAGTTTTCTTATCCCCTGCCCCTCCCCGATGCTTGTAACACTATGAGGTCCGTGTTAAGCAGATAAGGAACATTCCTGGATTGATTGATTGATTGACTAGCTGATACTGATTGATCATCTTATTCTTATGCAGCAGAAGGGGATACGTCATCCTGAAAGACACTGAGTCCTCTGGAAGATGTGGACATCTCCACCAGCGTTGTGTGGAAAGCGTTAGGCTCTCCTTCAGAGTAGGTCTACAGATTAGGATGGAAGGCAGTTTATTGAAAGGCAAAGTAGTGTTTCTTGCCGTACTACTTGAGTCCCCAGCAGAATAGGTGCTATTAAAAATGCTTTCAGATATGCTGGCATCAAAATTCACCCTATTTCCAATACACCTTGAAAACTGCATAAAACGTGGAGTTTATGAAAATAGAGTGGATTTATCTCTACATTCAAAAGAAAAGGCTGGAAGCAGAGACCAGAAGATGATGATGAAAAAGCATGCTTTTGTACATGATGCTCTTTTTCCTTCTTGTCACGGGAACAGCTCTTTTCTGTCTCACTTGTTAATAACGGATTCACTCCTCCCAGACCCGGGTGACCCACTCCCAGAACACCACATGATCTCCTAGTTACCATCTTCTTTGAGAAATGCCACAGATCTTGTCCAGGGAAGGATCAGACAGATAATGGTAAAGGGCAGTCGCATGGAAAACTCCAGAGGGAAAAGCTAGAAAGCTGATCCAGAGAGGAAACGGACAGAGAAGGGCGGGCACAAGTGAGGCCACGGAAACAGAGCTAAGCAGGGTAGAACGGAGACTTAACAGAAAACCTAGGAATGCCAAAACTAGGATTGGAATGGCGAGTGCCTAAAACTTGAGAAAGATAATCTTTCAGATAGAAGAAGAGAAGGAAGAGAAGGAGAGAGGAGAAGGTAGGAGGAGAAGGAGGAAGAGGAGGGGAAAAAGGAGGAGGAGGACAAGGAGGAGGAGGAAGTCTGGACCCAGTAGGGTAAAAGTAAATTGAACTTACCAGCCAAAAATACAAATAGGTTCAAGAAAGTTTTCATAAAATATTTAGAACTAGGAAGGGCCTCAGGAATTATCTAGTCTGGTGGTTTTAAACATTTTTTTGGTTAATTTTAGCATCAGAGCCAGGCACGGTGGCTCATGCCTGTGGTCCCAGCTATTTGGGAAGCAAAGGTGGGAGGAATGCCTGGGCCCGGGAGGTCGAGACTACAGTGAGGTGTGATCGCACCACTGCACTCCAGCCTGGGCAATAGAGTGAGACCTTGTCTCAAGAAAATAATTAATTAATTAATTAATTAAAAATAAAAATAAAATGTTACCATCAGGACTGTTTTCTTCTAAGGAAAATTGCAGGCTGGGCACAGTGGCTCACGCCTGTGATCCCAACACTTTGGGAGGCCGAGGCGGACAGATCACTTGAGGTCAGGAGTTCAAGACCAGCCTGGCCAACATGGTGACACTCTGTCTCAATTAAAAATACAAAAGGAATTAGCCGGGCATGGTGGCATGCACCTGTAGTCCCAGCTACTTGGGAGACTGAGGCAGGAGAATCACTTGAACTGGGGAGGCAGAGATCGAATGAACCAAGATGGAGCCACTGCCCTCCAGCTTGGGCGACACAGCAAGACTCCGTCTCAAAATAAAAATAAAATAAAATAAAATAAAATTGTAAAGCCTGTAAGAGCTACTCTAGCAGGCATGCCTGGGTTGGTGGGGTGGAAAGGTCTCAACATTCATGGGACTCCCCCCACCTTCACTGCCCTTCTTACTCCCCAACATCTGAGCACTCCAGGAAGCAATGAGTGCAAAACATTGATTTATTTCCTTTCCCTCCCTCCCTTCCTCCCTCCCTCCTTTCTTTCTTTCCTTCTTTCTTCCTTCCTTCCTTCCCTCCCTCCCC
>NW_012107197.1:717667-721452 GCF_000951045.1 Mandrillus leucophaeus
TCCTTCCTTCCTTCCTTCCTTCCTTCCTTCCTTCCTTCCTTCCTCTCTCTCTCTCTTTCTTCTTTCTTTCTTTTTGAGACAGAGTTTCACTTTTGTTGTCCAGGCTGGAGTGCAATGGCACGATCTCGGCTCACTACAACCTCCGCCTCCCAGGTTCAAGCGATTCTACTGTCTCAGCCTCCTGAGTAGCTGGGATTACAGATGTGCACACCTGGCTAATTTTTGCATTTTTAGTAGAGATGGGGTTTCGTCATATTGGTCAGGCTGGTCTCGAACTCCTGACCTCAGGTGATCCGCCCAGTTCAGCCCCCCAAAGTGCTGGGATTACAGGCATGAGCCACAGAGCCTGGCCTCAAAGCACTGACCCTCACACTACAGAGGAAGCAGCAGAGGCTGAGGGAAGGGAAGGGAGCCCTAGGCCGGCCAACTCCATGCTCACTTCTCCCAGGGAGATGACAGCCACATATCTGCATGTGCCTCGGGCCTTACCAATGGCCACTGACTCTTGCCCAGCGACTCTGACCAGGTGCTCTGGCCAGATGGTGTGGGGTGGAGTTGGGGAGCCCCAGCCTGGCTTCTGCAGCTTGGACAGGCTGGCTTGCCCCTCTGCCCTCTGTCTGCCCGTCTGTTCAGTGGGGATAATCACAGTGTCCTCTGGGGTGGTCTGAAGACAGGAGAGAAAGACATAGCCACGAGGGCAGGACAGCTGGGGACATGCTCGGGGTGGAGAGGGCACCGATGCTGAAGCTCTCCCATCCCACCTGCCTTCACATCTTCAGAGGGTGGCTGTGAGGATTAAATAAGTGAAGGCTTTGGAAGCACCAGCCCAGCGTCTGGCACGAAGTAAGCGCTCAATAGACCATAGTTATTATTATTATTATTATCATCATCATCATCATTATTATTATTTTATTATTTTGAGACGGGGTCTTGCTCTGTTGCCCAGGCTGGAGTGCAGTGGCATGATCATGGCTCACTGCAGCCTTGACCTCCTGGGCTCAAGGGATCCTCCAACCTCTGTCTGGTTGAGTAGCTGGGATTACAGGCCTGAGCCACCACACCTGGCCGATTTTTGTATTTTTTGAGGAGGTGGGGTCTGGTCATGTTGCCCAGGCTGGTCTCAAACTCCTGGCTTCAGGTGACCCTCCCACCTCGGTCTCCCAAAGTGCTGGGATTGCAGGCGTGGGCCAGGATGCCTGGCCACCGTTATTATTTTATTATTTATTTTTATTTTAGCTTTTAGCTCTGCAATGTTTTCAGCAATGACCGTCATCATTATTCTAACACTGTTATCGGTACTGAGCCTCGGGATAGGACACCAGTGGGGTGGGGCATTATCATTACGGTGTTGCCATTTTACAGGTGCAGAAACTGAGGCACTGAGAGGCCGAATCATTTTCCTAACGTCCCAGAGCTCGTGAGTGAGAGAAGCCAAGCGGCCTTTGGATTTCCTCCCCCGGGCTCAGCACGGTGTGAGGCGAGGGGAACGTGGGCTTCCCACCATCCAGTTCACAGCGAAGTCCGCCGCTGGTTCTCAGGTCCTCCCGGGTGGCTCCTGGGTGGCGCCGGGCGGGGCTGTCTTCTGTGGGGCTGTGCCGCCCTCTGGTGGCTGCATGGCAGGACTGGTGGCTGCACAGGCAGACCCGCCAGAGGGCCGCGCGCCCTTGGCCGCCACTGTTCCATCCTAGCCCCTCCTCACGCTAGAGCTGCGGACACCCCACGTCGTCCACACCACGGCCCCCGCCCCGCCTGGAACAGATGGCAGCCACTGCCGGGGCAGCCTACAGGCCTCGCCAGGCGCCAGGGCCAGGGCGAAACCAGTGCCACCCTCCCAGTGGCTGGTTCGAGGGGCAACGCTGAATCCCCACTTACGTGCCTTGGACCAAGCGTGCAAGCGTGTGTGTGAGTGCGTGTGTGTGCGTGCGTGTCAGGATCATGTGAAGGCAGCATAAATAGGTGAGAAGGAAAACAGCAAGGCAGGATTCCAGTGCAAACTGCGTACCCTGTCACCTGCAAATTCAATGCCATACTGAGCGGGCATTTAGGGAAGCGTTGGGACTCTTTCCTGGTGTATGTTTTGCAGCTACCAACATCATCACGGCACATTTTTAAAGCCAAAGAAACACACAGGAGTGTAAATTGGTAAGACGACGACTCGGGAAATGTTTGGCTGCTAAAGTGAAATATACATGTGCCCTGAGAGCCAGCAGCTCCATGCCTGGGTGTGCACACGGAAATCTGGACACACACACGCACGCACACACGCACGCACGCACTCACTTAAAAAAGACAGGCACAGGTTGTTGTATTAGTAATGACCCTAACCTGGAAACAACCCAAATGCTCATCAATAGTAGAATGGGGCCCGGCGCAGTAGCTCACGCCTGTAATTCCAGCACTTTGGGAGACCGAGTCGGGCGGATCACGAGGTCAGGAGATGGAGACCATCCTGGCTAACACGGTGAAACCCCCTCTCTACTAAAATACAAATAAAAATTAGCCGTGCGTGGTGGTGGGCGCCTGTAGTCCCAGCTACTCGGGAGGCTAAGGCAGGAGAATGGCGTGAACCCAAGAGGTGGAGCTTGCAGTGAGCCGAGATTGCACCACTGCACTCCAGCCTGGGCAACACAGCGAGACTCCGTCTCAAAAAAAAAAAAAAAAATAGTAGAATGGGCCAGGCATGGTGGCTCATGCATGTAATCCCAGCCCTTCGGAAGGCTTAGGCGGGAGGATCACTTGAGCCCAGGAGATGGAAGCTGTACTGAACCAAGATCACACCACTGCTCTCCCGTCTGGATGACAGAGAAAGACTCTGTCTCAAAAAAAAGAGAAAAAAAAAGTAGATTGGATGAACAAATTGTGGTAGTCATATATAGTTCATATAATGAAATATTATACAGCAGTGAAAAAGAACTACATGTTGGCCAGGCACAGTAGCTCATTCCTGTAATCCCAGCACTTTGGGAGACCAAAGTGGGAGAATCACTTGAGGCCAGGAGTTTAAGACCTGCCTGCAACCTAGTGACAGCCTGTCTCTACAAAAAAAAAAAAAAAAAAAGCTTAATTAGCCAGTTGTGGTGGCATGTGCCTGTGGTCCCAGCTAGTCAGGAGGCCAAGGTGGGAGGATTGCTGGAGCCCAGGAGATCAAGGCTGCAGTGAGCTATGATTGCAGCACTGCACTCCAACCTGGGCAACAGAACGAGACCCTGTCTCCAAAAAAAAAAAAGACAAAAGACAAAAAAAAACAAGAACAACGGCAATAGCAAAAGCAGATGTCAGACATAATGTGAAGCAAAAAGATGCTAGACGCAAACTTCCCACTTACATGAAGTTCAAAACCAGGTCTAAGGGCCAGATGTGGTGACTCACATCTGTCATCCCAGAATTTTGGGAGGCCGAAGTGGGCAGATCACTTGAGGTTGGGAGTTCGAGACCATCCTGGCTAACACCGTGAAACCGCATCTCTACTAAAAATACAAAAAATTAGCCAGGTGTGGTGGCAGGTGCCTGTAGTCCCCACTACTCGGGAGGCTGAAGCAGGAGAATGGTGTGAACCGGGAGGCAGAGCTTGCAGTGAGCCAAGATTGTACCACTGCACTCCAGCCTGGGCGACAGAGCAAGACTCTGTCTCAAAAAAAAAAATTAGCTGGTTGTGGTGCTGGGCACCTGTAATCCTAGTTACTCAGGAGACTGCAGCAGGAGAATCACTTGAACCCGGGAGGCAGAGGTTGCAGTGAACTGGGATCACACCACTGCACTCCAGCCTGGGCAACAGAGTGAAACTC
>NW_012107197.1:722172-724786 GCF_000951045.1 Mandrillus leucophaeus
GGCAGAGGTTGCAGTGAGTCGAGCTCACACCATTGCAATCCAGCCTGGGCAGCAGAGCAAGACTCTGTCTCAAAAAAAAAAAAAAAAAAAAAAAATCAAAGAAAAACAATCTAGAAATAAAAGAAAAACCCAGAGACAATGAAGGAAGGGGAGGGGTGCCAGGCTGATTGCTGGCGGCAGCTCTGAGCAGAGGGGACTTAGGGCTGTGATCAGGTGGATTTAGGATTGCTGTAGGGTCTCACTGAGATAATGCTGGTGAAGTACAGGCACAGAGAAGTCCCAGGCATACTGGCTTCTGATCATTATTTTCAAAACCCCAGAGGGTCCTCCTAGACATCTTCCTTTTATGAAACATACTTAATTTCCTAGTTCAAAGCTACAGAATAGGATGGTCGCTTCCCCCTCCTCCCTTCTTTTTCCTTGTCTGTATTTTTGCATTTTTCTACAATAAATGTGTTATAACTTTTGTGATATGAAAAAAAGCAATAAGAGCTATTTTAATTAAAGGGAAAAAGCTGTGTGTGCAGAGTCTGATTTGTGGAGTTTGCAGAAAGGCAGTCTCTAAGAGCATTAAGGTTATTTGAGTCGGGGAAAGAGTGGGGAGTTTGGAGCCTTTTGGCCAAAACTGCCTCTGCCTGCTTCTCCTGTCTAGGATGTAGCAGCCTTTTTATTGATACAAATGCAAGAGCAGCTGTCTCCATGAATCATCAGATTGTGCCCTCCCTTAATTGCTTACTCAACTAAGTGCTTTGCAGACTTTCCCTTCTCAGCTTTGAAGCAAGTTAGAAGACAGGTACAACTATCAATTTCATTTAGAAGAGGAAGTAACTGAAGCATGACGTGGTGCACGCCACACAGCTAGTAAATGTCTGGCTTATAGTGGCTTTGGTGACAGTGGCTTAGATGGCTGACCGTGGGTGGCAGTCAGGAGCTCCACTGTCCAGTCCTGACCCTTCTCTTGCCTGGATGTTCTGCAGACCTCCACCTCATCCTTCCTGGAAGCTATAGTAGAAGCATATATCCCTGTCTTACAAGGTCAATCACCATTATTATCCCCATGTTACACTCAAAAGCACAGGTTTAAGAGCGTTTAAATAACTTGCCCCAAACCCCCTAACCCGTGACAGTGCAGCAAGTTACAACCAGAGCTTTCTGGCCCAGAACACAGCTACCACCATGGAGCTCATGCTCCGTCTGGCATTGACTGTTCCATTTTTTGTTGTTGTTTTTCTAAGCTGGGCATGTTAGACTGTGAAAATCAAGTTTTTTCCTCCCTAGGAAATAAGAGGTTACAGAGTTTATTTTTCAGAGCAGTGGAAGTGAGGATAGAAAGGATTTCAAGAAGGCTTCTTTTAGGTGAAGATTAAAGGAAATGTTATAGCAAAACTAGGCATGGTTGATCTTTTAAAGTCTACAGCGTTGTCCTTTCACTGTTTAAAAAAAAAAAAAAGTCTATGCAATGAATTGATGTATTTGCCTTTTAGAAATTTGGTAAATAAGGAAGCTATGTCTTTGTTTCCCATTCTGACTCCCTGGTTTGTGTGTAATACTACAGATAAAGGTTTCTCCAGGATTTTTATTGGTGGCACCCTTTCTTAATTTAAAGTATGGATTAGTGGGGAAGAAAAGTATTAACAGCTTGTTAGAGTCAGAAGATAAACCGCTCAGGCAAAGTGTAAATTGATACACACTTTGTAGAGGACAATATGGCCACATGTATCAACATTTCAACATTTCACACATACGTATTTCTCCACCCAGAAATATCACTTCTAGCAAAGATATATACAACGATGCTCATAATAACACAGTTTGTAATGGTGAAAATTAGGAACAACCTAAACATCTAACAATATGGAATTGATCCAATAAAATATGGCACAGTCACCCAGACAAATACAGCACAGCTTTTAGAAGCGAGGATGGAGAAACTGAGCACAGTGGTTGCTTCCAGAGAGGGGAGGAAATGTACTTTTCATCATCTAAGTACTTTTGTGAGTTTTAAAAACAGTTTTACCTTGAGATAATTGTAGATTCACACACAACTGTAAGAAATAATACAGAGAGGACGGGCGCGGTGGCTCACGCCTGTAATCCCAGCACTTTGGGAGGCCGAGGCGGGTGGATTACGAGGTCAGGAGTTTGAGGCCAGTCAGACCAAGATGGTGAAACTCCGTCTCTACTAAAAATACAAAAATTAGCCAGGCACGGTGGCAGGTGCCTGTAATCCCAGCTACTCGGGAGGCTGAGGCAGGAGAATCGCTTGAACCAGGGAGGCAGAGCTTGCAGTGAGCCAAGAATGTGCCACTGCACTCTAGCCTGGGCGACAGAGCAAGACTCCACCTCAAAAAAAAAAAAAAAAAGAAATAATACAGAGAGATCTCTGGTACTCTTTCCCCAGTGATAACAGCTTGCAAAACAATAGAAAGCTATCTCAACCCTGCTATTAACATTGATACAGTCAAGATCCAAAACATTTGATCACCATAAGTATCCTCCCTGGTTTCCTTTTCTAGCCACCCCACTTCTCTCCCATTCCAGCCCCCCCTTCAGCTGCTGGCAACCACTAATCTGTTTCCCATTTCTACAATTTTGTCATTTCAAGAATTATATA
>NW_012107197.1:727291-728098 GCF_000951045.1 Mandrillus leucophaeus
AACTCCGTTTCAAAAAAAAAAAAAAAAAAAAGGCCTAAGGTATCTATGGTGATACACATCAGAATAATGGTTACCTCCAGCAGGGTGAGGCCTTCTGACTGGAAGCAGTATAAGGGTGCCTTGGTGGGTGGAGGAGAGGGATACTGGGAAGGTTCCAGATTTTGTTCTGGATGGTGTTTATCTAGGGGTAAAATCTCACCAAGCTATACAAGTAAGACTATCCTGCTTTATTTTATGTCTGCTCATCTTAAAAATGGCCAGGCATGGTGGCTCGTGCCTGTAGTGCCAGCACTTTGGGATGCCAAGGTGGAAGGATCATTTTAGACCAGGAGTTTGAGACCAGTCTGGACAACATAGTGAGACTCCGTTTCTACAACATTAAAACAAACAAACAAAAAATTAGCCAGGCATGGTGGCAGGCGCCTGTAGTGCCAGGTATTTGAGAGGTTGAAGCAGGAGGATCACTTGAGCCCAGGACCTTGAGGCTGCTGTGAGCTACAATTGTGCCACTTCACTCAAGCCTGGGTGAAAGAACAAGACCCCATCTCTCAAAAAAAAAAAAAAAAAATCAGGCCAGGCACAGTGGCTCATGCCTGTAATCCCAGCACTTTGGGAGGCCGAGGCAGGTGAATGACAAGGTCAGGAGCTCAAGACAAGCCTGGCCAACATGGTGAAATACCATCTCTACTAAAAATACAAAAATTAGCCGGGCACAGTGGCGTGAGCCTGTAATCCCAGCTACTCAGGAGGCTGAGGCCGGAGAATTGCCTGAACCCAGGAGGCAGAGGTTGCAGTGAGTCGAGCTCA
>NW_012107197.1:728957-730631 GCF_000951045.1 Mandrillus leucophaeus
AGTGGCGCGATCTCGGCTCACTAGAACCCCCACCTCCTGGGTTCAAGCAATCCTCCTGCCTCAGCCACTCAAGTAGCTGGGATTACAGGTGTGTGCCATCACACTTGGCTAATTTTGTTTTTTGTATTTTTAGTAGAGATGGGGTTTCGCCATGTTGGCCAGGCTGGTCTCAAACTCCTGACCTCAGGTGATCCGCCCTCCTCGGGCTCCCAAAGTGCTGGGATTAGAGGCATGAGCCACTGCGCCCGGCCAAAACTTTTTATTATTTTTTTAAAGAATGTGCTTTTGTGCATATACATGGGGTCCACTCATAGCAAAGAACTTGGAGTAGCATTTTACAAACTGCACTCCCAGGGATTCCCCTAGAAAATTCTGAGGGGCTCACTGATTTGAACACAGCAGAACTCTGAGCCTTTACTTTACTGATGTGTGATGCTCAATGAGAAGAATGCAGCTCTTCCCGGGATCTTTTGACTAAGGGATGCCCCCACGTCTTCCCCCTAAGGAGCATTTCTCAGGGCTGGTGTTCCAGGGAGCATATTCTGGGAAGCTGGTCAGAAAGGCTCTCTGCCAAAATGTTAACAGTGGTTATCACACAACTGTGGGATTCGGAGTGGTTTTTACTTTCTCCTTCTAAGTTTTTCTGTTAACTGGAAAAAGTCTATAACAATATTATTCAATTAAAAAAAAAAAAAAAACCTAAAAAGGGCCAGGTGCGATGGCCCATGCTCGTAATCCCAGCACTTTGGGAGGCCAAGCAGGGTAGATGGCTTGAATCCAGGAGTTCAAGACCAGCCTGGACAACATGGTGAAAACTTATGTCTACAAAAATTACAAAAATTAGCCAGGCGTGGTGACATGCACCTGTAGACAGGAGGATCCCTTGAGCCCCGGAGTTCAAGTCCAGCCTGGGCAATATAGCAAGACCCCATCTCTAAAAAAACAAACAAACAAAGAACTAATACAGTAACACGTGTTTCTGTGACAAGTTGAGGGTGGTGGCAGGGGCCACAAGATGCCAGTGGCATAGGAGCAGGAAAGAAAACCTGGGACAGAATCTCCAGGAGGAAGGGAGAAGCAGAAAACACACAGCACCTGTAGTTCATTCCCAGGACGGGGAACGAGGAAGTGGGGAACCAGAAGCCGCGCAGGGCTCCACAGCGCCACCAGGTGACAGCAAAGGCTGACATCCGCAGCACTCAGTAAGACCTCACTGTACCGCCAGGGAAGGCAGCAGGCCCCGGGGAGGAAGAGCCGGTCCTAATGCCACGCACATCGGGGCTGGGGGGTGGGGAAGAGGGGATGTGAAGTCACCTGTGAGGCTGGTGGTGGTTACATCCTGGAGACTTTGAAGAGTCGATTTTTTATTAAGTCGGCGTGTAGAAGAGACCCTTGCTAGTTATATCCACAGACCACTCTTTTTTGTTGTTGTTGTTGTTTTGAGACAGGGTCTTGCTGTCTCTCAGGCTGGAGTGCAGTGGCACAATCATGGCTCATTGCAGCCCCAACTTCCTGGGCTCAGATGATCCTCCCACCACAGCTTCCCGCCTAGCTGGGATGACAGGCGCATGCCACCACACCTGGCTAGTTTTTTGTATTTTTAGTAGAGAAGGGGTTTTGCCGTGTTGCCCAGGCTGGTCTCGAACTCCTGGGCTCAAGCAATCCCCCTCGCCT
>NW_012107197.1:735718-735999 GCF_000951045.1 Mandrillus leucophaeus
TACTATCTATCAAAAATTAATTTAAAAACTATATTGATAATATACAGCTATGCTTATTAATACGAAAAAATGCCAGCATATTGAGTAGAAAAAATATTACAAGAGGGTTATTTGGTATATTCTAATTTTTGTAAAACTTTTGTTTTTTTTTTTTTTTTGAGATGGAGTCTCTGTTATCTAGGCTGGAGTGGCGCGATCTCGGCTCACTAGAACCCCCACCTCCTGGGTTCAAGCAATCCTCCTGCCTCAGCCACTCAAGTAGCTGGGATTACAGGTGTGTG
>NW_012107197.1:737320-738635 GCF_000951045.1 Mandrillus leucophaeus
AAAAAAAAAAAAAAAATTAGCCAGGCGTGGTGACATGCACCTGTAGACAGGAGGATCCCTTGAGCCCCGGAGTTCGAGTCCAGCCTGGGCAATATAGCAAGACCCCATCTCTAAAAAAACAAACAAACAAAGAACTAACACAGTAACACGTGTTTCTGTGACAAGTTGAGGGTGGTGGCGGGGGCCACAAGGTGCCAATGGCTTAGGAGCAGGAAAGAAAACCTGGGAAAGAATCTCCAGGAGGAAGGGAGAAGCAGAAACACACAGCACCTGTAGTTCATTCCCAGGACGAGGAACGAGGAAGTGGGGAACCGGAAGCCGCGCAGGGCTCCACAGCGCCACCAGGTGACAACAAAGGCTGACATCCACAGCACTCAGTAAGACCTCACTGTACTGCCAGGGAAGGCAGCAGGCCCCGGGGAGGAAGAGCCGGTCCTAATGCCACGCACATCGGGGCTGGGGGGTGGGGAAGAGGGGATGTGAAGTCACCTGTAACGCTGGTGGTGGTTACATCCTGGAGACTTTGAAGAGTCGATTTTTTATTAAGTCAGCGTGTAGAAGAGACCCTTGCTAGTTAGATCATGGCTCATTGCAGCCCCAACTTTCTGGGCTCAGATGATCCTCCCACCACAGCTTCCCGCGTAGCTGGGATGACAGGCGCATGCCACCACACCTGGTTAGTTTTTTGTATTTTTAGTAGAGAAGGGGTTTTGCTATGTTGCCCAGGCTGGTCTCAAACTCCTGGGCTCAAGCAATCCCCCTCGCCTTGGCCTCCCAAAGTGCTGGGATTACAGGCGTGAGCCACTGTGCCCAGCCCACTCTTTTGTGAATTTCTCTTTTATTTATTTATACCCTCCTTGTTCTGGAAGAAGAAAAACAATTAAGCATGTCTCACAAGTGCTCATAAAAATAAGACAAGAGAGTATAAAATTAAAAGCAGTTGGCAGAAGAGAGGAGAACAAGGCTGGGTGCCAACCGGAGCCAGCAACCAGGCGTCTTCTCGGCCCCTCCTCGATATCCAGGTGAGCTGAGCCAGAGGCCTTGTTGTTCTGGAATTCCCAGTGGTGGGGGCAGGGGGAGGAACAAAGCAGGAACTGGAGTCAGCAGGCAGCCCCCCACCACCGCCAGGTGCATCCAGAACAGGCTCTCACAAGCATGGAGTGAATGCATATTTAACACTGCAAAGTCCAGACGGCCCCAGGTTTCCATCGATGGCTCTCAGGCTGAGGAATCGCTCTTGAGACAGAGCTGAGATTTCCCAGCATTGAGATTTGTACAATTTAAAGGACCAGGGTTCTTGGGGGAGGACATCTTG
>NW_012107197.1:742870-743941 GCF_000951045.1 Mandrillus leucophaeus
CTACTAAAAATACAAAAAATTAGCTGGGTATGGTGGCCGGCGCCTGTAGTCCCAGCTACTCGGGAGGCTGAGGCAGGAGAATGGCGTGAACCCGGTAGGCAGAGGTTGCAGTGAGCTGAGAAAGCACCACTGCACTCCAGCCTGGGCGACAGAGCAAGACTCTGTCTCAAGAAAAAAAAAAAAGGACGCCTCATGCTGAGAACTGTGGGCCTAGCAGCTGTCACAGTGGGTGTGAGTGGGAGGGGAAGCTTGGGCTTCCAGGGATACTAGACCCCTGAAACAAGAAGACACCGTTTTGTTTTGTTTTGTTTGTTTTGTTTTTGAGACAGTGTCTTGCTCTGTCACCAGGCTGGAGTGCAGTGGCGTGATCAGCGCTTACTGCAGCCTTGACCTTCTGTGCTCATGTGACCCGCCTGCCTCAGCTCCCCGAGTAGCTAGGACCACAGGTATGTGCCACTACACTTAGCTAATTTTTAAACTTTGTTATAGGACGAGATCTCTCCATGTTGCCCAGGTTGGTCTCAAACTCCTGGGCTGAAATGACCCTCCCACTTCAGCCTCCCAAAGTGCTGGGATTACATGGTGAGCCACACCACCCAGCCGGAAGACACCTGTACGCTAGCAAGCGCCTTGTCTCTCAGCTTCCTAAAAAGACTCAGGATCTTCCTGATCCAAATAGCTCCTGCCTCCGATAAACAAAGGGTGGAGTATTTACGGATTCACTTGACATGTATTCACTTAGCACCTACTATGTACCAGGTCCTGTGCACAAATGTGCGTAAGACAGACACTGTCCTTGTGTATCTTATGCTATGCTGGGGGAGATGCTCAACCCAAGAAATTCTAGGCCAGGCTCAGTGGCTCACGCCTGTAATCCCAGCACTTTGGGAAGCCGAGACAGGTGGGTCACCTGAGGTCAGGAGTTCGAGACACGCCTGGCCAACATGGTGAAACCCCGCCTCTACTAAAAATACAAAAATTAGCCGGGCGTGGTGACGCACACCTGTGGTCCCAGCTACCCAAAAGCCTGAGGCAGTAGAATTGCTTGAACCGGGGAGGTGGAGGTTGCAG
>NW_012107197.1:751836-752856 GCF_000951045.1 Mandrillus leucophaeus
TGGTGGCGCCTGTAATCCCAGCTACTTGGGAGGCTGAGGGAGGCAAATCACTTGAACCCAGTAGGCGGAGGTTGCGGTGAGCTGAGATCGTGCCACTGCACTCCAGTCTGGGCAACAAGAGTGAAACTCCGTCTCAAAAAACAAATTAATTAATTAAAAATTAATTATCATATGATCATATGATCCAGTAATTCTACTTCTGTGTATATACTCAAAAGAATGGAAAGTGAAGTCTCAAAGAGATATTTATACACCCATATTCATAACAGCATTATTTATAGTAGCCAAAAGCCAAGTGTCCACAGATGGACAAATGGATAAACAGAATGTGGTCCATTCATCCATACAAAAGAATACTATTCAGCCTTGAAAAGGGAGTGACATTGTGACCCATGGTGCAATACAGAACCTTGAGGATGTGTGTTAAGTGAAATAAGCCAGTCACGAAAGGACAAATACGGGATGATTCCACTGATATGAGGTGCTAGAATAGTCAAATTGGTAGACACAGGATATAGAATGTCAGTTGCCAGGAGCTAGGGAAGGGTAAAATGGGGGGTCAGTGTTTCATGGAGAAAGAGTTGCAATTTAAGATGATGAAAACATTCTGGAGATGGATGGTGGTGATGGTTGCATAACAATGTGAATGTACTTAATGCCACTGGAATGCACACTTAAAAATGGCTAAGATAGCTGAGCCTAGTGGCACGTGCCTGTAATCCCAACTATTCTGGAGGCTGAGCCAGGAGGATCACTTGAGCCCAGGAGTTAGAGGCTGCAGTGAGCCACGATCACACCACTGGGTGACAGAGGGAGACCCTGCCTCTTCAAAAAACCAAAGGGTTAAGATAGTAAATTTTAGGTTATGTGTATTTTACCACAATGTAAATTTTTTATTATTAAAAAAAGTAGTTGGCCAGGCGCGGTGGCTCAAGCCTGTAATCCCAGCACTTTGGGAGGCCGAGACGGGTGGATCACAAGGTCAGGAGATCGAGACCATCCTGGCTAACACGGTGAAAC
>NW_012107197.1:755240-755982 GCF_000951045.1 Mandrillus leucophaeus
ATCTCCTGACCTCGTGATCCGCCCGCCTCGGCCTCCCAAAGTGCTGTGATTACAGGCTTGAGCCACCGCACCCGGCCTCTGAAAGCTTCCCCCCCACCGCCCCAGACGGACTCTCTGTCACCCAGGCTGGAGTGCAGTGGCACGATTGCAGCTCATTACAACCTCTGCCTCCCGGGTTCAAGCAATTCTCCTGCCTCAGCCTTCCGAGTAGCTGGGATTACAGGCGCGTGCCACCGCACCAGGCTAATTTTTTTTATTTTTAGTAGAGATGTGATTTCACCGTGTTGGTCAGGCTGGTCTTGAACTCCTGACCTTGTGATCCACCCGCCTTGGCCTCCCAAAGTGTCAGGATTACAGGTGGGAGCCGCCGTGCCCCGCCCTGAAGGCATTTGAACCTGGAGAGTAATTCCACTGTCGGTTTAGCATGAAGACCCCTCTGGTCACAAAGTGGAGAAGAAATTGTGAGAAGGCAAGAAGGGAGGTGGAGCCACATTAGGAGTGACTCAGGCAGAAGATCACAATGCCCGACAAGCAAGGAGAGTGGAGGTGGGGCTGGAGGGCAGACCAAGGGCTGGAGGCGTTGGTGACTGAGCCGATTCCAAGCCCAGACTTCTGAATTGAGCAACCTGTGGAAGGAGGTGACATTTCCTAAGAGGAAACCCCAGAGGGGAACCCCTCCCGGGTTTGAACGATTCTTGTGCCTCAGACTCCCGAGTAGCTGGGACTACAGGCATGAGACAGC
>NW_012107197.1:761532-762334 GCF_000951045.1 Mandrillus leucophaeus
GTCCCAGCTACTCGGGAGGCTGAGGCAGGAGAATGGCGTGAACCCGGGAGGCGGAGCTTGCAGTGAGCTGAGATCCCGCCACTGCACTCCAGCCTCGGCGACAGAGCGAGACTCCGTCTCAAAAAAAAAAAAAAAAGAAAAGAAAAGAAATTCTAAAATTGACATATGACCAAAAAAGGACACACCTGGATGATTCCATTATGTCACATTCTAAAAGGTGCAAACTCATCTCCAGTGACAGAAAACACCGCTGTGGTTGTCTGGGGCTGGTGGTGCAAGAAGGTTTAGGGACGCAGGGACATGAGGAGACCCTTGGAGGAATGAAAATGTTCTGCATCTTGACTGACAGCAGTGATTTCATGGGTGTAGACATCCGTCAAAACGCAACACGTTGTATACTTTCAATGGATGCCGTTTATAGGGCATGAATTAGACTCTGCTTGATAAAAAATTGTTTTGGTTGAGTGATGAGCTAAAGTGATAGGTTTCTCGTTCTTTCTTTTTTCCTCCAATGCTGCTCCTTCTGCATAAAGTGATAGGTTTCTCACAGGTTACCTTTAAAGTGAGCCCTACAGGAGGGACCATCTAGACAATGATGGAAGATGGCAAGGCGGTGGGGGTGGGCCCAGCACAGAGAGCTCCACTGGTTAAGCATGACCAGGAGGAGGAGCATGAGCCTCGTGGGGTTGGTGGGAGAGAGGGGACTGAAGACCACCACGGGATTGGGCTCTGTGCTGTGAAGATGGGGAGTATCTGAAAGCTTTTTTTTTCCCCCGAGACGGACTCTCTGTTGCCCAGGCTG
>NW_012107197.1:763184-772585 GCF_000951045.1 Mandrillus leucophaeus
GAGGTGACATTTCCTAAGAGGAAACCCCAGAGGGGAACCCCTCCCGGGTTTGAACGATTCTTGTGCCTCAGACTCCCGAGTAGCTGGGACTACAGGCATGAGACAGCACACATGGCTGATTTCTGTATTAAATATTTTTAGTAGAGATGGGGTTTCGTCATGTTGGCTAAGCTGGTCTCGAACTCCTGACCTGAAGTGATCTGCCTGCCTTGGCCTCCCAAAGTGCTGGGACTACAGGAGTAAGTCACCACCCCCAGCCCCAAAAAAAACTTTTTAAAAAATTAACTGGGTACAGTGGCACAGACCTGTGGTCATAGCTACTCCAGAGGCTGAGATGGGAGGATCGCTTGGGTCCAGGAGTTTAATATGAGTTCCATCAAGAAGAGAATGAGAGGCTGGGTGCAGTGGCTCATGCCTGTAATCCCAGCATGGGGATTGGGAGGCCGAGCCAGGCAGATCACTTGAGGTCAGGAGTTTGAGACCAGCCTGGCCAACATGGTGAAACCCCGTCTCTACTAAAAATACAAAAATTAGCTAGGCATGGTGATGTGCACCTGTAATCCCAACTACTGGGGAGGCTGAGGCAGGAGAATCACTTGAACCTGGAAGGCAGAGGTTTCAGTGAGCTGAGATTGTACCACTGCACTGCAGCCTAGGCAATACAGTAAGACATAGTTTCAAAAAAAAATAAAAATAAAAAGCAGAGAATGCTTAAATACATTTTTATACATTCATACACTTGAATGACTTAAAATATCCAACAGATATATACGTACTAGCATAAAAGATGTTCAATATATTAATAAACTTAATGAAAAATGCAAGTTGTAGATTGCATTGGACAGGATAGGTGAACTGCTATAGCAAATCCAGTAAAACTATATTTCTTTCGGATGTCACAGCCCAAAGCAGGTCCATTGGGAGGGGGCGGCTCTACTCCAGACAGTCATTCAGGGACACAGGCTCCTTCTGTCTCCACACATCATCAAAGCCAAAAGAGAAAGGAAAATGTCAACCATCAGGTTTATTCCCGCGTTTGCCCCCTTTGTTCAGTCCCCCTAGGTGGGACTAAAGAAATGTATGGGTGGGACACGGAAGTGGCAATCATTATTTTACCCTCATCTATTGTTCAGAGCACCTGGCCACACCTAACTGGGAGACAAGTCCAGCTGTGTGCCCCAAAAATAGGTTTGGTGAGCATTTAGCCAGCCTCTGTCTCGCTAACTGATGTGTACCATTTAAACCCATTCATACAAAACACCGTAAATGTGTTCATGGGGCTGGGCACGGCGGCTCACACCTGTAATCCCAGCACTTTGGAAGGTTGAGGAAAGAAGATCACCTTGAGCCCAGGAGTTTGAGACCAGTCTAGGTAACACAGTGGGACCCCGTCTCTACAAAAAATTTAAGAATCAGCCGGGCATGGTGGCGCACACCTGTAGCCCCAGCTACTCAAGAGGCTGAAGTGGGAGGATCGCTTGAGCCTAGAAGGTCAAGGCTGCGGTGAGCCAAGATCACACCACTGCATTCCAGCCTGGGAGACAGAGCAAGACCCTGTCTCAAAGGAAACAAAAAACGCATACGTGGATATATTTTTAATAGAGAAAAATCTGGAAGGAGTACATTAAACTGTTAACTCTCATGAGTCAAAGTGGGACTCCCAGTTTTTATTTTATATATGTGTTTGCTTTTATTTTTTGAATAATAAGCACATATTTCCTGTGAGATTTAACAATTTAAATAACTAAAATGATAGTACATTGCTCTTTAGATGTTAAGCAAATGGAGTTTAGAATTCTAGGTGTTCACTAGGGGGCAGAAGAGATGTGTGTGTGTGCTTGCGTTCGCTGTTTGCTTATCACTGTTTACCAGGTTACTGGCACAATTGCATCATTCATCAGGTCATCTGAAAGGTCTGCAGACTTGTTTAAGGAAATGACAGCACCCAGGTCTCTCACACTAGCAGACATCAGCTGTGGGCCCAATAATCTCATATTTTCACCAATTTTTGATTACTGTGGTAAAATACACATTACATAAAATTTGCCATCTGCGTCTTTTTTTTTTTTTTTTTTTTTTTTGGTAGAGATAGGATCCCACTATATTGCCCAGGCTGGTCTCAAACTCCTGGGCTCAAAAGATCCTCTTGCCTCAGCCTGCTAAGTAGCTGGGACTACAGGTGTGCCATGCCCAGGTTAGCTTAGCCTTTTTTGAGTGCAGTGGTATGTATGATCTTGGCTCACTGCAACCTCTGCCTCCTGAGTTCAAGCAATTATTCTGCCTCAGCCTCCGAGTAGCTGGGACTACAGGCACACACCACCATGCTCAGCTAATTTTTGTATTTTTAGTAGAGACAGGGTTTCACCATGTTGGCCAGGATGGTCTTGATCTCCTGACCTCATGATCTGCCCGCCTCGGCCTCCCAAAGTGCTGGGATAACAGGCGTGAGCCACCACGCCCGGCCCACGTTAGCCATTTCTAAGTGTATAGTTCTGTAGTATTAAGTGCACTCGTGTTGTGCAATCATCACCACCGTCCATCTCTAGAACTCTTCATATCTTGTAAAATTGAAAGTCTGTACCTATTAACCAGTCACTCACCACACTCCCGTACCCCCAACCTTGAACAACTACCAAGTTCTTTCTGTCTTTGAATTTCACTATTCCATTTTAACCTGATCCTCGAGGCTGTGTGGTTGCCTTATGGGTCATTATCAAAAATGTGTCTGTTTCATACCAGCCTTTGAGTACACAGAGATCTAAGAGGTCTTCTAACTGGCCTGAATCCCTACTTGTGAGAAAAAAGGCCAAAACTACCATGAAGCTTATCTGCTGCCTGTTCTGCTGGAGTCAGCCTGAAAGATCCCACATTTAGATAGGGGAGCGATGACCCAGACATCTCTCCTGGCCTTTCTAAGGATCTCTGTGGACATCTCTTCAATTTCATGGGCATGGACACCAGAACAGGATTCAGCTGTTTGGAGGCCCAGGGCATGGGGGAATGTGGGAGCCTCATATTCTCTGTAATAAATAATGAGCAAAATCTCCATAAAAGCATAGCATCGTCTGGGCATAGTGGCTCACGCCTGTAATCCCAACACTCTGGAAGGCCGAGGTGGATGGACCACCTGAGGTCAGGGGTTCGAGACCAGCCTGGCCAACATGGTGAAACCCCATCTCTACTAAAAATACAAATTAGCCAGGCGTGGTGACGCACACCTGTAATCTTGGCTACTTGGGAGGCTGAGGCAGGACAATCACTTGAACCTGGGAGGCGGAGGTTGCAGTGAGTCGAAATTGTACCATTGCACTCCCGCCTGGGCGACAGAGTGAGACTTTGTCTCAAACAAACAAACAAACAACCAAAAAAATGACGTCACTGATCCCATTTAAAGTCACTGAAACATTTGCCTTCTCTATTTGGACTTGCCTGAGGCTCCAAATTGAAAGGAATACCTGCACACTCAGACAGCACGGTAGGCACCTACAGCTGGAACATTCCTTATAGCTGGTTCCCGGAAGAGTCCGTTGAGACTTGAAATCTCTGCCCCCAAACACCCCTGAGGCTCTTGGAGACCAGTATGTAGGTCTTATTTATCTTTCTTTTTCTCATAAGGCCCAGTACACTAAAGACATACGATCGATGTGGACTGAATTGAATTGAACCCAAGATCAAGCATATATGTAAAACACTGTGGGGAAGAGGTATAAAGAGAAGTTTGAGTTAGGGAATTTGTAGCACGGTGGTTAAAACACGAGCTCTGAGTGCGCTGACCTGTGTGAGTTCCAGCCACACCGCTTACTAGAAATGTATCTTCGTGTCTCCCACTAAGCCACGTGGAGTTAAGATGAGCCATAGAAAGCCGGGCACGGTGGCTCAAGCCTGTAATCCCAGCACTTTGGGAGGCCGAGACGGGCGGATCACGAGGTCAGGAGATCGAGACCATCCTGGCTAACACGGTGAAACCCCGTCTCTACTAAAAAGTACGAAAAACTAGCCGGGCGAGGTGGCAGGCGCCTGTAGTCCCAGCTACTCGGGAGGCTGAGGCAGGAGAATGGCGTAAACCCGGGAGGCGGAGCTTGCAGTGAGCCGAGATCGCGCCACTGCACTCCAGCCTGGGCGACAGAGCAAGACTCCGTCTCAAAAAAAAAAAAAAGATGAGCCATAGAGGATGTAGGTGTATGCCCACGCTAAGCCCTCCTTTGCTGAGAAATGGACCCACGAGTGTAGACTCTAGCAGTTGTGTTTGTACTGTGTAACCGTGTTGGGAGCCCGATTCTGTCACTGTTCGGGGCGCCACTATGTAACCCGCACAGACCTAGGGGGACTGAACTAAGGGGGCAAACGCGGGAATAAAACACAAGAGACAAAAGGGCATATTTGGAAGAAGGGGTCAGGGGACATCTTGCCTCTAGTGGACAAGGGCTCCGAGCTTTACACAGCCCCCCGTATTTATTAGGCAAAAGAGGTAGTGAGAAGGGGGGTGGAAGAAGGGGTCAGCTGCTCGGTCCAGAGTAGGCTTGTAAGACTGCATTCCTCGAACAACCGGCTCTAGATGTCACAGTAGATAACCTTGGCTCCAGGGAGTGATGGCATCCAGCAAACCTTCTGTTGGCAGGAACCGTCTGATGAGTTTGCTCACATCCTGCATGCATGATAAACACTTTGCCGTTTGATCGTATAGCCTCCAGTGGAATGCTGAGTTGGTCACGTCCCTCAGGTCTTCGGTTCCCTGAATAACCCCACCCACCTGGCCAGACCCAGTTGGGCCAGGGATGGACCACTGACCCCAGCCGGGCCAATCAGCTCATCTCTCTTGGAACCTGGGGTTGGATTGAGCATCCTTAGCGAGTCTGGTCTCATGGCTGAGCTGGGGAAGGAAGCGGCCTCAGGGTGTGTGGGAAACTGATTGTTGTGTGCAGTTCAGTTTCTGGCAGGTGTTGAACTTCCTGCCCTTTGGTTCTACCTATGAGACATTCATTTTTTTTTTTTCCCCAATACATTCCCCTTTGCCAACATTAAGTAGGTATCTACAACCCGTGACCAAACAAACACTCTCTTATCTAGACCCTGCCCTCCCGGGCTTCGTGTAAGGATTGAGGCAGTGACTGAGCAGGGCCCAGCCACAGGCAGCCCTCAGGAAGTGTCAGCCCTCATTGCCATGACTCGTGTTAGTAATGGTTTCACCTCCTCCTCTGATCTACAGTGGTGATGTAATGAAGCAATACTCTCTGTCCACAGGGAACGGACAGTGGTGTCTGGGAATTCAGGCAGGTGCATGCCAACAGATCCCACCAATCCAAGCTGAGGTGGGCCCCTGGCCACCAGCCTCACTCTGGCTGTTTTCTACCCTAGTCTCGTGGAATTCCTGTTGTCTGAATAGCTGAGTGTTGTCTGCAAATGCAAGAAGAGGATGTGGCGCTTTTGCAAGGGGCCCCATCTAAAATAGTCTCCGTGAGCAGGCTCTGGGCCACCTAACTATTTCTTCCATCTTCCACCGTGGCATCTGGAGAGCTGCTAAGGTAGAGTGGTCACCTGGCTCACCCCATCCTTCCCTGGGATGTTGGACGAAGGCCTGACAGCACCCATCCAAGCGCTGACTTGAGCCCCTTCCCTCTGCTGGAGTTGGTGCTGCTGCAGTACAAGAGCCTGGCATGATCCCTTGTATTAACAGGGCTTTATTTTCTGTTATCTTACAATTTATTTTGTTTTCAGACATAGGTCTCACTCTATTGCCTAGGCTGGAGTGCAGTAGCTATTCATTGGTGTGATCATAGCACCCTACAGGCTTGAACTCCTAGGCTCAAGTGATTCTCTTGCTTCAGCTTCCTAAGTTGCTAGGCTGTTCCACAGCCTCTGCTCCCAAGCTTTCTTACGATTGGCACAATTCCTAGGCTGGCCAAGTCACATATTCTACCCCATTCCTGCAGTCATTGGCTTGGGGATAGACGTGTGACTCAAACTGAGCTAATTAGAGTCTGCCATGGGGCTGTCTTTGACACAATGAGGAAAGAGATCCTCTGTGTCCATTGCGGTTATTAAGCAGGCAGGTGACAGGCCCAGGACTGCTGGTGCCCAGCTTCACCCTTTGCTGCCTTGTAGAGAGAGATGGCCTGAGAAGGGAACCAACACAGAGGACCAATGGCCTTATTCCAGAGCCTGAGGTTAGCTGTGTTTGGACCTAGCTGTATACCTGATTTACTAATTATGATCTTCAAAAAATGCCCTTCATGCTCTAAGCAGGCAGAGCTAGGTTTCTAACAGTGAAATCAAGTTTCCTAACCAGTACTGGAGGATGACCCTGTTGGGGTGTGTCAGGGAGGGATTCCCTATAGACATGACAGTGAAACCGAGAAGCGAAAGATAACGGGAACCAGCCAGGTGGAGAGGGGGGGAGAGAACATTCTAGACAGCAGGAGCAGCTCATGAGAAGGCTCCAAGCCAGCAAGAGCAGGGCTGTGGGAATCCGTTTGCTTCATTACCTTGTGTGTGTTCTACTATAGTTATAAACATATTTGATGAATAGCCTTTATTAAATAAGTTCTGTGACTCTGATTTACCATAATGTCCATTTGCTAAGTACTTTGTTGTCTGCGAATCTCTTGCCATCAGATATGTCATAATTTATTAAATATATTTGACTGTGTTCTCACAAACCCCTGACTGCACCTAGTAGTCATGCAGTCTAATTTTCTACTTTTCACCCAGGATTTTGGATTTTAAATATTGGCTTTTCTCAGCTCAGAAGCCTAGAAGGGTTGGGGACAGCATTGAGAGTGTTTTGGAGTTGGGCCTGGGGCCAGGGACCAGTTTTGTCTGGTGATGCATCTGCCAAGAGGGCTGAACAGAGCCACCCTGGCTCACAGCATCCATTCATCAGCTAGAAGAGGAAAATGAATTTGTCAATCTTTGGCTTTGCCTTTGACCCCTAGAGGACTGCAACTGATGAAATGATGATGGGAAATTTGGCTGCCATCTATGACCAGCTCCTTTTTTTTTTTTTTTAAGACGGAGTCTTGCTCTGTCACCCAGGCTGGAGTGCAGTGGCGCGATCTCAGCTCCCTGCAACCTCCGCCTCCCAAGTTCAAGTGATTCTCCTGCCTCAGCCTCCTGGGTAGCTGGGATTACCAGCGCGCACCACCACGCCTGGCTAATTTTTGTATTTTTAGTAGAGACGGGGTTTCACCATGTTGGTCAGGCTGGTCTCAAACTCTTGAACTCAAGTGATTTGCCCGCCTTGGCCTCTCAAAGTGCTGGGATTACAGGCGTGAGCCACCGCGCCCGGCCTGACCAGCTCTTGGTTGTGGAATGGGTGACCCTTTAGACTGTCCAGGGGAGATGGGAATAAGAATCTCTCACAGCATTAACAGTTTTTTTCTCCTCCCTGCACCTCCCCCAGATCCTGTCCCCATCACCAGGCTATTTAATTTACTTATTTTTGGGGAAATAGGAGGAAAACCTAGCCCAGGTGGTGTGTGCTACTTCTTTGTATTCCATCTTGGACCAACAATAGCAAGCAGGCAGCAGATTTCCCCACACTGCAACATCACTTGTGTTACTCATTTGTTGTTATTTACTACTTGTATTATAGAATTTAACTTTGACTTCCCAGCTAAGTTGTGAACTCTTTGGAGAGAAGCACCAATTGTGCCCATTTTTGTAGGGCCCACAGCACCCGAAATTATACTTAGCCTTAGCAGATCCTTTGATTCTTAAATGACTTTTCTTTTTTTTCTTTCTTTCTTTTTGTTTTTTTAAGCCAGGGTCTTCCTCTGTCACAGTGCGATGATGACTCCCTGCAACCTCTGCCTCCAGGGCTCAAGTGATTCTCCCACATCAGCCTCTCAAGTAACTGGGACTACAGGCAGGTGCCACCGCACCCGGCTAATTTTTGTATTTTTAGTAGAGACGGGGTTTCACTCATTGCCCAGGCTAGTCTTGAACTCCTGGGCTCAAGCCATCCACCCACCTCAGCCTCCCAAAGTGCTGGGATTACAGGCATGAGCCACCTTGCCCAGCCACGGACTTTTTTTTTTTTTTTAGACGGAGTCTCGCTCTGACACCGCCAGGCTAGAGTGCAGTGGCATGATCTTGGCTCACTGCAACCTCTGTGTCCTGGGTTCAAGCGATTCTCCTGCCTCAGCCTCCCAAGTAGCTGGGACTACAGGTGCGTGCCACCATGCCCACCTAATTTTTGTATTTTTAGTAGAGATGGGGTTTTGCCATGTTAGCCAGGATGGTCTTGATCTCCTGACCTTGTGATCCACCTGCCTCAGCCTCCCAGAGTGCTGGGATTACAGGCGTGAGCCACCGCGCCCGGCCACCACTTTTAATGAACTCATTTCCACACTAGAAAAGTTCCACAGCTGAGCCCCAGGGAGCCCATCTGGGTGTCAAATAAGCAGGGCAGGCAGGGTGTGCTGTGTCCCTGAGGGAGTTGGGCCCAGGCCAGCATGGGGGCTCTAGGTCTCAGGGGACATTTAGGCCTGAGCGGGGCCGACCCCAGCCCTGGACAGGTGGCTCTCGCTGACAGGGTGGCTGAATCCCATGTGAGGGGCTGGGGTGAGGAATGAATCCTCCGCCTTGGCATGGACCTTGGGCCAGCAGAGGGCTTTCATGCCAGAGTGGAGTCATTCCCTGGCCTGGAGCCTCTGGGCTGGCAGGAGGTCCTATGAGGCCACTCCCAGGCCCTGGTGTGGGGTCTCCCGTTAAGAAGGGGGTGCGGGCAGGGCGCGGTGGCTCACACCTATATGTAATTCCAGCACTTTGGGAGGCCGAGGTGGGTGGATCACGAGGTCAGGAGATTGAGACCAGCCTGGCCAACATGGTAAAATCCCGTTTCTACTAAAAGTACAAAAATTAGCTGGGCATGGTGGCATGTGCCTGTAATCCCAGCTACTCGGGAGGCTGAGGCAGGAGAATCGCTTGAACCCGGGAGGCAGAGGTTGCAGTGAGCCAAAATCGCGCCACTGCACTCCAGCCTGGCGACAGTACGAGACTCGGTCTCAAAAACAAAAAACAAACAAACAAAAAGGAGTACTGCGTCTCTGGTTTGGGGGTGTCAGGACAGGCTCCCAGCCATCAGAGCTTGTTGGGTCCTGGTGAGAGTGAGTTCTAGGCCCTGGCGTGGAGCCTCTGGCCCACAGGGGATGCTGGGTCTGGGATGATGCTAGGGTTGGGTGGGTGTCAGTTCCACGTCCTGGGGCGGAAAATCTGACCCAGGAGGGGTCTCTGTGTCTCTGGTGAGGGGGCAGGCCAGGCTCTGGGCAACCGAGGACCCTGGGTTGGAGCTGTCAGTCCCAGGTCTGGACCTGGTGACTCCAGTCCCACAGCAGAGGAATGCGGAGTCCCGGGTTGGGTCGGCCCCAGGCCCCAGGCCCCGGCGTGGGGACTCCGGCTCG
>NW_012107197.1:773520-796466 GCF_000951045.1 Mandrillus leucophaeus
CTGAGCTGTAAAATGTGTCATTTCTAACGAGCCTCGAGTTTAAATTTAACCAGACGCGTCCACTTCGGTTGCTTCAAAGGAAGCAGGCTGGATGAGTGGAGGCATTTTGAGGACACAGTCAAGTTTCCCCTCCCCACCCGGATCAAGCTCAGCCCTGCAAGGAGGGCAGGTGGGGGGCCGGTGGGTTGATGTAGATGATAAATCTTGATGCAGACCTCGTCTCTTTGTGTGTTCCTAGAAATCTAGGGGAGTTACCTTTCCAGTCCCTGGGTTTGCCTGTCCTGGAAATAGAGTCTCGAAAGATTCAATGACTGTCGCGCATATGGAGCCCCAGGCTTCATTAGCCTGCGGCACCTTGCAGGGCAAATGCGAATCCATGGGTCTAAGGTGAAGTGGGCGGGTGTTCCTGGGCTCCTGTACTGGGAGCGTGTCCTGTGGTCATAAGCCAAGTACCAGGTTAGCTTGGCGTCTGAATTAGGGAAAGCAGATTTTTAGGGAGCTGCAAAGGACGTCTGTGGCTTTGATTTTGGAAGTTGCTTGTGTTTCCTGGGTTGAATCTGGGATACTTCTGTGGGGTGAACCCCTGCAGCGGACCCACAAGGCAATATGACTTTTGCAGGCTGTGGTTGAAGCACAGAAGGACATTTTTGTAGGCTTTCTTGAGGGTTTCCCATCTATCTAACTCTTAGCACCTAAAAGGCATTGCTTCTTTAATTTTTGAAGCTAGTCTGTGAGAAAGAATATGGTCCCAGTTTTACAGGCTCAGAGAGATTCAGTGAGTTCCGGCTGTCCGGCCAGCAAGGGGGCGTCAGGCGCCTAGGGTATTCATTCTCGGCCCTCTGACCAGAAGCTGGGTTGCTTTTATGAGGGACAGGGCGCTTGAATTCAGGTCCCATTTCTTGAGTATTTTTCTCACTGAATTTGAGCCCCCACAGCCTTGCCCAGTGACCATGAGTCGCCATCCTGTACACCTGCTGCTCCAGAAATAACTTGGGTTCATCTGTGCAGCATTTCTCAGGAACTTCTCGTAGAGTGTCTGTCAGAATGGTACTGCTGGGAAACGTGGATACTTTATTTTAGAAAGAACATTCACTGGGTTCTTTGATTGTAAGAATATTCTGTGTTCATTGTCAAAACTTGGAAATCACAGAAAAGTAAAATGAACCACATTGAAAATCATCTGTCACCCAGGTACAGTGGCTCAAGCCTGTAGTCCCTGCATTTTGGGAGGCCAAGGCAGGAGGATCGCTGGAGCCCAGGAGTTTGAAACAAGCCTGGGCAAAATGGTGAGACCTCATTGCTAAAGGAATGGAAAAATTTAAAGGAAAAAATTACCTGTCATCCCATGAGATGCTTTCCACAGCCCAAACCACTGGGAATGAAAAGACTCTTCAAGTTCTCTGCTATTGGGAGAAAGACCTGAGGCCAGTTCATTTCAGCATAGGTCGTCCTTGGGCCTTTTCTGGGTACCGCCTTCTGCTAGGGAGTGGTAGATGCAAGTGCCTGCTCCCACAGAAGCTTGTCTGACCTAGCACAGTTCCTAAGCTACCCAGGCTGCCAGACCGAGTGACCGTGCTGCTGCGGGCACGGTGAGAGAGGGCCTTCATCAGTGCGGGAATGAGGAAGACTTTGGAGGGGACAGTGTTTGTGCTAGACTGTGAAGAGAGGGCTGAGATACACCTGGTGGAGACAGGGAGAAAGAGGAGAGGGGGGAAGGGGTGACCAGGAGCTGCGGAAGGTGCATTTTGTGAGAAGCAGAAAAAGTAAGACAGTTCTGAGATTGGCAAGACCAGGGTCAGGACCTCGCCTGCAGATTGGGGATCACAGACGTGGAGCTGGCTGGAGGTCCAGCCTCCTTGCAGAAGGTCTTTTGCTGTGGTTCATAGGAGTCGTAGCAAAAGATTACAACAACTGCCAAGGAAGACTGGGGCGCTCCTGGAGTGAGGATGACCTTTCCTGGTGGCCTCTGCTGGTCATTCTCAGTGAACTTCCCTTTGCATTTCAATGAGATTTTGTTAGGTTTCTGTTGGAGATTTTTTAATGGAGTCCCCACTCCATTAAAAAAGTCAATCTCCAGAGGAGTATTTGATTCAGAGGGGAGGCCCTTAGGTGAAGTGGCGACAGAGCCTGACACCTGGCAAACAATTGTGACTGGAGTTTTGCTATTTTCTGTTATCTCAGAGCAACAGAAATGTTGTTTAAATATGTTCATAATCTCTTCTCCCTGAAAGTAGAAGGACCAGTGTTTTTAGTTTTCAGTGCTTAAGGCATCCAAGGTTTTTTGGGTGAACAGGAAACTCCTTCACATCCCATATAGCGTGCAGCTCTAGCCTGTTCCTCATCCCGCCCCCTTGCCTTGCCTGATACGTCTGTGCTGTGCAGGACGACTCTTAACCCCTGGGGGAGATCTTTTGGGTCATTGCTGCTCTTTGGGACATTTTCTTCCTCATGCAGCGGTTCCTGGCTGGGGCAGGGCCTTGAGGGGTTCATCCATACCTATGTATATCCTCAGAAGACACACCAGGTCGTAGGCCTCATGTCTGGGGGTCCCAAGTGCCATGGAGAATCAAGATAGTCTGGGCCAGAGGGTGACACAGGGACAACTTGCTGGGCTGGTGGTAGCCTATCAAGTGAGGCCTAGTGGAGAAGGGTTGAATTTGGAGGGCCAGGAGGAAGCTAGGGTGCAGGGGAGGCTTTTCTAAACTCCACAGTGCTTCCAGAGATGACGAGAAGGTGGGGAGTAGAAGAGAGATGGACAGATTAGGGCGCTCCCAGGGTGAGCTTGTGGGCAGGTCTGCAGCGGAGAAGAGGCTCTTCCCTGGGAGCTCAGAGGGACTCGTTCTGGAAGACTGATGGGAGATGTATGCAACTGTGTAAGAGGCTGCTTTGGAGAACAAATGAACATGGTTCTGGTTGTGCAAGCAGTTACTGTGGTTCTGTTTGCTCACGTGTCTTCCAATAGAGACACTGAGCGAGGAGAGTTGATACCCTCACATTTCTGGAGCTTGAGCGCAGACTGGCAGCCACGGGCTGGATTCAGTCCGCAGGTATGCTGGGTTGGATCCGTGTGTGTTCTTGAGGAAAAAGCAGAAGAATCGATGGTCAGTATTGAAAAATCAGGAAGTCACTCAACAATCTCAAAAGCCAGGTTCCTGATTCCCTTGAGAAATGAGAATCTCTGGTAACCCTGAGACCTTATTCCTGACTACAAGGCAGCTGTGGGCGGGCGTCAGGTGGCGGCCACTCCCACGGAGCCCCTCACCACTCCCACAGCCAGCCACACCTCCGACGGCCCACTTGGACTTTTGACATTTGCGTTTGCATCCCCTCCCAGGAGAAATGATTCACGTTTGTTTGTTTTTATCTGGACTTTGAAACCTTTGCCCCATCCCTTCATTGACTCATTACTCCATCCTTCATTCATCAGGGATCGAGCACCGGCCCCATCAGGCTCCGTGCAAGGCTCTGGGGACTCAGTGGTGAACTCAGCAGATGTCGCGCTGCCTGCCCTGAATACAGGCATCCTCTGTGTGTCACAGGGTGGGCAGGAAGGTGGCAAGGGATCAGACTTGTAGTGGGGAGGGATAGTCAGGAAACTCCTGTGTTCCTGTGACAAATTGGGACTTAAGGTGAGAGGCAGAGGATGGGTCCAATTAGCTGGGCACAGGCTGCGGGGTAGAGGACCAGTCTCCTGGGGTGGGAGCAGACCGAGGCCTCCTTAGCTGGAGGGAAGAAGGTCCCTGGACTGCATGCGTCAGTTTCAGTCACTCATTCCTTTCTTCCTTCCTTCAGTAGCTTCACTTGTCACCTGCCTCACAGAGCAACCTCCTAAGGGCCTGGAGTTGTTCTAGTTTTTGGAACACAGCAAAGATCCCGGCCTCCTGGGCCATACCTTCTACCTGAGCTGGCCATAAGTTAAGCAGTTTGGTATATATATTTTTATAGTCCCTTTCCTTCCTCTCTGTGCTCGCAGTGAACCACAGCCTGGCTGGGAGTTTCATCATTTACTGGACCCTCCTGCCAGCACTGTAGCTCCCGTCACCTTGGAGCAGTTCACTGGGCCTGGTAAAGTGGCCGCAGGCTTGCCCAGCACGCTGCCTGAGGACAGAATAAATACGGTGTCTCATGCTCGATGTGCTATGGTTTCAAATGTGTGAAGATGCTTTTATTGTGAATCAAAAAGAAATTTACAATGACTGCATTCGTGGTCAATTTTTTGTCATGATGTATTTTCTCGGAGCAGATACTAAGAATACAAGTCCTGTCATGTGGGGCTGCACATTTTTGTGGCCTGAGAAAGAGGTCCTCTTAGATTGGCAGTCACTGTATTTCGATCGATTTTAAACTCTTCAAATTTGTACTTCCTTTCCCCCCCATAGTTAGGAATTTTTGTGGTCAAAGTGTACTCAGTCAAGCAATGCGACATTTTGATGACACCTACTCCGCTTTCTTTCGCTCACCTTTTTAACACTTACGGAGTGCCTCCTCGTTGGCAGACACCAAGTGATGCCTCGTGGCAGGGAACCAGCAGGAACCTGTCCCTGGAGGCCACAGTCCAGGGGTAGAATCAGAACAATCTTGAACATTTCTGCCATTTCCTATGGTTTTCAGAATGCACTTATAGACTACCTCATTTCATTTCATCCTCACAACATCCCAGGGGGTGAGGGCAGGGCTGAGTACCCCTCTTTTACCCCTGAGGGCAGCTAAGGCCCAGGGAAGTTTGGTTACTTGCCCAAGGTCATGCCCTAGAGAAGTGGAATAGGGAACCGGCCCCCTTTCTTGCCTTTGCAGAGCGCTTGTTAGCGCCTCCCTGGTTGCTGGGGACACAGTAGCTTTCTGTCTTAATAATTCTTCAGGCTTCTCAATCTCTTTTCTGATGTTTGAAAAAAAAGATCTACCGGTGAAATTAAGGGAGGGCCGCTACAGTCTTTAGGCTGCGTCTGATACTCATAATACTAATCACATTAACAATGCTGTAGAGAGATAAGAAATAACACTAACACCAGCTAAATGTGTTTTTAGAAAAAATCAACCACAGCAACCCCAAATGTTTCCTGGTCTCTAGAGCAGCTGTTGGCAGAGACGGTTTGAATGGGATTCCTTGTAGCCAAGAGACCTTGTAGGAGGTCTGTAGAGATGAGTCATGTGTGAGCTTGCAGAAAAATATCTCCCAAAGTAGCCCGGATCGGAGATTGCCTTGAGTGCCAGGCTGGGTCTTACCTCAGGCCAGCTGAGCGTGTTCCCTGTGGCCAGGATAAGATCACGCTCTGGAAAGAGGACAGGCCTGACAACCCGCCGGGACAGGTGTTCCTCTGACTCGTCACCCGTCTTGCCCCAAAGGCTGTTTTATGAGTAAATAAATAAAACCCACCGTTTGTGAATTATTAAGGGATCTGTCATCCAGCAGGCCAGTCATCTTAGTTTCTGGTCATCTGTTTGAGAACGTCTGAGTTGTGTCCTTGGGTGATTCGTACCCTTTCCTGGGGCTTGTTTTCCTCATTAGTGCCAGGAAGGAGTGGGACTCAAAAGGAATGCTCCTCTGTTTGTGTTTTTAAGCTGCAGCCTGCCCCCCACCCCCGACTTTTTTTTTTTTTTTTAATTTTGAGTTCCGAAATACATGTGCTGAACGTGCAGGTTTGTTACATAGGTATACATGTGCCATGGTGGTTTGCTGCACCCATCAACCCGTCATCTAGGTTTTAAGCCCCGCATGCGTGACTGCAGGCCCTTTTTTATACATAAGAAGACCATTAGGTAACCATTAATGGGGAAGCCTCTTTGAATGCCGTCCTTCCTGCTTAGCCGTGGCTGAGGCTCCTCCTTGGACCCTCCGCCCTAAACACAATGTGAAAACCCACTTCCTGCATGTTCTCACAGCCTCCTCTACCAAAATCAACTTCCTCTGGGCTCTTTGTGCCTTCTCCTCCTCTAACAGGTACTAAATTCCATGGAAATGCCCCAGATCAGTGCTTGAGTAGAATGATGTTTAACTCATTCAAAATCAAAGCCCCAGTTTCCTTTCTGCAAGTTAAAAATCAACAAGTGAAATGCCTGTCTACCGCTGTGGTGCCATCACGGGGCCTCGAACCCAATGGGTGCTCAATAAATAGTTACTAAAAGAATGAGTGAATTTCGTTAATGTTATCATAGAATGAATTTCAGTTTCTGGTTCCAAGTCTCAAATTATCTTTAGTAGCTTATTCTGGTTTTAAATAGCCAATAAGGATGTTTCTTGGTACATTAATAGGACCAATATCTGATGAGTGGTGTGCAATTAGTTGGGGGTTCTGTGTTAACCATACACCTTGGTCAGTGTTTTCCTGTAGTCCTCTGAACATTAATGATGAAGTTAGAATCAAATTCCCAGAACACTGTTGGGAGAACGCCAGGACACGGTGAAGACTGAGCCACCACTCGGCTCTGACGCCGCATCTGTCAGTCAGTGCATGTTCTTTGAGCTTCCACTTGTAGTGACTGCCTGGTTCTTTGGGATACGCAGGAGCAAAGCACTTGTAGGCAATGCTCATTCTGCCCTGTATTTACAAACCAAGGCCTGTGCCAGCTCTGCTCAGCCTGACACCCATAGTGAGCACCGTCCCAGGAATCCCTGTCCCTACTTGTTATTTATTTATTTTTTTTCAGTTGGCCTTTGAACGTGATTTAGGGCTAGCTTTCTAAAGCATAACTGTCTTTTCCCGGGATGCCTGTGTGGGGTGTGCTGTCTAGGGCTGGGGTGCAGGCTGTTGGTGTGCCTCTGGCTCCGCCTTCCTTCTTTGTCAAGAGGCATGGTCAGTCTTTCTTGCTACTTCCCCTTCTTCCGTGAGGTACAGGGGAGAGGCTCACCTGAGTGTATTAGAACTCTGCTGTCTGCTGGTCACAATTCCCCTTTGTCCCACTTTCTTCTTCCATGCGTAGTTTGAAAGACAAGTGGCAGTTCTCTGAACCCACGTCCCACCCTGCAGTCTGGACTGCTGCTTCCTGGAACACCATGACTCCTGTCACAGCTTAGACCTCTGTCCCCATCAGTCCCTTAGCAGCAGGCTTTCTCTTTGCTTTTCACTGGCTTGCCGGAACCACATAGTGACTTTACTGCATATTAAGTTTTGTGATCAGGCAATTCTGCAGTGCTTTTAAAGCATAGAAATGGAGCACTGAGCACAGGATGCTGTGTGGGTTTGCCCAGGGCTGGGTTCAGAGGGCCGGATTTCAGGCATTTGCTCTATAGCTTTTTAAAATTTGTGCCATTGGTGTGGACCTGGCAGATGCGATTCCCAGCCACACACTGTATTGTTAAAAACGGAGCAGGCGTGTGACGCTGGCAGTAATTGAGAGAAGGAAGGACACGGAATGAGAAGAGAGGACAGCTGACAGCCAGTGGAATGTGACCGTGTTAAATAGCCACTTAGCTGACCCCAAATGAGCAAACAAACAAAACCCCTGGTTGGAAACAGTGGTTGTGTTTATTTGCTGGTTATCATGTGCTCCCATCCTCCTTCAAGTGATGGTTCTGAATAAATAGATGGATGATTGTTCATGAGTCATGGAATTGGCTACTCTCAACCCCTCCTTTCAATAATAAATACAAATAATAGTAGTAGCTGATGTTCATTAGGCACTTACCACGTGCTGTACCAGGCTCGCTTCTGTGTGTTTTACACTTGTGGTTGCATTTAATCCTTTCAATAGGAGAAAGGTACTGTTAACTGTTCTCATTCTGCAGAGGAGGAAACTAAGACACGGAGCTTAGTCTTTGAGATCTGAAAGAGTTAAAATTTACACATAGTCATATACTGAGTTGGGGCAAAGTTAGGACTAAAGCCGATCAGACTGTTCCCCGTGCATCTGTATTTTCATTGATTCTGATATTATTCTCTTGGCTTTGTGACGTGGGTGAAAATGAGCCTTCGCGTTTCCAGGGACCCCTCTGCCACAGAGGCAGCTGCTGCGCTAACAGGATACCCCATCATCCTGAGGGTTCCTTTGGAAGACAGCTCTCCTCCTGGCTGTCCTGCTGGAGCTCACAGGGGACCGCGGAAGCCTTGCTTCTGGCTGGGTGACGGTGGGCAAATTGCTTAATCTCTCTGAGCCTCAGCTGCCTTTGTTGTAATTTGGTAGGGTGGATAAACCCACCCCAGAGCCCTTTCTAATGCTGGTTCTTCTTCTTCTTCTTCCTTTTTTTTTTTTTTGAGATGGAGTCTCTCTCTGCTGTCACCCAGGCTGGAGTGCAATGGGGTGATCTCGGCTCACTGCAACCTCCCCCTCCCAGGTTCAAGCAATTCTCCTGCCTCAGCCTCCCAAGTAGCTGGGATTTGAGGCACCCGCCACCATGCCCGGCTAGTTTTTGTATTTTTAATAGAGATGAGGTTTCACCATGTTGGTCAGGCTGGTGTCTCTGGCCAGGCTGGTCTCGAACTCCTGATCCGCCTACCTCAGCCTCCCAAAGTGCTGGGATTACAGGCATGAGCCACCGCGCCCGGCCCTAAGGCTGGTTCTTTGTGAGTCTCGACTGCAGTATGTGGACTTACTGAGGGTTGTTTTGTTGATGGTTTTTAATGGTAGTAAATGTTGGACAGCACTTAACTAATCATCAAAATAGGTTTTGAAACATTTTGTACAGATTAGTTTCTTTGTTGTTTGGGCTTTGTTAATTTTCTTTCTTTCTTTCTTTCTTTCTTTCTTTCTTTCTTTCTTTCTTTCTTTCCTTTCTTTCCTTTCTTTCTTTCCTTCCTTCCTTCCTTCCTTCCTTCTTTCCTTCTTTCCTTCTTTCCTTCTTTCTTTCTTTCTTTCTTTTTTGAAACGGAGTCTTGCTCCGTTGCCCAGGCTGGAGTGCAGTGGCGCGATCTTGGCTCACTGCCAGCTCCGCCTCCCAGGTTCATGCCATTCTCCTGCCTCAGCCTCCTGAGTAGCTGGAACTACAGGCACCTGTCACCACGCCTGGCTAATTTTTTTTGTGTTTTTAGTAGAGACCGGGTTTCGCCGTGTTAGCCAGGATGGGCTTGATCTCCTGACCTCATGATCCGCTGGCGTCGGCCTCCCAAACTGCTGGGATACAGATGTGAGCCACCGCGCCCGGCCAATTTGTTTCTTATCGTAAGGTATTGGAGTTGCACAAGATTTTTCCCGGATGAGGACGATGGCAGCTCACATTTATTATTTCCTGTGTGCCAGGAATGATCCTAGGAGCTTTACCTTCAGATATGTGTGTGATTTAATTAATTCTGTCCTTATAAAGAGTCAGCAATGGCAGGTATTGTGCCAATTTGACAGTTGAGGAAAGGGAGGCAGCAAGAGGGAAGTGACTTGCCAGGGGTGGGTTGTGTATTGCTGAGAACTGGAGTTTCAGTTCTCTCCCCTTCCTGGGGTCTAGGACTGACTTGACGGCACCACCGCTGCCTTGGGTTAGAATGTACTCTGGGGTTCCCCCTGGGGCTTTCCAGCCCTCTGTAGGACTGTTAAGGTGGCACCACATCTGCCTACAGATTTATGAAGAAGCCCCTGGTTTCTCTATTATTGAAGTGGCTTAAAAAGTACATTTGCTGAAAATATTGCATGAGAATCTGCTTTGGAGAAACCTCTCACAGATGGCACAACAGCGGGAAGTGGCCCTTATGAGTTAAAGTAGTTCCGCCCATCCACCCACCCAACGCTGGCTGTCACTGAGTGTCGAGCAGCCTGCCAGGGAGGAGAGGGTACTGAGAAGGCTGAGGCATCAGTGCCCTTGGGGAACTGACCATCAGCCACCACCTGTGTTGTGCACAGGAGACTTTTGATGTTAACTCTCACACCCTCAACCATGTTACAGGCAGCATGAGCCTGAGCTGAGAGTTGGGAGACCTGCCTCATGGCCCCTGGGTCTGCACCGAGGTACCGGATCAGTGCCCTTCCCCAACCCTGTCTCTCCATCTGTGCGATGAGCCGGTGCAGAGCAGTGACTTGAGAGCATGTGCTTCAGGTCCTCCAGCTATGGCTTTAGATACCAGCCCTCCTGTGTCATTGTTGTGGGATCTTGGGCATGTCACTCTGTCTTGTCAAAGCCTCAGTTACTTACCTGTAAAATGGAGAAAATCCTAACAGTACCTGCCTTATTGGGCATGGAGGGAGAATGAAATGAGATGATGTGCGTAAAGCGTTTAATCAGAGTCTGGACACATGAGAAGTGCTCGATAAACCTTAGCTTTTGTTCTTACGTCAGGTGGCCTTCTACTCTAAAGTGACCATTTCTTTAACAATGGTAATCTGGTAACTAAAATTCAAACCTCAGTACTCACAGAGAAGGGGCGGTCCCTGGTTGTTGAGGTATTTCCTTTTAGGCTGGTTTGTTCTTTCTCTTTCTCTCTCTAAGAAAGCTGAAGGCCAGGGAGGAGGTGTCTCCAATTAAGTAATAAACTTTTGAAGTGATCACTTGAAGTGATCACTCATAGGACGAGTAGAGGGCAGTTCATTTCAGCTACACGTGTCCCAGTGCATGCAGGCAGAGCATGAGGCCCTGATTTTCATTTGAGTCTCTCTGGAAGGAATGGGCCTGTGCTTGCAGGCTGTGGTATATGTCAGAGCCACAGCGGGGCTGATACACCAACAGGTATATTTTTTGCCCTGTCTCAAGAGACACCTCCCCAGTTTCTCCTTGCGGAGTGACTCTCGGGGATTAATTAAATCGTCTTCGTTCAGCTCTGGAGGTGAAATGATCACAGAGTGTTGCGTTTGTGACAGTTAAAAACCACAAGACATTCAAGGTCCTCGTGTACCAAGTAACGTACAAATTGCATTGAGCACTGCAAGAAGGGGGATTTCATACCCTTTGTTTTTCTTTCTTGATTAATTTTCACAGTAAAGATAAATTCAGAAATGCTGTTGTGGTGTTCTGAGTCTTCCTTAACCCCTGCTCCACGGGGAATTTCGGGTACGTGAAAGTAAATGTGTGTAGTCTCCTTGCAAATTTGTCCGTGCAGCTAGCATGAAGCACAGTGCTATTTGCAGAGAGACCAAAGCCCAGTCAACCCTTTTCACTTTCTGTAATCATTTCGTCCTGGAGCTACAGAACCTCTCAATTAGCATAACCACACTAATTTGTGCTTCTGCCTCAGCTTGTCAAGAGTGCCTTCCAAATATTAATTCTCTGAGCTCATCAGAAAACCAAAGGCACAGATCAAAAGCATGCTTTTCTGCATGATCTGTCCTTGTTTTTTTCTGTTCATGAGGAGCTTTCTCTATTAATTACCCTAAATATGCAAGGTTATAGAATGAAGCTTTTATATTTGACAAGTAAGAATTGGGCTAGGGACCTGGATTACTGAGACTCGGGCTAGGGACTGCCCTTGCTACAGGGGTGCTGAGTTCCCTGGCCTCAGCTTGGCAGGAGAAATGCACGTACTGCTGAGGAAATTCTGTAGGCTAAAGTCATGGGGAGCAGGTGAGTCACGATCGCCAGAAATGTTTGGACCTGTGACATCTTTGGGCAATGAAGAGGGAACCAGCTTGGCACTGCCACAGACACACCGTGTCATCTGGGGCAAGCCAGGATTCCCTCCTGGGCCTCTGAACCCCACTCTATAATTTGAGGGCCTTGAACTGGAAGAGAGGTTCCTGAGCTTTTTAAGATCATAGGTCTCCCAGGAGTCTGATGGAAGCTCTGTGGACCTTGTCCCCAGGGAGAAAGATTCATTATGTGTGGACATGTTTCTGCCAAGCTGTAAATTCCCACTACTATATGACAAATGAGAATTTGCAAATACCCAGGGTCTTGGAAAGATCAAATAGAATTTTTGTTGTCTGAAACAATCAGGACTTAGTTCAGTCAGATCTGAGTCTGAGTGACAGTAATTATGCCTTCCCGGAATTTGGTAAGGATTCTGTGAAACGGGACTTGTGAGCTGCTGGGTGTAATGCCTGCACGGATAAAAGGGGGAACCTCTCCCTTATGAGTGAGGTTTTAAAAAAATTGATGTAGAGTAAAATTGATGTTGTGGGGATATACAGTTGTATTTGTTGTTTTTCATTTGTGATGGGGTCACAGTGTCACCCAGGCTAGAGTGCGGTGGTGCAATCATGGCTCACTGAAGCCTCGACCTCCTGAGCTCAAGGAATCTTCCACTTCAGCCTCTTGAGTAGCTGGGACTACAGGTGTGTACCACCACACCCTTTTCATTTTAAAAATTTATTTCTGTAGAGACAGGGTCTCCCTATGTTTGTCAGGCTAGTGGGGTATAAAGTTTTGTGCGTTTTAACACGTGTAGACTTGCGTAACCACTGCCACATTCAGAATACAGGCCAATTCCATCGCCCTGGGGGGAAAAGCCGTCTTGCCGCCCCTTTGCAGTCATACCCTTCTCCCACCCTGGCAGCATGGATCTGCCTGCTTGCTTTCTTTTTTTTCTTGAGACAGTCTCGCTCTGTCCCCCAGACTGGAGTGCAGTGGTGCCACCTGGGCTCACTGCAGCCTCTGCCTCCTGGGCTCAAGTGATTCTCCTGCTTCAGCCTCCCGAGGAGCTGGAATTATAGGCATCCACCACCACGTCCTGCTAATTTTTGTATTTTTAGTAGAGATGGGTTTCACCATGTTGGCTAGGCTGGTCTCTAATGCATGGCCTCAAGTGATCTGCCCGCCTCAGCCTCCCAAAGTGCTGGGATTACGGACATGAGCCACCATGCCCAGCCAGCATTGATCTGTTTTTTATCTATACCTATAGATTTACATTTTCCAGGATACCATGTAAATACAACCATAGAGTGTGTGATCGGCCTTTTACTCTGTACTGACTTTGAGACTCATCAGATTGTCCTTTTTATCCCTGGTTCATTCCTGTTTATTGCTGAATAGTATTCTGTTGCGTTGACATAATAACTGCTTATCTGCATGAGAATTTGACCTTGGCTAACTATCTGTCCATTTGCTAGAAATAGACAAAGATGGCACAGGACCAACAAAAAACAACCCAATTTTTAAATGGGCAAAAGACTTGAATAGGCATTTCTCTAAAGGAGATATACAAATGGCTAATAAACTTGTCAAAATATGCTCAACACCACTGATCATTAGGGAAGTGCAAATCAAAACTACAGACAGAGCTGGGTACAGTGGTGCATGCCTGTAGTCCCAGCTACTCGGAAGGCTGAGGTAGCAGGATTGCTTTAGACCGCAAGGTCAAGACTGCAGTGAGCTCTAATCGCACTGCTGCACTCTGGCCTGAGTGATAGAGTGAAACCCCGAGAAAGAAAATTAGCCAGGCATGGTGGTGCAAGCCTGTAGTCCCAGCTACTTGGGAGGCTGAAGCAGGAGGATTGCTTAAGCCCAGGAGTTCTGGGCTGTAGTGCACCGTGCCTGCCGGGTGTCTGTACTAAGTTCCAACATCAATATGATGACCTCTGGGACTACCATGTTGCTTAACGAGGGGTGAACTGGCACAGGGTAGAAGTGGAGCAGGTCAAAACTCCTGTGCTGATCAGCAGTGGGATCTCACCTGTGAAGCCACTGCACTACAGCCTGGACAGAATAGTGAGACCCCCGTCTCATTCATTCATACATGCATATATACATACATACATACATACTTAAGTACATACCTACCTACCGCAGGGAGATACAACCTCACACCCATGAGGATGGCTGTTTTCAAAAACACAGAAAATAGAGCTTGCAGATAGCTGAACAGGTGGCACACCCGGGGAGGGCGTGGAAGCTCCGTGCCCCTTCTCACAGGCCCTGCCCAGTGCAACTCTTCATCTGTGTCCTTTGTAATATCCTTTTTGATAAATGGGTAAGCACAAGGCAGATGGAATTAACAGACTGTGGCTGCTGTTTTTAAACAAGGTTTGCCAGTATCTTTGTGTCTTTTCGGGGGACGGGCCCTCTTTCTGCAACAAGGGAGAGCAGAATCGCAAGATCTTTAGGAGGGACCTTGACATTTCCTGTGGCAGATTTCAGTATTGCTGGTCAGAGCTCATTTCATCCATCAGGGTTGCCATAGGCTTTCTCTCTAAGTTCCTTAATCATCTTTAGCCTTCCTTGGATTTACCAGGCCGTGGATGCTGAAAGTAACAATCCTGGTGTTTTAGGAGAGGAGTGGACTTTTTTCCCATGAACCCTATGGGAAGTCTGCTGCTTCATATGTGCATATGGCCTTCCTGAAAGCATGTCTGAAAATTGAATATCAAACCTGTATCTTAACAATAACACTGTCAGCCGGACACGCACACAGTCCGACGAGTTACCTGAGTAAGGACGAAGATCTACAGCTTTGGCACGGCCACTCACCTCTGTCTTCTCTCAGCAGTAGTATTTTATGAAACCTGTGTTTTTCACTCGTATCAACTATTCCATTTTCTCATTTTCACTACTTTTTATAAAATATTAACGGCGAAATATAATAAAGCAGTCAAACTCTTTCCACAGCAACAATCACTGCCACCGCAACAAAAACACCCCACGGAAAATAAGTGTTGTAGAAGATGTGGGGAAATCTGAACACTTGTGCGCTGTTGGCAGGACTGTAAAATGGTGCAGCCATTGTGGAAAACAGTATGGCAGCTCGCCAGAAAACTAAAAATAGAATTACCACGTGATCCAGCAAAGTATATACATACCTATGGGTGTGCACGCAAAAGAAGGGAAAGCAGGGACTTGAGGAGACGTTTGTGCACCGTCTCTGTAGCAGCATCGTTCACAACAGCCAAAAGATGGAAGCGACCCAGGTGTCTGTCCGTCGATGAGTGAATGGATAAAGAAACGTGGGCTGTTCAACGGGCGCAGTGGCTCACGCCTGTAATCCCAGCACTTTGGGAGGCCGAGGCAGGCGAATCACAAGGTCAGGAGGTTGAGACCATCCTGGCTAACACGGTGAAACCCCATCTCCACTAAAAATACAAAAAAATTAGCCGGGCGTGGTGGTGGGCACCTGTAGTCCCAGCTACTCGGAAGGCTGTGTGGCAAAAGAATGGTGTCAACCTGGGAAGTGGAGCTTGCAGTGAGCCGAGATCACGCCACCGCACTCAAGCCTGGGCGACAGAGCGAGACTCCGTCTCTAAAAAAAAGAAACGTGGGATGTTCATACGTGGAATATTATTCAGCCTTAAAAGGGAAGGACTTTCTGACATATGTTCCAATGTGGATGAACCTTGAGGACATTATGCTAAGTAAAATAAGCTAGTCACAAAAAGACAAATACCACATGATTCCACTAGACCGTGAGGTGCCTACACTAGACAAAATTATAGCAACCGAAGGGTGCTGAGGTGGCTGCCAGGGGCTGGATGGAGGAAGGAATGGAGACTATTTCAGTTTCGTAAGGTAGAAAGGTTCTGGAGATGGCTGCTGGTGGTGGTGGCACGTTATGAATGTTACTTATTACCACTGAAGCATACACTTTAAAATGATTAAGATGGCAAATGTTATATGTACTTTACCACAGTTTTTTCAATGTTTGTATAATTACATAATTTAATTTTAAGTGTCTTTTAAAATTATTTATTTATTTATTTATTTATTTATTTGAGACAGCGTCTCGCTCTGTCACCTAGGCTGAAGTGCGATGGTGTGATCTCGGCTCACTGCAGCCTCTGTCTCCTGGAGTCAAGTGATTCTCCTGCCTCATCCTCCTGAGTAGCTGGAGCTATAGGCGTGTACCACCACACCTGGCTAATTTTTGTTTTTTTAGTAGAGACGGGGTTTCACTATGTTGGCCAGGCTGGTATCAAACTCCTGACATCAAGTGATCTGCCAGCCTCAGCCTCCCAAAGTGCTGGGATTACAGGTGTGAGCCACCATGCCTGCCCCCCGCCCTGTTTTTTTTTTTTTTTTAAATAGAGAGTTTTGCTCTGTTATCCAGGCTGGAGTGCAGTGGTGTGATCATGGCTCACTGCAGCCTCAAACTCCTGGGCTCAAGGAATCCTCCCGCCTCAGCCTCCCAAAGTATTGGGATTACAGGTGGGAGCCACCTTGCCCAGCCCATGAAGCTTTTAATCCAGGGCAGATCCCGCACCTCTGGATGGGGACCCAGTCATCTTGGACCTGGGCCTTTCAGTGGTGCTGGGCTCCTGCTGTCCCCTGGCAAGCTCCCATTCCCATCAGGGGCCGATGGAAGTCCCTGGGAGCCTAAATGTCTAGTTGAGCTCCAGCCCCTGGTGGTGATGCAGCTTGGCGCGTAGTTAGTGCTTGGCTCACGTCGGCTGTTAATAAAGACTCTCAGGCTCTGCAGTGGCTTCCCTCCGAGGGCTCTGCCTGGATCCATCAGCGGCACTTACTCTCTCCGAGTTGACAACACAGATGGCACTTACTCCAGAGCTCTTTGGCAGGATTCCAGGCTCTCGCCACATTCTTGAGAAGGTATCACTGGCTTGGGGGAGGGGAAAAGAGAGGACGATGTAGGCAAAAGCAAGATCAAGGCCCTCTCCGAGAATTTTCCAGCCTGGCAGGCCCTGTTAGGTGGCACGGTGCCGCTGTGTGAGTGGGAGCGCCACCTGGAGTTGGCCACGATACGGTCTCTTTTCCTACGAGTATCGTTAACATGTATCTCTACGAATCTGGGTGATAACCAATTACCTTGGGGTTTTTTTGACACTAAGACACCAACACATGTAAGACATGTAAGGCGTTATCGATTTAATGTTTCTCAGGAAACAAAGGAGAAAATACATTAGCAGGTGGATTATAAAACGCACCTTGATTTCAAAAGTGAAGCTGTGAAAAACTACAGTATCCAAGGGAGATTGATTTTGGGACGTCTGGTGGATACCAAAATCCACAGATGCTCAAATCCCTGATACAAAATGGCATAGTACTTGCAGATAACCTATGCACATCCTCCCGTATACTTTAAATTATCTCTAGATTACTTACAATACCTAATACAGTGGAAATGCTATGTAAATAGGTGCTATACCGTCTTACTTAGGGAATATTGACAAGAAAAAAGTCTGTATGTGTTTCAGTTACAGACACAGCCATCCATTTTTTTTTTCCTGAGTATTTTCAATCCTCGGTTGGTTTAATCCACAGATGCAGAACCCATGGCTGCAGAGGGCCAACTGTATATAACTTAGAACAGGGAGATACAGTATAAGCCACTGACCCATCTTCAAGTGGATTTCTTTGATGCCTGTTCCGTACAGTCGGTTGCAATAGATGCCTGGAACGCTGATAAAGAGGAAGTCAGGTCTCCTGCCCTCATGAGCTTGCTGTGACTGGGTCCAGGTGCACCCCTCCAAATAAGACTTCGCCTTTGACTGAAGGGTTGGACTCTGGATTTTTGCTTGTCAGTGCACCTCTATTCTAGCCTCTCAGTTAGATATCTGGACACCAGAGGAAAACTACTCTGAGGATCACCGTGCTGACAGAGCGCGTGACAGATGGCGTGATGATCACACTTCCCGGCTTCCGCCTGCTGTCCTGGCATCGTTATTAACGGAGCCCTCCCTCCCCCCTCCGAAGTGTCCTGGTTTGGATGAGAAAACACTGAGGGAGTAATCATTGACATCTATCGCGTTGCAGAGGGTCTGGGTTTGCAGTGAGAGAACTGCTTCAGGTCCGGAGCCTGTTCTAACACAGGTTAAACCCATGGAGTCTGCAGGAGGGTCGGTGGGATTGGCTGGGGCTCCGTTCTCCCATGGGCATCTGCTACTTGGCATGTTCCAGTCACTCCCAGAAGCATCAAAATCTGGGATGGTTTGATTCAAGAAACATAAACATGTACATCCAACAACCAGAGCACGTTATCTTAAGGTGAAAATCAGATCAACCAAATCTCAAATTGTTATTCTTTGGAATGGGGGAGAAGGATAGTAGTATTTTTGTCAATTTAAGTTTTATAGAGAAAGTTGGAAAAATAATTATATAGGGACACTAATCTTGGTTAACTTGGAAAGAGTTGTTTTTTTTTTTTTTTTTCTGTTGCTATGGAAAAGGTACAGGCATAGGATTTTTCTAAGAAGTTTCATTTTTTAGGCAAGTGGTATACTGCATAGTTGGTGGGAGGGGGTTAAAGGAAACAGCCAGAAAGCAGGTAGGAAGCTTGATGTTTGTGACAAATTGGTAACTTGCAGCCTGTGATGTTGGCAGGTGTTGCTCACAGGGTCATCTGGGGCCGGGTGGTCGCTGTCCTGAGGGCCTGCTGGGTACCCAGAATGCTGCCTGCCTGTTCGGTGGCTCTCAAACATTAGCACCTGGAGGTTTCTGGGCTCCGGCGCCTGGCTTCTGATTCAGTAGGTCTGTGGTTAGGCTGAGAATGGGCATCTCTAGCAAGTTCCCTGGTGACACTGCTGGTGGAGGTGGGGGGGTATCTTTGGAACCACCGCTCAAAGTCTGGAGAGGAATTGGAAGGGTCATAGGGACTTACCTGTAAGATAAAAGGTTGCCCTTATAATAGTAATAATAATGATGATGATGGCATAACAAAGAATTTCTGTGCATTAATGCCAGGAGCTGTGCTACATGTATTTAATCCTCCCAAAAGGACTGGAAGGAGGTCACAGTGGCCTCATTTTACAGATGAGAAAACTGAGGCCCAAGGCTGGGTGCGGTGGCTTATGCCTGTAATCCCAGCACTTTGGGAGGCCAAGGCAGGCAGATCACCTGAGGTCACGAGTTTGAGACCAGCCTGGCCAACATGGTGAAACCCTGTCTCTACTAAAAATACAAAAATTAGCTGGGTGTGGTGGCCCATGCCTGTAGTCCCAGCTAATTGGGAGGCTGAGGCAGGAGAATTGCTTGAACTCGGAAGGGGGAGGTTGCAGTGAGCTGAGATCATGCCGCTGTGCTTCAGCCTGGGTGACAGAGTGAGACTTGTGTCTCAAAAAAAAAAAAAAAAAAGAAGAAGAAAAGAAGAAAACATAGCTACATGGGCAATAGTCAGATGGGCTATTCCCCTAACTTTGCCCCAACTCAGTATATGACTATGTACAAATCCTAACTCTTTCAGATCTCAAAGAAGAGCTCTGTGTCTTAGTTTCCTCCTCTGTAGAATGAGAACAGTAACGGTATCTTTCTCTTATTGTGAAGATTTAATGCAACCACAAGTGTAAAATACACAGAAAGGAGCCTGGTACTGCACGGGCTAAGTGCCCTAGTGAACATCAGCTACCACTATCTCTCTGGGCGACAGAGTGAGACTCCGTCTCAAAACAAAACAAAACAAATGAACAACAAAAAAGGCCCTGAAGGGTTTCTGTGACTTGTCCAGCTGGGTTGAAGAGCTAGGTTGGGAGAGCTGGGTTGAAGCCGCTGCCCAGTATTGAAACAAACCCTTATAAAATGGAGAAGTAGCTTAGTCATAGCCCCAGAAAGACATCACAGACTGAAGACTTTTCTAGTAGCATAAGTACGCATGAACAAGAAAATGGCGACCCTTCTGCTTCCAGTTCATGCTTCTTGTCGGCAGTATTGCGAGGGAAAAACAACAGTGATCTAATGGGCCCTGACAAGAGATGGCCAGAAGCAAGCAGTTGGGAAGAAAACTCTTTGGTGAGTCTCACTCTGAATGTATATTGTGCCTTGGGATATTAGCTGGTTAATTTGGATGACACATTAGTCACGATAAGCAAGACATTTACAAGCTAAGCATCTAGAATGTGAAGACAAAACTAAAATTTTGCCAGGTACCGTGGCATGTGTCTGTACTTCCAGCTACTCTGGTGGCTGAGGTGGGAGGATCACTTGAACCCAGGAGTTCAAGTCCAGCCTAGGCAACGTGGTGAGACCCTGTATCAAAAAAAGAAAAAGAAAAACCCACAACCTGTTTAAAATTTAAATTATATCTGAAGTCACGCAGTACTCACATGAGTAATTTTACAGCATCAGGTGTATGTGCTCTGTAAAGGGTTTCATCTCAGCCCTCTTTTTGGGGCTCTTCTGTCTCCTGAATTCTCCATTTGGGAACTGGCAGTCTAGTCTCGTGACACTAAGCCGGCTAGTTAAACAGTGGTCCTTCTCAAACGCATGTTTCCAGCCCCTCTGTAGGACATTATGCGCCTGAACCAGAGCTCTGGTTCTTCCCTTCACTCTCTGCCTGGTGACTGCTCTCGGGTTCCGCCATCACAGTCAATAATGCCATTTTTCACCCAGTTGTTCAGGCTCAAATCTTGGTTTAGATGAGAAAACAATGAGAGTGTCCTTGCCTCCTCTCTCCCGGTGCAAATCCAGTCCCTCAGTAAGCCCCCGCGATTTACTCCGATAAATCCTGACTGGTCCCTCTTAGCACCTCCTCTGCTGACCCCTTGCTCCAGGCCACTGCCGTTTCTCCCTGGACTGCCCCATGCCTTCCTAACCGGCTTCTTGGTTTCTACTCCCGACTCAGAGCCATTCATTCTGCATTCCACAGCCAGAGTGTGAACTGGATCACATGGATCCTGTTTATGATTTCCCGGGACTTCCCCACACATGTGAAGAGATCCAAGGTCCTCGACGTGGCCTGAGCGCGCCGTGGACTCTGGCCCTTGACTCACTCCCCGACACCCCTCTCCCCGTCGCTGTGTCCCAGCCACACTGGCTTTTGTGCTCTTCCTCCAGGTGTTCCTTTCTCTCAGAGCCTTGGCACTTGCTGTTCTCTTACTGGAATGTTCCTTCCCCAAATATTGTAGGGCACCTGCTGAGAAGCCACGGACAAGAGCCGCGATTTAAAGGCTGCTGGCACCACCATTTTCCGATCATGTGACCTTGGGAAAATTTGCTCACCCACTTCCTTTTAAAAATCAATTTCTCATTGATAAGATGGCTCCTGCGGTAGGGTTGTGGTGAGTTCCTGCTGGGGAATACTGGATCGGAAGCACTGGGGAGATATGAGTTCCTCTTCCTGCGTCCTTTGCTCCCTAGCTCCCTCACATCTTTGTTCAGATGCCATCCAGAGAGGATAGCCCTAACCACTGGGCCCACAATAGCAGACAGGGCGCCCATCACTTTCTGTCCCTCCCTTACCCCTGCTTTTTCCCCCCCTTTAAATGTAGCTTTTTTTTTGAGACAGTCTCACTCTGTTGCCCAGGCTGGAGTACAGTGGTGCAGTCTTGGCTCACTGCAACCTCCTGGGTTCAAGCGATTCTCCTGTCTCAGCCTCCCCAGTAGCTGGGATTACAAGCATGCACCAGCATGCCCGGCTAATATCTTGTGTTTTTAATAGAGATAGGGACTATGTTGCCAAGACTGGTCTTGAACTCCTGAGCTCAGGCAGTCTGCCCGCCTTGGCCTCCCAGAGTGCTAGGATTACAGGCGTGAGCCACCGCGCCTGGCCTATTTGCTGCTTTTTTATGATTTTTTCCCTATTTGGGAGGTAAGCTCCCTGTCAGCTACTGTTTCACCAAAGCCCAGAATGGTACCTGGCACATAACTGACGCTCACTAATGTTTGTTGGATGGATAGTGAGTACCCATTGGGTATGGACTCCAGATCTCTTAAAGGAGACAGGGGTGCATTTTACAAGCTTGAGGAGCACAGCCAGAGTGCAGACTGTGACTGTGTTCACACTCGCGCAGCTCAGTGCAGGGGGCCATCAGCAGTGAGTGGCTGGGTCAAGTTTATCTGGAGGCGGGGAGGTGTAAAGGGCAGAGGCTTTGCAACTGCCAGAGCCTGGAGCCTGAGGTCAGCAAGCTGGCCGGGAGAGGGGCCGGAGTCTTCCCCAGCGTGGGCATTGCCTCTTCCGGTACTGCCATGGTCCAAGTGAAGCAGAGGCTGTGGGACTCTCAACACTGGTCTTTGAGAGTCCACTGGATGTTGGCTGTGAGGTGTCCTTTGACTCGCTGGAGAGGAGGGAGTCTACAGCGCAGGCAGGCAGGTGCAGGGCTGTGCCCAGTGTCCAGTCTTCATGTGAAGAAGTGGGAGATGAAGGTGGGAAAGGTAATTTGGGGCCAGACTCCAAAAGGCCTTGAATGCCAATCCATGTACTTAGGGCTTCTACTTTTAGTATTGCAGGAAGCATCAAGGGGTTTTTATTTTTTATTTTATTTTTTTTTGAAACAGGGTCTGCCTCTGTCACCCAGGCTGGAGTGCAGTGGCGCAATCTTGGCTCACTGCAACCTCTGCTTCCCAGGCTCAAGCTGTTCTCTCACCTCAGCCCCCCGGGTAGCTAGGACTACAAACACACATACCACCATGCTTAGCTAATTATGTTTTTCCTTTTTCTGTAGAGATGGGGTTTTGCCATGTTGCCCAGGCAGGTCTCAAACTCCCGGGCTCAAGTGATCTACTCACTTCTGCCTGCCAAAGTGCTGGGATTACAGGCATGAGCCACAGTGCCTGGCCACATCAGGGATTTAAGAAGCATTCTCTGTACATATTTAGACTTTCCTCCCAGTCTTCTGCATTTCTCCCTTTCCTGTACTGAGGGCTACGTTTAGTTCCTGGCCAAGTCCTGACTTTGTAAAGAACAACAAGTAAAACAGCTTCTTTAGAACGCTGGATGCTGAGCCCTGATTGCCCTTCAGTGAACCAGCCTCATCCATGAAGGTCCTTGAAAAGCCAGAAGGTATCTCATTGGGGGATCCTTGAAATCTGAAGCAGGGGACAGATTCTGAGCCCCTGTATTTTGTAGATTAGGTTAGCGCAAGAAAGATGGGCTGGTGACTTGCAGTTCATTTCTGTATAGTGTCCTTCTAGGCCTGCCTGGATGGAGAAACAAAGCAGCCTCGTGTGGGGTCCAGCAGCAGTGGCGAGTGGGATGGGAGCCAGCGTATGTAGTTGTTGACACATCCCCTGTAGAAGTGGGGCGGTGGGCTAGCTGTGGGAGAGCACTGCACTGGGAGTTGGTGACTTAGGGCCTCTAGCCTCCTGTGAAAGGTCTTTTTTCTCTGGACCTCAGTTTCTCCATTTTATTGTAATGAGCTGGGCTAGCTCAGTAGTTCTTAACCTCTTTTTTTTTTTTTTTTTGAGACAGAGTCTCGCTCTGTCGCCAGGCTGGAGTGCAATGGCGTGATCTCGGCTCACTGCAACCTCCGCCTCCTGGGTTCAAGTGATTCTCCTGCCTCAGCCT
>NW_012107197.1:796686-799390 GCF_000951045.1 Mandrillus leucophaeus
TGGGATTACAGGCGTGAGCCACCGCGCCCGGCCGCTGAGCCATTCTTAACCTCTTAAAACTCCTTAAGACTTTGGTAAAAGCCATAGACCTCTCTTCCCAGAAAAATGAACACATGTGGTTTGCCAACACCTTAGGAACCCCCAAAGCCCATGAGACAAAGCCTTGGATCTGTAAGACCCTGTCCCATCTGACCCCCAACCTTCCCCTGGGCACGTACCTCCAGCTACACAGGGCTTTCATACACACTGCCCCTTTGCCTGGTCCAGCTCTGCTCATCCTTCAGGTCTCACCCTTCCCTGACTTCCAGATTAGATTAGGTCGCCCTGCTAGACATGCGCCCCCCGCCCTGAATTTGGCACTGATCACCAGGATAACTAAGTGATTCTTCGTGCGTGTTATCCGACCCTCCCTGGGCCCCGTGTTAGTATTTGTTGAGTAAATCTCTGAGACTCCTCCAGCTATGACATTCTGAGACTGATCTGTGGGTTTGCAGGTGTGTCATAAGAGAGTCCCTGAGCTTGTATTTCCTATGACATTCGACACGTGGTGGCCTTTGCTTTCGATGATTTCCTCCAGGCCTGGACAGGAAAGTTACTTCAAAGCAGTCTAGGCCAGACTCGGTGGCTCATGCCAATAATCCCAGCACTTTGGGAGGCTGAGGCTAGAGGATCACTTGAGGCCATGAGTTTGAGACCAGCTTGGCAACCAAGCAAGATGCTATCTCTACAAAAAATAATTTTAATAATTAGCCAGGCATGGTGGCAAGTGCATATAGTCCCAGCTAGTCAGGAGGCTGAGACAGGAGGATTGCTTGAGCCCAGCAGTTGGATGCTGCAGTGAGCTGTGATCGCACCACTGCATTCCAACCTGGATGACAGAGGGAGAGTCTGTCTCAAAAAAAAAAAAAGAGGCAGAGTCTAAGAACCCAGAAGACAGAAGAGTGGCTCCCAGACTTTCTGCCTCAGCGCTCTGCTGGGCCTGACCTCCAGGCTGGTCATCGCCTTTGTTTATATTCTGGGCTGAGCTGGAACTCGCACTTGGAACATTCCCACAGTGCTTGACGCTTCCTCGTATTGTTGTATTTTTCTCCAGGAGGGAAGTGACCAACATCAGACTTTCCTCCCAGCAGACAAATTCCATACACAAAGCTTTGTGTCAGCTACCGGGTACCCGCCTGAGAGCCCAGCCTCTGTTTCTTTGGTTCTGGGTGGGTGAATGTGCACATTACAGGGATCCACGAGCCCTTCCCTTCTGAGCCATTTCTATCTTTAAAAAAAAAAAAAAAAAAAAATCTCCTTCAAGAAGTGAGCACCGCCTTGCAGGATCCTGACTCAGAGTTTGTCTGGAGCCAACAGCGTCTTGCGTGTAGGGACAGGCGCTCCTTAAAATGTTCCTACTTCAGTGGCCACAATATTACCCCTCCGGCTTATGTCATGTTCCACAATCAAAGTATCATTCCTCCTGAAGTCCAGCTACTCGGGAGGCTGAGGCAGGAGGATCACTTCTCGGAGTTCGAGGCCAGCTGGGCAATGTAGGGAGACCCTGTCTCTTTAAAAAAAAAAAAATTATTCCTGAGGTACAGATGTTTGTAAGATAAATTTTATTTTTATTGTACTAAGATAATGAATTATTTACTAGAATATTGCAGTGGATCTTACTCTGATATGGGGGAGAAAATCCCTAGTGAGGGTAAATAATTTTTTTTCAATGTATTGTATCTAAAGCTTGGAGATTTATAGGTAATAATAATAAAAACAGTGACAGTAGCTGTTCTCATTGAGTGTCTGCTGTGTACCCACAAATTTGAAACATCTTTATTTTATTTTAGGTTTTTAGAGATGGGGTCTCGCTCTGTGGCCCAGACTGGAGTGCAGTGGTGTGATCACAATCACTGCAGTCTTGACCTCTTGGGCTCAAATGATTCTCCTGTCTTAACCTCCCACCTCAGCCTCCCAATCTAAATTCTTATTTAACCTTTAAACTACCCATGAAGTAGATAACATAGTTGTACACGTGAACGTATGTGAAAATACAGGGTGTGGAGAGGTTTAGTTTCTATCCCAAAGTTGCTCAGCTAGGAAGTGCCCACAGAGATTCAAACCAGGCCAGCTGGCCTTCAAAGCCAGTTCCTTCACACTGTCCTCCTGCCTCCTCCTGTCATGAGGGAATGGGTAGCAGAGGTTTTCCTAGCCAAGGATAAAGATTTGGGGGCTGGATCTGGCCCTCCAACTAAATGCCTAGCCTTGATCCCTGCCCCTCTCTGAAGCATCTGTGAAATGGGGGAGAGGCTCGCTGGAGCAGATGATCTTGTGGATCTCCTTGGGTTTTACGGAGATTTGGGGCTTGGAGTAGTCATCCCTGAAGGAGTGACCTTGATAACACACGGCCAAGTCGGGTCTGATTGAAGGCAGTTCGTACCGTTACAGCGTTCTCGGCATATTTGTGCAAGGCTTGGAAACTTGTCACAGTGGCTGTGCAGTCCGCCCTCTGCTTCCCATTTGTGAAGAATCAAAAAAGGTTTGTGTTGTCTCCCTGAAATGTGCCCTGGAGGTGGGTCGCTTGCCCATCTTGGATTGCAGGCATATTGGTCTTTGGGGGTGGCTCTGTGTTTTTTTGTTTGTTTGTTTGCTCGCTCGCTTAGTCTGGGACACTGCAGAGGGGATGACTGTAAAAGACGCTTTCTGAGCTGGGGATTAGAGAGGA
>NW_012107197.1:804915-820479 GCF_000951045.1 Mandrillus leucophaeus
TGCCACCACGCCCGGCTAATTTTTGTATTGTTAGTAGAGACAGGGTTTCACCACGTTGGCCAGCCTGATTTTGAACTCCTGGCCTCAAGTAATCCACCCACTTCAGCCTCCCAAAGTGCTGGGATTACAGGCGTGAGCCACCTCGCCCAGCTCAGAGCCTGCATTCTTACCCATATCATGCTGTGGGGATTCTTGAGGAGTTTTATAACCTCAAACTCTGGGACTAAAATAAATGAAATCTTTTCATCCACCTCGACATTGTCTTCCTTTTTACCAAGAATGTATGATTGATTTCATTCCCTTCTTTTCTTCCAGAAAACCCATTGTTCAGAATTTAGATAGTGTAGCACTTTCTCCAGCAAAATTTTTCCCAAAGTGCAGTGGAAGTTTGGAACGTGAGGTTATAAATTCTTAGCTGTGTTTGTCCCCAAGGTGTTTTCTTCTTTGGAGACTGAGGTGTAGCAGTGTTTTTTGGTGTCTTGTTTTGTTTTGTGTTTCCCTTGGAAACACAGCATTAGTGAAATCAGCTTGTTCTCTCTGACAGTACTTGTTACGTGGTACACACTGGTCTGAGCGTGGGACTCTGAAATAGAAGGCGTGGCATAAGGGTCTGTGTGAAAATGTTTCTCCTGGCATGCCCCAGAATGTTTCATTTATGACTTTCAGCTTTTTTGATCACCTGATTCCCCATTTCTCCTGTGGGGAAAAGTGGTATTAAAAGTATTTGGACATAAAATTCATCTTTCCAGCCACTGCTGTGCTGATGAGTAATAAAGTGTCAAAAGGATGCCGACGAAAGAGCTTCTTAATATAGACCATGCGTGAGACACACCGGTAGGGCGATAACAAGCCCTTTCTTCTGATTTCCTCCCTGGGGCCAAAGGGATTTTGAAAGGCAGAAGGCAAAGACTGTTCAGAATGAGATTCCTCAAGCTTCCCTTGTGAGGCTGCCTGGGCTCTGCTGCTGGGTGGTTTGGGATGTCCAAGAGATGATCCCCTTTCAGCCAGTGACTCGGTCCTCAGTTGCTGTTCCAGAAAAACGCTGGGGCTGGGAAGGGCCCTGTGTCCTCTGGCTTTAAAATGGGCAATGCTATTGAAAAACAGAAGCCGTTGAAACGAAGTCATCTGTACCCCTGGAAACAAGGTAAGAAAGCCCTGGGCTTCCTTTCCAGGAAGAAGCAAGAAGGCAGTTTTCTCTGAGAGACTGGCCCAGCACCAGAGCTGAAGTGCCTGGGGAATCACTTTCCAGAGCAGAAAGCACTGGTAATCCAACATGGTTTCAAGAAAATTCACAATTCTTCTGAGGAATAAGATGATTCCTCTCTCAATATGAGGGCTTGGTTTGGCTGAGGGTTTAGGTTCAGCTTGAGATGTTTCATTCAGTGGAGTATGTGTCTGTTGAAAATTTTTACTTTTTTTGAGACGGAGCCTCGCTCTGTCACTCAGGCTGGAGTGCAGTGGCACGATCTCGGCTCACTGCAACTTCCGCCTCCCAGGTTCAAGCAATTCTCTGCCTCAGCCTCCTGAGTAGCTGGGATTACAGGCACCCGCCACCTCGCCCGCCCGGCTAATTTTTGTATTTTTAGTAGAAATGGGGTTTCACCATCTTGGCCAGGCTGGTCTGGAACTCCTGACCTCATGACCCACCTGCCTCTGCCTCCCAGAGTGCTGGGATCCCAAGTGTGAGCCAACGCACGTGGCCGAAAATTTTTACTTTTTTAGAAACATTCTAAGTCAGCCAGGTGCAGGGGCTTACGCCTGTAATCCCGGCACTTTGGGAGGCTAAGGTGGGCAGATCACTTGAGGTCAGGAGTTCGAGTCCAGCCTGGCCAACATGGTGAAACCCCGCCTCTACTAATAATACAAAAATTAGCCAGGCGTGGTGGCAGGCACCTGTATTCCCAGCTACAGGCTGAGACAGGAGAATCGCTTGAACCCAGAATGTGAAGGTTGCAGTAGCCGAGATTGTACCTCTGCACTCCAGCCTGAGTAACAGAGTGAAACTGTCTCAAAAAAAAAAAAGAAAGAAAGAAAGAGATATTCCAAGTCAAAGCTTTGATATCTAGTAGTTTGAGGCTTTTGTGATATTTTTGGTTTAGAGAATGTTATTAACAGCTTTTAAATATATAGCACTTCCAAAAATTCCAAAGTACTTTCAAGGTACTTTCTGTAAAATCTTAACATTTATCCATCCCGGACACCTAGGAAGTGGGACAGCAGCCTCTCCTGACACCTGCTCTGTCTTTCTAGGGCTTGGGGTCATGTCAGCTTGAGAAGGAGGAAGTTGGCAGGGCCACAGAGCAGTGCAGTGGTACATTTGGAACTCAAGGACCTTTAATAGTGTCTCAGTGCAGGGCAGTCTTCTGACGCACTCAGTGGCCTTTTTTCATAGTTACTGACCCAGGAGGCCGGCCGGCTGGCAGGCATGCCAGAGATGACATATGCGAGAGTTCACCAGGTCTTGGTCTCTTCTTGCCAGAAGAAGTTGCGGTAGCATTTGATCAGTAGCAAGACAGTTTGTTCACAGCTGCATATATGGGTGTGTTTATGAAAAGAAAAAAAAATAACTGGAAGAAAATGCATGGAAATGTTAAGAGCAGTTGCTGTTTGTCAAATGATAGATCTTTTTCTCTTAAAAAGCAAGTAGGTGGGATGCTAATTTACTGTCAGGTTCCAGCCCTTCTGACTTTCCATGAGTCATTCTTTTGTCTAACATGTTACTTTGGAAAGGGTACTCCTTAGCAGTCCTTCATTGGATCCTGGTTTGAACAAAACAGCTATTAAAGACATTGGGGGACAGTTTGGGAAATTTGAATATGAACTCCATGGTGGATTATAATGAGGAACTGTTGTTCATGTGATTATGTGTGATACGGTGCTGAGTCATGTAGGAGTATGTGCTTTTTTGAATAGTCATGCTGAAGTATTCAGGGGTGAAGAGTTATGCTGTCTATAATTTACTGTCTAAAATCATAATCACTCTGTGATTTTCCCTGTGTACACGTTAATAAATTTGTGTGCCTTTTCTCCAATTAAAAACAATACTGTAATCCCAGCACTTTGGGAGGCCGAAGCAGGCGGATCACTTGAGCTCAGGAGTTCGAAACCAAGACCAGCCTGGGCAACATGGCAAAACCCCATCTCTACCAAAAATACAAAAAATTAACCAGGCATGGCGGTGCACGCATGTAGTCCCAGCTACTCGGGAGGCTGAGATGGGAGGATTGCTTGAACCTAGGAGGCAGAGGTTGCAGTGAGTCGAGATTGCACCATTGCACTCCAGCCTGGGTGACAAAGCAAAACCCCCGTTTCAAAAAAAACAAGAATCCCAGGGCACCACCATGACCCTGATCTGCAGCCCACATTCAACGCGGTTGTGAAATCTTGGTGGATGAATGATGGCCCCAGGTTCCAGGGCAAGTAGCACTGTCTGTGTCTAGTTTAGGGACAGGCGAATGGGAATCCCGGGCATATCATTATGTGAATTTGCTACAGGCAGTTGGGACAGCCCAGACGGCCCCTGATTTCTGCCCCGGTGCCCCTGTGTTAGGTGCTCCGGAGAATAAGACTTTAACCAGAGCCAAAGATGATCATGATTAGGAAGGGCAGGCCCAGAGTGCATTCCAAAGGCAAATTTAAAGGAAACTTTTATCTGCCATTTAGATCGTTTACTTGTGTTTCCATGTCGTACACCTGGGGAGTTGAAAAGCCACAGGGGCAGAACACCAGTGTGAAAAACATGAATCTCACAGCCTCCACCTGCATTTTATGCTGGCTAGAGAAGCTTCTCTAGTGATTTGAGACAGTGTGGGACACATACCCGATGAGGGGACCACTATACTGTCCGACTTATGGTTCTGGTTTTTATTTTTTGATAGCTCTCAGGACCAACCCCACACATAAGAAAATGTTTTTTACAATAATGGATGCTCTTTGGGGTTGAGAAATCTGACTCATGTGTATTACCATAGTGAGTTCTAGCAGGCCCCAAACAGAAAAAAATAAGATGGGAAGTGGCACGAGGCAGTGGCTCAAGTGTGATCCTGAGAGTTCCAGCCAGAGTTCTGGCCCAGCCGGCTCTCCGACCTTGAACAGATGCATTTTCTAATGCCAAATGCCCTGGCTTTTCTTGTCTGCAGTGGCCTGTTCCAAGTGACTGCATCTTATTGTGTTATTTAATTTACATCCACGGGGTTTTTTTTTTTTTTTTTTTAATTGATCTGTTTACCACTTGATTGTAAACCACCTGAGGGCAGGCAGTTGCAGGGTTCGTTGTTTTGTCCTCGGCACTTGCACGGTGCCTGGCACATGTGCCCTCTGTGAGTGCTGCCTGGCTGTAGTTTCGCTGCTGGTATAAAGAAAGGCAGGCGTATGCAGGGCATGGTGGTTCCTGGTGCACAGTGCACAGTGGACATGCAATAAATAGTAGTTACCAGTGCCGGCAGGTGTATTTGGGACTTGGAAGGTGGCAGGTGGTTATTTGGGACCTGGAAATGTTCATTCTTAGCCTTTCATTGCCCAAAGTAGAAACGTTGGAGAATGAAAATAGGTACACCTTCCTCTATCCCACAGCAATTCTGAGTTTACAAACAGTAAATGTATTGATGATTGTTCAATTGCAAATATTGCTTCACAAAAGCCCCTCTTAAAGAGTCAACATTTAGTTGTTGATTCATACAGCTGCAGGAAACTTTGAAATTTAGAGCTAAATTGAACTTCTCTGAAATAGGCTTATAATCCTGCCCTCCCAGAGATAGGCAGGCACCCTGCCTGACTGGCTCCTTTCCTTCTTTCCTTTCCTTTTATTCCTTCCTTTCCGCTCTTTTTTTTTTTCTCTCTTTCGAAATAATTTGAAGAGTTGCTTACAGTGTTCATTTTGGCTCTTGGGAGTACAGCACTGACAGAAGTTTCCTTGGGAATTAAAAATTGCAGCAGTAATTGCAAATTGAATTGTTATCTCCTTCAAAAATCCCAGCAGCTCCAGGCCATACCAGCCTGGTAAATGGAAATGTTAATGATTTGCATGTTTGTACACAGTGTGGGTGTGAGCGAATGAAATTAACACCCTTAGTAGAAGAGCTGAGTATAAAAAGCTTCAGCCCACAGGCCTTGGTGGATTGTGGGGTTTGCTGTGCTGGAAGCAGATTGGCAGGCCCAGGTGGGGCTGGGGGTGGCAGGGGGTGAGTTAAGGATTTGCCTCAGTTCTGAATGCGAGTGGTTGCTCTGCCATAGGGGCAAATTTAGAAATGTTTGCATTCCAGCCAGCAAAGGTGTTTAGACTCGCCTCTGCACACTAGATGGCAAAGTAGCATCTGGTGCAACTGGATGCCCGTGTGCCAGCTAATTAATATTGATCCGGAATGCACAAGGGCTGGGTGCTGCAATAACCCCCAGCTCAGTGCGTTCTAGCTTATAAGTAAGGGAAGACAAATCACTTCACATTTCCAGGCCTGTTTCCTGATCTCTAAACGAGATTAATAATAATGCATACTTTGAAGGACTACTGTGAGCACTAATGAGATAATTCACATAAAGGGGTTATAGCCCTTAGCATACAGTGAGCATTTAATGAATAATAGTGATTCTTGTTATGCGTTGCATAGTAGAGAGAACCTTGGATTTACCAGATCCATGGACATGGATTATCTGCCTGGCTTCATCCCAGTCCCAGTGGCTGTATGAGTTTGGGTAATTCTCCACCTGTTTCTGTCTCTCAGCTTAACGTATCACATGCCTGCTGGTCTTGAAGGACCCCTTGCAGGCCATGCGTGCATGAGTGACCATCAGCATTGGTCACACTGCCTTTCAGATCTGCTAGCTCCTGGAGCATTCAGTACCTGCTTAGACAGCCTGGGTTTGGCTGAGCTGAGAGATCACAGGAGAGCTTTTTATGGTGTTGAATTTCTTTGAAAATTTCTTTAGAACTCTGGAGCCCGGGTGCCAGGGTGGAGTCTTTGTTCTCCCACTTTCTAATTGGCTGACCTTCAGCAAGTTACTTAATTTCTGGGCCTCAATTTCCTCATCTGCAAATAGTGCTCACTTCCTAGGGAGATGTAAGGATGAAGGTGTCTGTCCATGCAAAGTGCTTAGGATGGTGCCTGGCTTGCAGTCAGTATCCAGTCAGTGTTTACTGTTGTTATTACTTTTAGGTCACATACAGCGAAGTTACATTTGATTTTGGTTGAAATGATGTTACATTATTAAAGAAAAACATTGGAGCAAACGGACACAATGCAAACAAGAAAATGCATGTTGAGTGTCTAAGCCTAAAAGACATAAAAGACCGGGCATGATGGCTCACACCTATAATCCCCGCACTTTGGAAGGCTGAGGTGGGAGGATCGCTTGAGCTCAGGAGTTCAAGACCAGCCTGGACAACATAGTGAGACCCTGTCTGCAAAAAATTTTTAAAAATAAAATTAAATTAACTGGGCATGGTGGCACACATTCAGTGGCATGATCATGACTCACTACAGCCTCTGCCTCCTGGACTTAGGTGATCCTCCCTGCATGTCAGCCTGGGTGAGCTGAGACCCTGTCTTAAAATGAATGAATGACCTAAAACATAGTAAGGCGGCAAAAGTGTTAGTTGGTGCCATTATTCTTTTTCAGAGTGGCTGCACACGATGCATATTTTTCATAGAGTTGTCAACATGTGCAAATAATTTTGCTTTTTTTTCTTTTAATTTTATGCTTCTATGTGGTCTTAATATCTACTATGACTGTGACATTCCATCATGTTACTGTTCCATAACTTATGAAATCATTCACCCGCTGTTGAATATTGAAATTATTTCCACTTTTTACAGGTCAGGCAGCAGTAAGTAGCTTCATTAATATAGTTTTGTGATTCTGTTGGATCATGTCCTTAGGATGAGTTCCCAGTGTAAAGTTCCCAAGCCAGGAACATAGAAATAGCTTTAAGGATCTTGCCTTGTTGTTTTCCAAAAGTGATGCATTTTCATGAGTGATGTATAAATTTACCAGTTACTCACAAGCACATCAGCACTGAATATTATTTTGAAATCATTCCTCTTGTAAAACGTAAACTACACTTACAAACGCCATTTTGATGAATTATCTGATGGCATGAGACTCAGAGAAAGGGTATGGGAAGTTCAAAAGCTATTATCAGTGTTAAGAATCCATTTCGTTAGAAAATTCTAATTTCCCACAGTCATTTGCTTAGGGCTTGACTCAATCTCATTCAAGTGCTGAGTTTCATAGAAAAGAGACATGAGGCCTTATTTAAGCATACCCAATTACCATCACAACTTTTTGTCTTCTGCCTCCCAGAGAGCAGTGATTATTAAATACTTAGTTTCTTCACATGAAAGAGACAGAGCGAGCCCAGAAGTGTTACTAACATTGTTAATGTAATGCTTACTGTTAGGCAGTGTGACTAATGACCCAACAATCCCTCTTCCCTGCTTCTGTAGAGGGCTAACCATTTCCCCAAGTGCATATGTATGACAAGAGCATCAATTTCGTTGTTAGGAAAATAGATACATTAAACAGCTTGCTGGGAGGGCGGTTTGAATCAACTAGTGCAGAGCGTCAGGGTGTTGGAGTGAATATAATGGACAAGGCCATTGGTTCATCAGTGAGCTTAGAAGCCGTATTGGGATGTAGTCATAAACTGGTTCGGGGTAGGAGAAAAAGGTAAACAAAAGATTATTTAACATGACTTTGGAGTCACAGACATCTTGAACTAGAAGAGAAGAGTAAAAATCTCAAATTATTCCCTAATTTTGCCAATGAAGAAATGGAGGCTTCTAGAAGTGAAGTAACTTGTCTGAAGCCCTGCAGCTAATGTGTGGCTTTGTGTCTCCTAAGTTAGGATAGCAATGTAACAGTGATATAATAATGCATGTAATAATATAAAACCATACAACATACTGTATATGTTATGATTTTATGTTTACATGTTACAGAATATTCAATACATTGTATATGCAATCCCTTATGTATTGTATCATATATAATATGTGATACAATAATATATGTAACAATGATACAATAATAACATATTGGGATACAGTGTTACAATAATGCCTGTGGCTTCCTCTTTGCCAGGCGTGGCACTGAAAGGTCTGTGTATATTAGGAGCTTCCATTTGGGAGCAGTTGATAGGTAACTAAAGTGTCCCAGAAATGGGTTTTTTCTTAAGTGAAAGATCAGATGTTGGAAATGGAAACCCTAAGTGTGACAGAATTTTTCTCATGAGAAGTATGGGTGTAGTTTTGGGTGTGGATAAGAAAAGGGAAGGAAACTTCATTCTGTCATCAGATACCTCCAAATTTAGAACAATATCTATCGTAGCCATTGGCTTTCGGATATGCTTTACCCTGGGAACATGCGTAAAATACATTTCCGTGTTTGGCTATTTCTTTCCCAGCTGTGTAGAGGGTGTCACCATTATTTTAGATAATAGCCATGGCCAGTGGCCACTTTAATCACTTTTCCAATCACTTTTTGCTGATTGCTTCTAAGGCATTTCATTTCAGATGTTACTTTTTGCTGAAATACCTGGGTGGCTGTTTCAGGGGCCTCATGGACTACCAAGGAGTTTGCCCCCAGGGGTTGGTGAACTTCTAAAAGCGCCAAGTCGTGAATATTTTACGCTTTGCAGGCCCAAGAAGCAAAATTAAGACTATTATACAGATACCCATAAAACCGCTTAAAGTGAAATCATTTAAAAATATGAAAACCATTCTTCACTTGCAGGCTACGAACAAGCAGCCTGCACAGACAGGTCCGGGTGAACTTGGGCTGTGGGCAGGCGTTTGCCAATCCCTGACCTGCAGCGTGGCTTTGGTTCGGGTGTTCTCTGCAGTCATTCTTACTCTGGAATCCAGAAGCAGGTCACTCATCAGTTTACAAAGGTCAAAGAATCTTGTGATTTGGGGGCCAGAAGACGACTGAACCATGACCCCCCCAGCTGCCTCCTGTTTGACTGGGGTCGCTCAGCGAGCCTTCTGGCTTCCCCGGCACACACACATTCAGGTCTCCATCTACGCAAATGGAGACCTCTTTCTCCTTCTCACCACTGTAAGGAGACATAGACAGTGGAAGTTTTGTAGAACCTCGTGATTAACTATAGAGCTTTCAGCATTTTTCCTTTACCATTAAATGGGACACTGTACTAAAAAAAATTCCATTGTTTCTATGTTTGTTCATTTATTGATTGGATGTTCATTCATCCAACAAATGTTTATTGAACAGGTCCTATGTCACCACTGTTCCAGGCACGGGGGGTACCTAATGAGGAACATAAGACATCTCTGCCCTCTGGAGTTTTTAGTTGACATATGAACAAGTATAGTATGTAGGCTTTTGGATGACAGGTATCATATAGAGGAGCTAGGAAAGGGGACAGGATGCCAGGGGGAAGAGGGTTGTTAGTTTTACGTGTGATGGAAAGGGAGAGTGATCAGAAATAAGGAGCAGAAGCCTATACGTTGCAGATGTCTGGGCAGGCGTGCTCCGGAAAAGGAAGAGGTGGCACGGAAGTCCTGAGCTGGGAGTGTGTGACTAGGGCGGCGGCTGGAGACCCATGGCAGATGAGGCCAGGCCTTGAGATGACTGTAAGGACTTGGAAGGGAGAGCCAGTGGGATTTGCTGAGGGGTTGAGTACGGGGTGCAAGAGACAAAGAGGAGTCTAGGACAACCCCAGTGGTTTTGGCCTGAGCATCAGAATGTTGACGTTCGAAGCAGGAGTGCTCCAGTGGCACAGATGGTGGGGGACGATTGGGGCTGTGTGGGTACAGAGTGAGTTTGAGGTGCCTGTCAGAGATCAAGGAGGTGGCCGTTAGGCCATTAAAATCTGGAGTATAAAGATCTGGAGTTCAGAAAAGAAGTGTAGGCTTTTTTGAGAGTTGTTGACATAGAGACGGTGTTTAAAGCTATGAGACTGGGTGAGATTACCAGCGAGTAAGTCAGAGAAGAGCAGGGGCCATAGCCTGAGCCCCAGAGCACCCCAGCATTAGGAGGTGGAGGAGATGAGGGAGCACCAGCAGAAACCTCAAAAGACCTTGCAGGAAGGTAGGGGGAAAGCAGTAGACTGGTGTTCAGAAGCCAGCTGCAGAAAGTGTTCCTGAGGAGGAGGCTGAGAGGGGGCTGCGGTGACACATGGTGCTGACTGCGTCAAGTCACATGAGGGCTAAGACTTGGCCTTGGCATTCAGTAACATAGTGGTCACTGGAGACCTCGACAAGAAGTGTCGGCCGGGCACAGTGGCTCAAGCCTGTAATCCCAGCACTTTGGGAGGCCGAGGCAGGCGAATCACCTGAGGTCGGGAGTTTGAGACCAGCTTGACCAACATGGAGAAACCCCGTCTTTACTAAAAATACAAAATTAGCCAGGCGTGGTGGCACATGCCTGTAATCCCAGCTACTCGGGAGGCTGAGGCAGGAGACTCGCTTGAACCTGAGAGGCAGAGGTTGCAGTGAGCCAAGATCATGCCATTGCACTCCAGCCTGGGCAACAAGAGCGAAACTCCGCCTCAAAAACAAAAAAAAGTGTCAGTGGAGTGTTGAATATGAAAGTGTCAAAGAACAAGCAGAGGCCTTTCCAAAAGCATGGGCCTTTCTTGGAGTTTTGCTGAAAGTGGGAGTGAAGACACAAGGTGGTAGTTGTTAAGGGTATTGGGGTCAAGGGAAAGTTTTTTTTTTATAAAGGGTGAAATAATGGCAAGGTTGCATGCTGATGGGAATGACCTGGTAGAGATGGAAACATCGCTCAAGACCAGGAGAATTGCCGGACAGGAGAGAAGTCCTGATTATCAGCTGCAGCGCATTGAGTATTACTCCAGTCATTGCTGACAAATCACCCCGGTATTTAGGGAGCTTAAAGAACAACTGGGCACCTAGTTTACACTTCTGCAGCTGGCAGTTCAGGCTGGGCTGCTGGGCTCCTGGTCTTGCCTAGGGTCCCTCAGATGTCTACAATCAGCAGCTGGAAGGGCTTATCCATGGGCCTCAGGCTAGCCCAGGGTCCCTCCCCTGATGGGGTTGCTCACCTCAGAGGCGGGGTGGGGGGCTGAGGCCCCAGGTCAGAAGGCGCACAGTCACCTCCACTTCTTTTCATTGGCTAAAGCAGGCCACAGGCCAGCCCAGATTCAAGGGGAACGGAGAGAGAGACCTGCCCCCTCCCTCTACCCGTCCTTCTAACAGGAGAGTGCAGAGTCATCTTGCCAAGCTGTGGGTATAAGGAGCAGGGAATCGTTTGGCCATTACTGCAGACAATCTGTCACAGCTGTCTGTGAGCTAAGCATGTTGCTTTCGATCGTCACAAGAGTTCTTTGGGGTAGGTAGTATGATTTTGATTTTACAGATGAGAAAACCAGGTCACCAAGTGTCTAGTAACTTGTTCAAGATCATGCAGCTAGTAAGTGGCAGAATTGGAACCTAAACTGGTCTCTGACGTCAAAGCGCCTTTCTTCCCTGTTCTCCCTTCCTGCAAGTGTCTGTTTACAAGGGCAGACTAGAGGGCCCTCCTCCCTTTGCTTGTCAGGCGTGGGAAGAATATTTTTGTGGATGATGATTATCTCATAATCAGGGTGGACTGAGGGAAGTGGTCATCTTGTTGTGGCTTGCATGTTTACTGTGCGGGGATTGGACAACTCTATCAGAATCCCATTGAGGTCACAGTGGTGTGTTACTGACAGAGATTCACGTCTCTGCTCTCAGCTGGTCCCTCAGTGCTCTTTGACAGTCTTTGCCCTTGTCCTTGGTCAGCTGACTCTCCTGTCCAGATAGTCACACATGTTCCCCTTCACGCCCCACTTTGTTCCAGGCCTCTGACTTCCTCTGTCTGCGTTTACCCTGGCCCCTCTCTTTCTGTCCCTGACACAGGTACACTCAACCTCTAGTCCAGGCGCCCTCTGCCCAGGTCCTCTTCCCTCCAGAACTTGTCATAATCAACTGTCTTTTCAACTAAGTGGACTTCAAGCTTTCCAAGAGCAGAATCCAAAATGTGGGAAAATTTGAATTAGCATCAGGGAACTTTGGCTCTGCCACTGGTTGTATAGTCTTGAGCAGGTCCTGTACCCTCAGGTTCACGAATCTGGGAAGAGTGGGCACCTTGAGCCGTCTCCAAGGCCATTCAGGGAGAGCAAGATCTCTTTGTGTCTGCCTCGGAAACCCCTGGCCTAGAGCTCAGTTCTGTTGCAGCGGCTGCAGTGTGTCCTGGGTGTATACCTGACAGCCCTGCATTTTGCTGCAAGAGCTGCAGCCTTCTATCTGCCCTCTCCTAGTTCAAGTGTCAAAACCTTGGTGGCCCCAGAGCTAGAGCAGCTAGCTGCCAGCCACTTCGCTCATTTGGGAAAGCAGGAGGTAGGTCCTGTGCTCAGTCCACAATCTCAGCAAAGACCTCAGTGAAAATGTTTTCCAACTGTCTTTGGATAGAGGGAGCAGAGCAGTGAGTAATTAGGTTCAATCACCCATTTCAAGTCTCTGTGACCTTGCTTATATAGGAAGTCCGGAACTGGGCCCTTCTTGGAGTCCCTGGGTTGGGATCCGAGCCAGCTGAGTGTGAGGGAGGGAGGGAGCAAGAAGGGATGGAGGAGAAGCCTGAGCCAGCGGAGGGCTGCTGTCTCTGCTGCGCTTTCAGCAAACTGATCTCAGGCATGACATTCAGGATGCAGAGTTGCTCCTTACTTTTTTATGTAGCTTGCTACGAGAAAATAGTCCTGCTACTTATGTATCAGTGTAATCTTGGGGAAATTACTTCATTTCTGTCAGCCTCAATTTACTCATCTGTAAAATGAAGGCACCTGCCTCAGCGTATGAGGCGTGAATGCAAGAATACTTGACAATACTTGGCATAGAGTTAGCCCTCGATAAATTTCAGCTGTCATTGTTGTTATAGCGCCTTCACATTTTGTTGTGTTTATATTGTAAATCATTGGTTAAAGATATTTTTATTGTCATGAGAGCTCCATACTTTCAAGATGCATCCTTGTAGTATTTCTTACCCATTTAGTCATTGATTCACTGAGTTTGTATTTATCAGACACCTTATGGACAAGGAACCCTTGATTATTATCTTTCTGTTCAGGTTATGATAAGCTGTTCATTTCTTAGCACTTGCCGCTATAATATTCAGAGCTACAGTTCGCTGAGCACCTGTTTCAATAGAGTTGCTCACTTGGGAGATAGATTCTAAAGTCAGAGCATAAAGAGAACATGGCACAGGGGAAGAATTAGCCTTGAAAGATCCCTTAAATCGTCTGTAAAGTATGGTGTACATTGGAGATCATCAGACTTTTTCTATAAAGACCACATAGTAAATATTTTAAGCTTTGCAGGCCACATGTGGTCTCTGTCACATATGCTTCTTTATTTTCTTTTTTAAAGCCCTTTAAGATGTAAAAACCTTTTGTTAGCTCTGAGCCCTTAAAAAATAGGGCTTTGTCTACATGAAGAGACTGTGTGGTATGTCTTCTCTAGGATGGTCCAGGGGTCCCCGCCTCCTGGTATTCACACGCAGGTGTCATCCCCTCCCTCTCTGCATCAGGGCTGGTCTTGTGACCAGTAGAATACAGCAGAAGTCATACAAGATGCTGTAGCTTCCGCCAGCCTATCTCTCTTGGATCCCCTGCCCTGGGGGAGACCAGCTGTCCTGGTGGTGAGGCGAGGCCACAGGTGAGGGTCTGTGGCTCCAACTAGCAGCCCACAGGGAAGGGAAGCAGCTCTTCCAGCGCCAGTCAGGCCTCAGGTGACTGCAGCTTCGCGAGACATCTTCCTGAGCCAGAGCTATCCAGCTTGTGTCAGCCACTCTGCCTTTCAGTTCATTATAAAATCCGCAGCAGGGAACAGGGTGCAGTGAGGAGTTCTAAAGAATGCCTGCTTGCCTGCAGAGTTACTTTGATTTTTTATTTAAGTGTCTGCTGGTTACACTTGTCCACAGATCTGTTTATGGAGAAGATGAGATGGGAACACGTCATTCATGGGTGTTCTCATTATCATGCATCTCTTGGAGTTTCCATCATTCCAGCCAGAGAGAGAACATTTCCCATTCAGCAGATGGCTGCATATAGACATGTAAGTTAAGTTTCCTGAGGGAGTGATGCACCTCTTCTGGGTGAGCCAGACATTGAGGTACACCACTCAGTCCTGGCAGCAGCCCCCACTAAGGTCAGGATTGGCGGCTAAACATCTAACTTGATCCAACTCGCTCCTGATGCCTCCGCCTCTACTGATACCCAGTGTGGCCTCTGCTGTAACACGGCAGTGCGCTTGCGATCTGGGGAGAGCTTTTGCTTCCACACTGAATAGCTTCAGATGGCTTTGCTCTTTTTCGGTTATGCTGAGAGGCCCTTCTACACTAAATGGCTCATCCGTGGGTAGCTACCATTGACCTCTATCGTGTGGCCTGCTTTGGGAATACAAGCTGGGTCAATTGGTTCTGCCTCAGGAATTTGAAACCGGACACGGAGAGGCATTCTAATCATTGGCGGGGATTTGAGCTAAAGAATCTACAGAATTGGAACCAGGCAGCCCCTGTGTGCTTCCAAATTATGAGAGAGTAGTAACTCAGAAGAAGCACGTTCATGCATTTATCTGGTGAACATTGATAAGACACGTGCCAGGCCTTGTTTTAGCCACTTGGGTTACAGATCTCCTCATGAAACCTATATTCCTAGTAGGGGAAAATACACAATAGACAATCAACATTATCCATTAGTGAGCTGCATGTAAAGAAAGTGTGAAGGTGATGAGTGCTGTAGGAAGGAGGATAAGGGGGCATCGGGAATTCCAGGGATCGTGGGGTCAGGTTGCAGAGCTAAAGAGGGTGTCCGGGGTGGCCTCATTGAAAGGTGAGATCTGCATCAAGTCTTGAGAAGGTGAGGGAGTTGGCCAAGCAGATAACTGGGGCACAGGCATGCCAGGCAGGGGGACCTGGTAGGTATTGAAGGAACAGCACGAGACTAGTGTGGACTGGAGCAGAGTGAGCGAGAGCATGCCAGTCTTGGGGGTCATTGCAAGATTACATTTCTGTTTCATTTTAACTCAACAAACCTGTGAGCACCTACTCTGTGTCAAGTAGTATTTGGCACAAAGCTTTTCAAACCTGGGTTCCTCATCTGAACCACACAATACAGAACTCTGTGACTATTCAGCTCTTCAGCTCTTCCAGGAGTGTGACACAGCTGATGAAATTCATTCAGTACATCCAGTGCATGCCCTAGGGTATTAGGCCTCCTTCTCTGCTGGAACCCTGACTGAAAAAGGCAGAGTTCCTCCCCCAGCCCCTGCCCTGTAATTACAGACTAGTAAATACTATGAAAGATCAGAACTAGGATCTGAAGGGTAAGTCAGAGTTAACTAGGTGAAATGTGAGGTGGGCCCTCGGGGAGGGAGAGGATACTGTCTAGGTGAGAAAACAGTGGGCAGAGACCTGAGGCAGAGGTTGGGAGAGGCAGTGAGATGGATTTTGTAGGGCCTGTCAAAGCCTTGAGTTTAAGAGCACTTAAACTCAAGCTCAAGCTAAATAGCCATTAAGTGTTTGGGGGGAGAGAGAGAGAAAGAGAGAGAGAGAGAGAGTGTGTGTGTGTGTGTG
>NW_012107197.1:820529-824128 GCF_000951045.1 Mandrillus leucophaeus
GAGAGAGAGAGAGAGAGAGAAACTGATTGAGAGGATACAAGATTTGTGCTTTGAAAAATTGATGAGATTGCCCTGGCTGCAGTGGGAGAAAGCCTCGGAAGGGCAAGAATGGAATTCTTAGGCTGTCTTGTATTTGCAGGCAGACAACGGCAGCTTGGATAAGGGTGGTGGCAGTGGGACAGATTCCCTGGATATAATGGAAACTCCAAGAGGACTTGGGAATGGATGGGATCTGGGATTTGAAAAGGTATTGTCAAAAGACAATATTACAACAAATGTAAAGGCCTGAATTGGCTCGTACTTGTGATTCCAGAAATGGGCAACACTTGAATAGAATTGAGTGTTCTGATGGGCCAAGCAGAGGAGGTTGTTTTTATAGAAAGAAAAGAACTGAGGAAAGCAGAAACAGAAAATAAAAAGCAGGTTGGTTGTTTCAGAGTTACTTTTCTTATAAAGGTTAAAGCAGAGGGAACTTTCTTATCATCCAGCTACAACTGACCTGTTTGGGGATTTGGCTATTCTCTCTCTCTCCTGATTTCTCGGAAGGTCACATAAAAATCTTACTTCGACTTAGTGGTATGGAACTTCAGCATGAGTGGCGCCATTCTGGTTTGGTCTGTTGGGCTTATTGCAGGAGCTTAGTTCAAACCAGTGCCCTCCTATAAAGTTAATTTAACAATTTCTCCCTTTTTGTCACGCTCTCACCTAGGAGACAGCGTGACCAAAACTTAGGGCATCAGCACTACTCCGTCATCATTATTTTAGGATTTGAATCTTAACACATCATTCATGGGTATCCCCATTATCATGCATTTCTTGGAGTTTCCATCATTCCAGCCAGAGAGAGAACATTTACCATTCAGCAGATGCTGCATATGCACATTTAAGACTTTTTTGAGAGGAGACTACTGTTGTGGCTAATGACTATGAGGATGATAATACCAAGAGTCTGGAGTATGCCCCTTAGCCAGGGTCCCCATGAACCAAACCAGCTGAAATCATTTAGATCAAATAATGAGCCAAATGGGGAATCTACCTGTTTTAGCCAAGCAGCTTATTTGTTCGGTTTATCCATGTGCAACAAGAAGCATTAGCAACTGTGCAGATTATTTCCTGTTCGGCTAGAAGGTAACATTTCTGTTGCCTACCATCCCATGGCTAGGTTTGGCATGACAGATCCATTTTTTTCATCAAGTCTCTGTAGAAGCTACTGATTGTGCAATTCCAGTGATATAGCATTATCCTGCCAAGTGAAAAAGGTAGGCATAAGCAAGGAAAAATCAAGAGGAGTCAGAGTCTCATTATGATAAAGCATCTTGTTCTGATGTCTTGGGAAAAGCTGTCCACAGCATGAAGTTGTCAGCTTCTTGTCCTGGTTTGCAGTTTGGCTGTCTGTGAGTGTAACATCTGGTGTTTGGGTGAACTCTCTGTGGCCCACATATCAGGTGTGAGACCTGTCCCTCGTAATATACATGGAGTTGTCAAGCTCCAGCTTGTAGACCTTCTGGGACAGAGCAGTTCTTGTTCGTATTTGGAGAGTTGTAGCCAAATGTTTCCAAATAGGAAAGTAGAAGAATTCCGGATCCAGTTCAGTCCACAAATAGTAAAAACTCAAAAACAACGAACAGGGCTACAGTCTAATAACAGGTGTACTATAGTTTTTCTTCTGAAACATAGTTTTTTTCCCTACAGTCACCCTCATTTCTACTAAAGATAATCAAAGCAAGGTGAATTTTTTTTTGCAAAATAAGCTTAGTGTCGTCAAATTTGACCTGATTATTTACACAACTATAGTAACGCTAGTGATTGATCACAAAGTTTGCTTTGCTGGAACTTTGGATAAGAAATCTCAGATTGAACCTTTAAAGGACCCTCAAAGCTAGGAAGCCAAACTGATATTTCCAACTATATTCTGTTATGAGAGCAGACGCATATTGAACTTAATGGAAATAACGATAGCGCAAAGATAAGAAGAGTCACAGATAATTGCCGAATTCTGGAGAGATTAGGTAGGGAGAAAACATAAATATTTCATTTTCGTTCATAAGAGTATAACTTTACCAAATTGCTGAAAGCTAATATAAGGAAAAAGGTGTTTTTTTTTTTTAATGTAAGAAATAAAATGCCGGCAATGTGTCAAATTAAAAACCATAAAACCCGCAATTATTATTTATCATTTTATTCCATTTCATGTAATTAATTTTTGTTCTGCTTGATCTTGGTCAGTAGTTTCACGAGCCCATCAGTTTCTTTGTCAGAGTTATGGAAACGTTTACGCAGTCCAATGGTATGATCTTAAAGTTATCAGAGATCTCTTTCCGTGAATCTCCTTGAAAACACAACATTTTAGGATTATAGTTGCTTGCAAAAAGCATTGAGAAAAGCATCAGAATAAAGCAATTAACTGTGGATAACAAGACTTAAAGCGACCATGATTAGAGATCTGATGAGGGTTCATTATAATAATTCAGTCGACAAGGAAATTTGGCTGTTCCTGTGGCATACAACAAGTTATCATGATAACCAAAATTATGACTGACAACGTATCAGATGATCAGATAAGCCTAATTGGAGTAATATCTCTCTTTTTCAAGGTGAGAGACTCATCCTTTGATGTTTTCTGGGGGCCCAACTGAGAAACCTCAAAAGTGAATTTGAGGTCAGAGAGACTTAATCTAAAATTGATTTTGGGAAGTTTGTCAAAAATATCCACAGGTGTAAAACAATTAAAATAGTATCACAGGTCATTGTGGAAATAATAGTTGTTCATTTAACCAGTGATAATTAAAAGACTTCAGGAGGCAAATAAAGTAAGTTACATAGTTGTCAGCAAAAACTTACCTCCTTTAATATTGAGAAGACTCACGTTTCTTAAGTAATCAAAGACCTGATAAAAGAAAACACAAAGCACAAAAAATTGTCTTGATAAAATACAAAATCTTTATTTCCTAGGCCAATTATCTAGAAGGAAAGAAAAAACCTTTCACCATTTCTTATTAAGAGTAAATCGATACTCCAAGAAAGCATTGAGAAAAGCATCAGAATAAAGCAATTAACTGTAGATAACAAGACTTAAAATGACCGTGATTACCTCGTGTTAACAGAGAGAACCAAATTCTATTTTTTATTTTATTTATTTTTCTGAGACAGAGTCTCGCTTTGTCACCTAGGCTGGAGTGCAATGGCACAATCTCGGCTAACTGTAGCCTCCACCTCCCAGGGTCCCACCTCTGCCTTCTGAGTATCTGGGACGACAGGTGTACGCCACCACGCCTGACTAATTTTGTATACTCTTTTTGGTAGAGATGAGGTTCTGCCATGTTGCCCAGGCTGGGCTCCAAATCCTAGGCTATGGCGATCTGCCCTCCTTGGCCTCCCAAAGTGCTAGGATTACAGACGTTAGCCACCGTGCCTGGCCCATCAGTGTACTTTTGATATTAATGCTCAATTTTTAGAAAAAAAAGTTATAGAAAAAATTGGATGTTATAAATAATTTCCTTTTAATTTTAGCTTGAGCAAACATAAAATTCCTTTCACAAACCTTTTACCATTTCCTAATCGATTCCATTTGTCTTCTAATGTTCCTCTTTCTCATTTTG
>NW_012107197.1:824178-826480 GCF_000951045.1 Mandrillus leucophaeus
TAGGAAGCCAAACTGATACTTCCAACTATATTCTGTTATGAGAGCAGACGCATATTGAACTTAATGGAAATAACGATAGCGCAAAGATAAGAAGAGTCACAGATAATTGCCGAATTCTGGAGAGATTAGGTAGGGAGAAAACATAAATATTTCATTTTTGTTCATAAGAGTATAACTTTACCAAATTGCTGAAAGCTAATATAAGGAAAAAGGTGTTTTTTTTTTTTAATGTAAGAAATAAAATGCCGGCAATGTGTCAAATTAAAAACCATAAAACCCACAATTATTATTTATCATTTTATTCCATTTCATGTAATTAATTTTTGTTCTGCTTGATCTTGGTCAGTAGTTTCACGAGCCCATCAGTTTCTTTGTCAGAGTTATGGAAACGTTTACGCAGTCCAATGGTATGATCTTAAAGTTATCAGAGATCTCTTTCCGTGAATCTCCTTGAAAACACAACATTTTAGGATTATAGTTGCTTGCAAAAAGCATTGAGAAAAGCATCAGAATAAAGCAATTAACTGTGGATAACAAGACTTAAAGCGACCATGATTAGAGATCTGATGAGGGTTCATTATAATAATTCAGTCGACAAGGAAATTTGGCTGTTCCTGTGGCATACAACAAGTTATCATGATAACCAAAATTATGACTGACAACGTATCAGATGATCAGATAAGCCTAATTGGAGTAATATCTCTCTTTTTCAAGGTGAGAGACTCATCCTTTGATGTTTTCTGGGGGCCCAACTGAGAAACCTCAAAAGTGAATTTGAGGTCAGAGAGACTTAATCTAAAATTGATTTTGGGAAGTTTGTCAAAAATATCCACAGGTGTAAAACAATTAAAATAGTATCACAGGTCATTGTGGAAATAATAGTTGTTCATTTAACCAGTGATAATTAAAAGACTTCAGGAGGCAAATAAAGTAAGTTACATAGTTGTCAGCAAAAACTTACCTCCTTTAATATTGAGAAGACTCACGTTTCTTAAGTAATCAAAGACCTGATAAAAGAAAACACAAAGCACAAAAAATTGTCTTGATAAAATACAAAATCTTTATTTCCTAGGCCAATTATCTAGAAGGAAAGAAAAAACCTTTCACCATTTCTTATTAAGAGTAAATCGATACTCCAAGAAAGCATTGAGAAAAGCATCAGAATAAAGCAATTAACTGTAGATAACAAGACTTAAAATGACCGTGATTACCTCGTGTTAACAGAGAGAACCAAATTCTATTTTTTATTTTATTTATTTTTCTGAGACAGAGTCTCGCTTTGTCACCTAGGCTGGAGTGCAATGGCACAATCTCGGCTAACTGTAGCCTCCACCTCCCAGGGTCCCACCTCTGCCTTCTGAGTATCTGGGACGACAGGTGTACGCCACCACGCCTGACTAATTTTGTATACTCTTTTTGGTAGAGATGAGGTTCTGCCATGTTGCCCAGGCTGGGCTCCAAATCCTAGGCTATGGCGATCTGCCCTCCTTGGCCTCCCAAAGTGCTAGGATTACAGACGTTAGCCACCGTGCCTGGCCCATCAGTGTACTTTTGATATTAATGCTCAATTTTTAGAAAAAAAAGTTTTAGAAAAAATTGGATGTTATAAATAATTTCCTTTTAATTTTAGCTTGAGCAAACATAAAATTCCTTTCACAAACCTTTTACCATTTCCTAATCGATTCCATTTGTCTTCTAATGTTCCTCTTTCTCATTTTGGAAGAACCATCACTCTACTGTAAAAAGAAAAAATTACTTTCTTTTTCCCTTAACAAAGTCTCATACTTTATAACTTCCTATTTAAAACGTCTCTTATTTTAAACGCCTCTTATTACCCTCACATACAGAGTTATTTCCTTCTAGTTTCAATGGTCATCTATTAATTAGACTTTTTAACTCTTGGTAACCTTAATTTCTAGTGAAAACTAGGGAGTGAGCAGTTTTAAACTGTTTTATATCAGCATTTTGTACATGAGCACCATTTCTTCATGTTTAGGAACATGTGCCCTAATAATACAGTTTTTTCATGTTTATTAACAGACTCACAAGGCCTACATATACTTAATTTATGCCATATAAAAACAAGATGCTGCAGGGCGCGGTGGCTCACTCACGCCTGTAATCCCAGCACTTTGGGAGGCCGAGACGGGCGGATCACGAGGTCAGGAGTTCGAGACCATCCTGGCTAACGCGGTGAAACCCCGTCTCTACTAAAAAGTACAAAAAAAGTTAGCCAGGCGAGGTGGCTGGCGCCTGTAGTCCCAGCCACTCGGGAGGCTGAGGCAGGAGAATGGTGTGAACC
>NW_012107197.1:826975-834742 GCF_000951045.1 Mandrillus leucophaeus
AGCACTGCACTCCAGCCCAGGCAACAGAGCAAGACTGTGTCTCCAAAAAAAGAAAAGAAAAGAAAAAAAAGATTTTCAAGTTACTGAAAAGGATTTTTGAAACTATGATTTAATTCATATATAAACCTTTATCTCCTTTACGTTGACCTAATTTAGTCATTCTTAATATATATGCTTAAAATGCTTCTTAAAACTAGTCAGTGAAGGAGTTCAGGAAATGCCATTCCGGAATATGTCGTATTAGTATATTGATCGCTTCCAGCTGCACGTACTTGAAATATAACGAATGCAGGGAGAGGCATTCTCTGAACTCGTACCTGCCCAAAGACAGATTCTCAGAAGCACTCAGCTGTCATCATCCCTCCTCTGCCCCATCATCTTACGTTATTTTATTTTTGTTGACAAACAAGACAGGTATAAAAAAATCACAGAATCAAAAAAACAGAAGTTAAACATGATTCTTTTTATATCAAACCATTAATCTTTCCATTTTCTGTTCCATCACCCTAAGCAGTTGTTAGCTAGGCAGCCCTAAATGTGTCCTTCCAAAAAGATGACTCTTGGATGAAATGAGTTTAAAAATTGACATCTCAGAGGCATAACATTAAACACCATTATTTGTCAAAACAAAGAAAGGGGTAAAGGGGGAAGCCCAGTTAAGACACAGTGGTCCAAGGTGAGGCTTATTATGTGTTTTTTGTTTTTTGTTTTTATTTTTATTTTGAGACTTAGTTTCGTTTCTATGGCCTAGGCTGGAGTGCAGCCTCCACCTCCCAGGTTCAAGTGATTCTTCTGCCTCAGCCTCCCGAGTAGCTGGGATTACACCACACCTGGCTAATTTTTTGTATTTTTGGTAGAGACAGAATTTTGCCATGTTGGCCAGGCTGGTCTCAAACTCCTGGCTTCAAATGATCTGCCCACCTTGGCCTCCCAAAGTGTTGGGATTAGAGGCGTGAGCCACCACGCCCGGCCACAGGCTTGTTATTTAGATTTGAGTCTTGCCTTCTTCATTGTAATAGTTTCTAGTGATTCTGGGTGCAGACAGGCAGAGCCCTTACAAAATGGAGATTTCCTTTATAGATGTAAATTTCTTACAGAGTTTCAGAGTAGCCAGCTGAATGCCGGAAATGTAGGCCGCTATACATTTTATTTGGCAGTATAAAGTGAGTCAAGGATGCCACCAGGTTTCTGGCTTATGTTAATGGGTAGTTAACATCCACTGAGAGAAGAAACACAGGACACTTGTTGACACTGGTTTATGTAGAAACAGTGAATTGTGGTTCTTTTAGGGCTTTTTCCATTTTCATTCACCACCAGAGTTTAAACCATTAACTGGAGGTGTTCACAGACGCGGAATCATTGACTTCAGTTCTTCCCAAAGTTCTTAGCTTGTGAGATTTGGGGGCTTTTAAAGGGAGTGACCTGGGGGGACAATTCTCCACCTTGAGAGAGGTCTCCCTTTCGTCTGGCACAGCGTCTCCAGCACATCTCCTCTAAGCACCTCTGCCCAGGCAGGTAACTGTGCACGAACTAACCTTGGAAAGGTCAAGAGACCTGGCTGTGGCTCATTTTTCTTTCTTTTCTTGGGTACTTGGGCTCCTAATGCAAATGCTTCTCATTCAGAGGTTCCAGGGAGCCTCCATCCATGAGCGACTCCCATGATTTATGGAAGAACTGCTCTGTTGTGTATGTTCGCGTGGGTAACGCGCTGGTTCCACACAGCCTGCAGTGTTTTGTTATTAAACTCTTGGGACCCATGTGATGGTGGAGTATCAAGATTGACAGGTTAATTTCCCATTTATATAGAAAAGTGTATGAAAATTGGTTTTTTTAAGGCGTGGGGATGGAGGATCCTGGGATGTGTGGCATGGAGGGAGAGGAGATTAAGCATTTAGTGTTTGTCAGCTACATTTAAACTTGTCCTCCTTAGCACCAACCTAGGAACTGCTCTGAGTTCTAAAGGAATCACAGGAGGCTGGCTGTACAAGTGGCTGCATTGCCTCCATGCATTTCCTTTGCTTCTTCCCGTTAAAAGCCAAGGACCACCTTACTCTTGAGGCATTTTAAAAAATGAAATCTGAGGAAAACATGCTCAGTTGAGAACAGACTTTTGGGGAGGAGTGAATGGGAATTCTATGCAAGGCCGGGTATGGTGGCTCACGCCTGTAATCCCAGCACTTTGGGAGGCCGAGGCAGGCAGATCACTTGAGGCCAGGAGTTTGAGACCAACCTGGCCAAGATGGTGAAACCCCACCTCTACTAAAAATACAAAAAAAAATTAGCCAGTGGTGGTGGCACACGCTTGTAGTCCCAGCTATTTGGGAGACTGAGGCAGGAGATTTGCTTGAACCTGGAAAGTGGAGGTTGCAGTGAGCTGAGATCATGCCACTGCATTCAAGCCTGGGGGACAGGGCAAGGCTCTATCTCAAAAAAAAAAAAAAAAAAGGAAAAAGAAAGAAACTGTATGCAAGTTACTCTATTGGCCACTCAGAAAGCTTACTGATTGATTATAAATTGAGTCTGTTGTCCAGGCTTGCATTCTCAAATTTTCCAGTATTGTCAAGAAGCCAGAGGCTGGTATTGATTTAACATAACATTTGACTTAACAGATCCTATTGGTAATTTTATTTTATTATCTTTGCATGGTTTTGAACCTCAACACCTCAGCAGTCAACTTATTTTACATGTTCCATTTCATCAGAACTCCATCATAGTTCAACTAAATCATGAGAGTATGATGATGTAGTTACATTTAAGTACTCTGAATGTAAAACACTGGGGCTGAGAAAACATACACTAAAATCCGGTTTCTTCATCAGCAGATGTTAATGAGGACTATCTAAGTCTCTGGTATTGTACTAGGCACTGAGCAAAATAGGGGCTTTGCCTGCCTTTTCTAGGAGGCATCCTCTCACTGCTGGGTGGAAAACAAAGGCAGTAGATGTAACCTACAGTACAGAGAGGTGAATGCTGTGCAGAAAGCTGTGGCCTCATTACCCAGTCTAGGAGGTCAAGGAAGGTCTGTGGGAGAAAATAATTATTCAAACAGGAGGGAGCCCAGCATCTTGTGGACGGCCCGGATGGTGACTGTGTTGATTTCAGGCTGATTGGACAGCTCCTTGTATGGCTGCCCAGTTGTGCCATGGAGCTGCATTCTGTACAGTCGGGGGTTGGGTCTGAAAAGTCCACGCAGCACCAGTTGCCCATAGTCATAATCAAACAGAGAATCCTTCTCGGAGACCCACAAAGCCGGTTGTCTTCAGCGTTGGAACAGAATGCTGTTTCTGAAAAGCGGGGATGGCAAATGGGCCAAATCCAGTTGGCTGTCTGTTTTGTAAATAAAGTTTTGTTGGAACGCAGCCATACCCATTTAGTTACATATCGTTGGTGCTGCTTTCTCGCCAAAATGGCAGTTGAATATTTGCAGCAGATTGTATGGCCCACGAAGTCCAGTGTCTTGTATGTTGCCCTTGAAGGAAAGTTTGCTGCCCTCTGCTTTGGAGCAAATGAAGGAATTTGTTTTATATTTGGGCACTATGTTGTAAAAAGAAAATCGTTGCCTTTCAACACCAGAATCGTAGCAGCGAGGTGAGATGTTCACACCCCAGAACATAGGAAGGAACTGAGGACGCCGCCACCTCACCTCTCCATCTGATGCTCATCTGGGATCATATGTGCTCTGACTAAATCGGAGAGCGATTTGCCTAAAATGTGTTTCCTTCCTCCTTTCCCTGCCCTCTCTGTCTGTCTCTCTGTTTGTCCAAATGCACGTAGCTAAATTTGCCTGAGGTTTCTCCATACTCCATTGTATGCCCCTCCTCCTCCTTCAGTTGCAGTGGACAGGCTGATGAGAAAAGAGCAGAACCAGGTTTAATAATGTGGAGGAGGCACTTCTGCCAACGGAAAGCTAAAATGATGTCTAGTGATTCAGTAGCAAAAAGTGGTAAGAGAATGAGTTGTCACTGTGACACACAGTTAAGCATATTGAACCCCAATATAACTGTAACTCCCTACATTGGATTCACATTGGAACTGACTGTGCAGTGTCAAGAAGACATGCCCTTCTAAATAAGCACTGTTAATCAGAATTTGGGGATGGGAGTTAGTTTTAGTTGCGTTTAGTTATAAATGTGGTTTGATTTTATAGTTGTAAAGGAGCTGGATGCATATGGCAGACAGACTTTAAGGTGACCTCTAAGATTCCTGCCTCCTGGAGTTGTCGCCATTGTCTCCCCTGGAGTTGGATGTGGCCTGTGACTCGCTTCCTGCTTCTAACTCTTCTTGCCAGCTGACTCCCTCTGGGGCCGTTCTTCCTGGCTCGCTTTGAGGAAGAGGCCCCTGTGGCAGGGAGCTGAAGGTGGCCTCCTGCCTACATCCAGCAAGCAGGGGACCTTAGTCCTACAGCTGCAAGGAAATCAGTTCTTCTGCCCACACCCCGAGTGGGCAGCTTGAATGAAGACCCTTCCCTCGCAGAGTCCCCGCTGTGCAGTACCCTCATTGCAGCCTTGCAGGGACCCAGCTAAACTGTGCATGAACCCGGACCCCTGACCCACAGAAGCTAGGAGAGGATAAATGTGTATTGCAAACCACTGAGTTTGTGTGCTTCGTGCTTCGTTGTGCGGCAATACGAAACATTTCAGGACTTACACAAGTTGTTACTGGTACTTATTTAATGTTATAAAAATCCGAGCCAAGTCAGATCACTTTAGGATGGGAACATCTGAATCACAGCCTTGGTAAGCTTCTAATCCACTGTTCCCTTTTTCTTCCCATCAGGCAAAGCCGAAAATGGCTCCTGAGGTCCTTTTTGTAGCACTGACAGGTTTCCTTGGTCATAGTGGAAGAGGGGGCATCCCACATCATTTGGCCCAGTGTTCTTTTACAGAAAGACACATGGAGGACAGGGGCTGGCCCCTTGGGCTTGTCTTCCCTGAAGTCAGCTGCAGCTTCCAAGGAGGTAGCATCTTGAGACATTTATAATCTATCCTTTTTACGGCCTCCCCCCCCCCCCCCCCCGCTTGTCAATATGAGTTCGCCGCTGGGATTTCCTCGTGTGAGTTTCTAGCACCCTGGGGCCATATTTGTCCTAAGATTCTCCTCATCATTTCCCCCAACCCCCAGTCACTGCTGCCTCTTAGCCTTTGCTTCTCCGGGCTGAGGAATTCCTGCATTTTTTATCTGTCCTGCTCCTGCTGGCCTGTTTTGTCTAGCTACTGCCCTTCTAAACCGTATCCAGTTTCACTCATAAAAAGAAAGCAGGGGGAGATGGTCAAACCAAACCCTCCAGCCTCCCCTGTGCAGTCCTGGCTCCCATTTGATTGTTGGTTCTCTGAAGAGAGGTGCTCTGAGGAGGAAGAGGGCTTCCTGTGCCCCCGGCGCCCGCCATCATGGAGGCTGGCCTCCTGGTGTGTTGTTTGATTGGGTGTCCTTTTGCACCACTGAGGTCCTGCTAGTACCTACAGTACTCACAGTCCCTGTAGGCACGGGTCTGTGTCATCCCTTAGTCATCAGCACTTAACTGCTCTGAGCTGCCAACACTGGGCCTCAGAGCTCAGTGTTGACGTGACCACCATCTCACTTCTGCCATAAATAGATGGGGAAGAACATATTTCTGTTAAGTTCTTGAGGGTACTGTATTAAGTTAGAGCTCCTGAAAACAGCACACTGGCTTATACCAGTGGTTTAGATTCTCTAAGAAATGTGTATTGATATAAAGTTATCGGACTATTAATTTTTTTATAAAGTGTAAATGTTAAATCGTTACTTGAAGAACATCCTAGATCTTGTAAAAGCAAAGTTGAAGACCAGATTCCAAGTTACCTTACGTTCTTGAAATTCCTTCTAGAATGTGCTAGGAAAAGTCCCTCTTCTGTTGAGTTTATTTATTTTCTTTTAATGGACAAAACCCATCTTATTTACCTTTTTACCTTTGCCCCTAGGAAACTTAGAGCCAAATGAATACAGCTCAGTTGCAGTAAATCTTGAGTTCTAAGCTTCTGACTCTGTTTGCTTTTAAAGTGTCTCATTTGCTGCTGCTTAGTGTTGCCTAAATAAATACCTACCATTAGAGGAGGAATTGCTTTGTAACTTTGCACATTAGCTCTGTGGTTTGCGTTGACCTCGAGTCTAAACAGAAACAGCTGTGAGTATGTTATATTAATTATTAGGTGAGTTGTTTTAACTAGTGCAGACAGGAGCTTGTTGACCTGTGCTCTGGGTAAGAACTCTGATTTCTGCTTCTACTCAAAAGGGTCAAATCCCATGATATAGTTTTGACTTAAGAGAATTTGGTCCTGACCTGGAGTGAATCTTTGTGGGATTGATGCAGACCAAGACTCTTGTTAACGCCGAGCTCTGCAGCAGCTGGCCGCTTGTTTGTCCTCTGAGCCTGTTTAATTTGCCTTCCCTGGTCTGCTTGAGCAGAGGAGAGAGGAAGAAAAGCTGTCGGCAGATGTTTTTAGCAAGACCCTTAAGCGTAAGGGAGGAAGCTAATTTTAGTCCTGTTTTTCATATTGTGGTGGTTTGGTTGCGTCCTTCCTCTTAGGGTAGAGCATTTTAACTTTTGTTTTTGCTTTTGCATTTCCTGTGTGTATGTCCTGAAGCAAAATGGACTGCTAAAAATGTCACTTGGTATTTGTTATTTTGTGCCTAGAATAACATTCAAGACCCGTGAGCACTGTGAGTCACGAAAATAGTTTTAGGAGAAAGGAATGTTGTCTGTGTTACTCTTTTCTATATTTCCTTCTAGAAGTTTTCCAGGTGATTTTCTGTGCTTATGTTAATTGGACATCCATAATCTCTTTCTTTCATCTACAGCAATACAGTAACATTGTATTTGTTAGCACATTGCATCTCTACTTGCATGCAGAGCTCTTTAATTTTAGAAGTACAATAAGTTTTGGGAGAAGATCATGGCTGAAGAGGCAAGTTGCTGGAAAATACAGTTGTGCTGCTCACTCAGTGAACAACCAGCCAGCAAGCCGCGTGCACGTTCATTGTGATGAGAGCTTAAACACAAAGCAGACATGAGTGTGTTCCCCTGGTGTCCCCAGTTCCTAGCACATAGTAGAAACTTTGTAAATGTTTGTTGGGTAAATGAAGTCAGTAGCACTACAGGTAGGAGACCCTAAGGAAGGATGGTTTCTGAAACAATAAAAAGGGACATCAGCTAGGCCAGTGGTCTTCCAACTGAGTGTGTATCAGAATCACCTGGAGAGCTTGTTAAAACAGATTGCTGGGCCTACCCCCAGAGTGTCTGCTTCTGTAGGTGTGGCCTGGGGCCCAAGAATTTGCATTTCTAAGAAGTCTTTTGGTGAGGCTGCGGTCATTGTTGGTTCAGGACCACTCTTTGAGAACCGCTGACTAGGCTAATAGCTGTAGGTGAGAAAAGAGGCTTGGAGAAATTGTGTTTTGCCTAATTAACAAAACCAATTAGTAGCTGAACCAACACAGAGGGCTAGGTTTGTCCTCTCACTTCCTAACTTGAGGACAGAGAAATGTATTCTGATGTCCCTAACTGGCAGTCTGCTGTGGTAGTGACCACATGCCCCAGTTTCTTTCTTGGGATTTCATCCCAGCCTGACAACCTTGGGACAGAACAAGAGGACAGGAGGTGTCCTTCCAGGCATGTGTTAGCTGCATCAGCCACTCTTTGTGGCATCTGCTGCCCATCAAAGGAAGTGGTTGGGCCTGGAGCCAAGTTAAGTTTTCTCATCATTTGGCAGTTGTGTCCCCAGATTTTCTTGCCCATCTTGGAGATCTTAGCAC
>NW_012107197.1:835984-837241 GCF_000951045.1 Mandrillus leucophaeus
CCTTCCAGACGTGCTCATCCCCACCAGAAATACCGTGCAAATCCAGCCAAGTGCCGCAAATCTCACCAGCTTCTGCTTAAGCCACTTTCCTCCTGGTGGTAAGCATAGTTGCCATCACCCCCCCACCACCCTCTGTGGAAAGGGCTGTGACGCTTGCCTTCTCTCCGTTCTCTCCCTCCCAGCTGCTCCTCCACAACCCCCCAGTGTCCCTGCACGTCCCAAGAGTCTGCTTCCGGGGAACCAGACCAAGGTTTAAGCATTCATCTTGTGGGGGAGGCCACCCCCACCCCTCTCTCCAGACTTGGTTAGGGGTCTTTGGCCTCACTTGTGTAGCACTTGTCCCCCGACCACAGTAGCGATGCTTCAGGTCTGCCCTCCCTGCGCCGCCACAGGGCTTCTTGTTCTCTGAGGAGTAGGGGACAGGACAGAGGCTTTTCCTCAGCAGGCAGCCAGCTCAGATTGGACGTTCCTTCTAGGGATCCCTCTTCAGATTGGGATGGTGGGAAGGCCGTCTGAACTGGAGCAGGTGGGCTGTGCCAGGGAGGCCATTACCAGACTGGACTCTACCCCGCGGTTCCTACCCCCACGTGCCTACCAGGCCCAAGCAGTCAGAGCTCCAGGCCTAGCTGCCCAAAACGATGTAGGGGAACAGTTTTCTCGTGAGCCAATTGTGGAGACCTAGATTTCCTTGCACCTGAGGGAGAGGGACCACAGTCGTGGCTTCTCACGCCTTGGGGAACTGGACCAGGGCCCGTTCATAACACAGAGGTCTGAGCTCCTTTTCAAGTCAGGCTGATTGCTTTGGGTAAGAGGGCAGAATTTTGAAGCAAAATCGTGCTCTGCAAGCCGCCTATTTCAGCATTTTCAGACTGGTCTTTACGTAGTTGTTTCATTGCCCTCAGAAAGGAATGTTGAAAGCGGCAAGCCCCGTTTGAAGCACCCCGGATTTTAACCAAGCTTCAGGACACATAGTTCTGTGCTAATATTTTTGTTTTGATGAAAAATTTAAAAACACTGCTCTCAACCCCCACCAGAAAGAATACGAAAATATTATTATAAAGAAACTAGATATATCCCAATCCCCGCTCTCCAGTGGTGCTTCAATTTGTAAAGCAAAAGTTAGAACCAAAAATACTTTAAATGTGCATAACTCTCTGCCCCCATAATTCTGCTTTTTACAGAGTTTAGAGACCCATTTATAGATTAAGTCCACGGATGGTCATGCATTTGTGAACATGTCTGCTAGCTCTCTGAGTT
>NW_012107197.1:837631-860406 GCF_000951045.1 Mandrillus leucophaeus
CATGTGTTAGCTGCATCAGCCACTCTTTGTGGCATCTGCTGCCCATCAAAGGAAGTGGTTGGGCCTGGAGCCAAGTTAAGTTTTCTCATCATTTGGCAGTTGTGTCCCCAGATTTTCTTGCCCATCTTGGAGATCTTAGCACAGCTGGGGTGCTTGGGGTTCAGCTGCCTTGAAGGGGAGTCAGTCCCCCACACAGGTGATTCCCGTATACCATGGCGGGCACTGAGATTGGGGTGAGGGAAGCACATTTGAGGAACCCTTCACTTCCTCACAGCCCTTGCCCCTTTCCTCAGGGTGTGCTGGGAAGAACCCCCAGCGGCTGCCCATGCCCACCTCAGAGGCTGTTCAGTTGGGGCCGAAGGAGGTTACTGTGGCTGCCTCCTGTCCACGGTTTTCTTTTACATCCCTTCCATTGCACTGTTGGTGCCCACCTCCCCCTTCTAAGAGACATGGCCACCGGCTCCACTTAAGGACGGCTGTGAGGCCAGCCTATAATCCCAGCATTTTGGGAGGCCAAGGTGGAAGGATCCCTTGAGCGCAGGAGTTCGAGGCTGTAGTGAGCTGCAGCCATGCCACTGCACTCCAGCCTGGCCCACAGAGTGAGATTAAAAAAAAAAAAAGACTGTGAATTGGTTGTCAAACTGAGCAGTCCAAGTTCAGGCTGTTTCCCAGTCATGCTGTGACTTTGCACCTAGTTCTTTTCTCTGAGCTTTAGTTTCTTCATCTGCAAAATGGCAATTAATGTCTGCCTGTCAGGGCTGGCATATAGTAAGTGCTCAGTAAGTTACAGGCTATCTTTTGAGGAGCAAGAGGTAGACTAGTTCCTGCCTAACCCTTGCCTTAAATTCCTCTTCTCTACCTTCATTCCTCAGGGGCTTTCCTGATACGGGGGCAGGATAACAGTGTGTGCTTACTTTGGATTTTGCCTTGTGGCAATTTGCTGTAAGACAAGGTTGGGGGAATTCATTTTTATCTAAACATCAGGACCACCAGTACATAGGTAATTCATCTCTTAGTGGAAGGTGGCTTGTGGGTGTTTGGCTTCTCAGCCTGTTGGGGACCATTTTTAGATTTCTGAAATAATCCTTTCTCATGGCTGGTGAAGAAAAACATTGTGAACCCTGTGGACGGCGTGTCCCAGCACCAGCAGGAGGCTGCCGGGCTCCCTACTCCAGGAGAACCCTCCTCCGCAGCCTCGCCCAGCCCCTGGCTCTTGCCCTCCCTGAGTCAGGTCCCCCGTTCAGCTGACCCTGCTGGGCTGGGGCCTTCCAGACGTGCTCATCCCCACCAGAAATACCGTGCAAATCCAGCCAAGTGCCGCAAATCTCACCAGCTTCTGCTTAAGCCACTTTCCTCCTGGTGGTAAGCATAGTTGCCATCACCCCCCCACCACCCTCTGTGGAAAGGGCTGTGATGCTTGCCTTCTCTCCGTTCTCTCCCTCCCAGCTGCTCCTCCACAACCCCCCAGTGTCCCTGCACGTCCCAGGAGTCTGCTTCCGGGGAACCAGACCAAGGTTTAAGCATTCATCTTGTGGGGGAGGCCACCCCCACCCCTCTCTCCAGACTTGGTTAGGGGTCTTTGGCCTCACTTGTGTAGCACTTGTCCCCCGACCACAGTAGCGATGCTTCAGGTCTGCCCTCCCTGCGCCGCCACAGGGCTTCTTGTTCTCTGAGGAGTAGGGGACAGGACAGAGGCTTTTCCTCAGCAGGCAGCCAGCTCAGATTGGACGTTCCTTCTAGGGATCCCTCTTCAGATTGGGATGGTGGGAAGGCCGTCTGAACTGGAGCAGGTGGGCTGTGCCAGGGAGGCCATTACCAGACTGGACTCTACCCCGCGGTTCCTACCCCCACGTGCCTACCAGGCCCAAGCAGTCAGAGCTCCAGGCCTAGCTGCCCAAAACGATGTAGGGGAACAGTTTTCTCGTGAGCCAATTGTGGAGACCTAGATTTCCTTGCACCTGAGGGAGAGGGACCACAGTCGTGGCTTCTCACGCCTTGGGGAACTGGACCAGGGCCCGTTCATAACACAGAGGTCTGAGCTCCTTTTCAAGTCAGGCTGATTGCTTTGGGTAAGAGGGCAGAATTTTGAAGCAAAATCGTGCTCTGCAAGCCGCCTATTTCAGCATTTTCAGACTGGTCTTTACGTAGTTGTTTCATTGCCCTCAGAAAGGAATGTTGAAAGCGGCAAGCCCCGTTTGAAGCACCCCGGATTTTAACCAAGCTTCAGGACACATAGTTCTGTGCTAATATTTTTGTTTTGATGAAAAATTTAAAAACACTGCTCTCAACCCCCACCAGAAAGAATACGAAAATATTATTATAAAGAAACTAGATATATCCCAATCCCCGCTCTCCAGTGGTGCTTCAATTTGTAAAGCAAAAGTTAGAACCAAAAATACTTTAAATGTGCATAACTCTGTGCCCCCATAATTCTGCTTTTTACAGAGTTTAGAGACCCATTTATAGATTAAGTCCACGGATGGTCATGCATTTGTGAACATGTCTGCTAGCTCTCTGAGTTCCATATTTTTGTTATCAAGGGACCCGTAGATCTGAGGACATGGCGACTGGCAGACACCAGCTGCAGAATGGAACCGTCTTTTAGGAAACAGAGGCCATGATGAGTACACGACGGGCCCCGTGTACCTGGCGGAAAATGAAGGGCCTGTTTTTCTTCATGGTCACTTGGTGGCTCTTGGCAATTTCTGACTCAACACCATTGGACTTTCTGCTGGCCCCTCCTTTCCTCTCTGTTGGCCGGGGGAGGGGCTTTTGTAGCCCTGCACAGATGGAGTTGATAGGAATGTCCAGCTTTCTGTCCATCTGCAGAGGACCTGTGCTTTGGGTCACAAGGTCCTCAGCAAATTCCTTTCCCTTCTCATTGATTTACAATTGATTCCAATTGGTTTACCTGTTTAGAAAATTCTAAGTTCATCTTAAATGTAAAAGGTGGTTATCATCTTAGAATGTGTTCAAAGAACTTTAAAGATACTGCTTTCCACTGAGGACACAGTTCATCTACAGGGCAGGGTCAGCAGTGGAGTTGGGACCCCAACCTCTAGCTTTTGGGCCTGCTCCTAGCAGGCCAAGTGGCATGGTGGCTTTTCACCCAGCCCTGATTTGGGACACACTGATGTTTCAGCCCCTCTCTCTTAGGAGTTCTGATTTGAAAATCACTGTATCTACTCTATATTCCTATGAGAGAGACAAAAAGATTTGTTCAGATTTGCTTTCTTCGGATTGCAAATAGGAACATGTATGGTTTTTTTGGGTGCACTTTTTCAGAAGATGCCAGGTCATTCTGACCCACCTCCCTCCTCTCCTGAGAATCACTGACTTAGAGCAGTTATTTGAGGGCAAAAAGCACGTATTTTCCCAGCACAAAGTAGCTGCTAAACAAAGTCTACAGCCAAATATAAACAAGCAAGCCCTGAAGCAGAAGGAAGAGCAGGGCTCAGTGGTGGCTTTGGCCCCCTGGTTCTTATGTCTGTCACTCCACACACGCAGTAGGGCTTAGGAGATACTGGCTGACTGGTGCTCTGAGCCTTTTACCAGAAGAGCCTGATTCAGCTAAATTTCTTTGGTAGGGGTGACGGCTTAGTTGGAATTTGGTGGCTGGAACTGGTGGTCACCCCCTCTTCCCCTACACGGGCCTTTTCCAGGTTCAACATTTACAGACTTGTTTCCCAACCAGGAGGGGCTTATCCTGAGGAATGTTCTGATCTGAGATGAGATTAGAACTTCCCCTGCTGTGGAAGTCAAAGGGTCCCATCTGCCTGTCATTTCCCATGTGGCTCTGCTGGGCTTGCCATCAGCCCCTCCCTGTCTTTGGCCCAAGATGTGGAAAATCTTAATAGCTCAACCAGTTCCCTCAGACCTTTGTCTTCTGAAACAGTGCTTCTCACACTCCAGCGCTGCAGGGCCACCTGGGGGACTTGTTGAAGCCCAGTGTCCTGGTCCCTTCCCAGGGACCCCAGGGAATCTGATGGCCCAGAGACCCCAGTTCATCATATTCATTAGATTTGGGCCAGGGCTAAAGAGCTGGCATCCAGACCCCCTCCCATGTGACGCTGATGCCGTCATCTGATGCCCAGCCCCTTCTCTTCTCAGCTGAATGAAGGATGAAGACACAGTGTTGCCTTAGATTGATTCATTGAAATCGCAAGTAGTGAAAAAGTAAGATAGAATTTAAATCTTTAGATTTTTGACGTATTTTGTGTACTTGGTTGTAATATAAAATACGTTTCTTACCAGGTTAGAAAGGTTATTAGCCTCTGCCTTAGCTGCTACTCCTTCTCTGAAATGCCCACCTGTGCCTTTGCACCTGTTCCAGGCTTAGTTCCAGGATCAGGAGGGGAAGCCAACCAGTGTCTTGGCAACTTTTGGCTAAGGGCTAGGTTTGCGGTCTTGACCACCGTACATGACCCCTAACCTACAGCAGCACCTGTTGGCCCAGTGAGGGGGTTTCTCCACCCCACACTCCAGGGAGAAGGGTCTTCAAGTGTTTCAAGTTGGTTGTGATTGAAGTAAGTTTCATGAAACGATATTAGCCTTAATACATGCATGGCCTCCGAGATTTTCTGTTTCATGTTTTCATCTATGACATTGATTTTGGGAAGCGCTAAATGGGTTGTGCATAGTAAGCATCAGCATTGGGAGTAATCCACAAATCCACCCCTCAAGTGTCCAGGACCAGTTCCCACAACTCTCTAGGGCACCTGTTCTCCCCCAGCTCAACTGCCCTGCACTTACCACAGCCAGATCCTGCGCCATCTGCCAGTCTCGGTTCTAGGGCCTCCGTTCATGAACTTTTCCTGAATCTCTCACAAAGTGACCCCACATGTCCCCAGCATTTGACTCACCCCACAGTGTGCCATAGCCCTGGGTTGGTGGCTTGACTTCCTTGTCAGCTTATAGACCACCTGAGTGCAGAGCCTGCATTCCTGTGCCCCCGGAACCCCGCTTTGTCAGGCTGGTTGGAGGCACTCAGCCACATTGCAACCCCAGTCTTGCGGGCGGGCCCGGAACTGGAACTTGGTTTTTAACTTTCTTTCAACAGGAAGGTGTGTGCTGATTCCAGCAACTGACTTGGAAAAAACAGATCTCTGCTTTGCCTGCCTTTCCGCCGTGTGGCCGGTGCCTCCTCCCTGGCGGGCTGAGATGTAGGCCTTCAGACAGACGGCAGGAGACTGCCTCCTGTGGAGGATTTGGGCCTTTAAAATAGAACTTCAACTCCAGGAGACTTACAGGCTACAGCTGCTGAGGGAGAGCAGTGAAAAATGAGATTCCCTCTTGAAAAACGATCAGTTTCCTGCTCTGAGGATTCTAGAATAAAGCAACTGAGGTTTTGAAGTTGGGTTGCCCCTGGTTTTTCCTAAGGGCACTCCCCGGACGGTGTGGGGTTTAGAGAGTGTTAAATGAGAGAGGTAATTGGGAGGGAGTTAGAGGAATGCTGTTTGACTGAGTCCAAGATCCAGGGAAGAGGGATGGCTGTCTTTTAAAAACACTTGGTTGGGGAGCCTTTTTAATCAGTCTGGCGAGGCCGTTTTGTAACTGATACAGACTGCTAAGGCATAAAGGCAGTGAGAAAGGGAGGACTTTCTGATTTAGGAAGGTCCCCTCCCCGCTTTCTAGCCAAATGTTGGCAATTCCAGGCATCCCTGAAATATATGTTCTTCCCCAACCCATTATTTTTGGGGTTGTTTAAAAGTAGTGTCTTGGTTGCACCCATAATCCCACCTCCCAAGTCAAGAGAGCCAGTGTATAACTTTGGCGTCTTCCTTGAGGCTGGGAGACTGTCCTGAGGGTTTGCGCTGAGAGTAGTTTTAGCCGAGGTGCTAGCGCAGCCAGGAGGCCTTTGATGTGTGCCTGCTGTGAACGAGCCATCTTGGTCCTGGGCTTTTCCAGAAGGGTGTAATTCACTTTTACAAGCAGTCCTGGCCAGAAAGTCTTTTCTTCTACTCTTACGGTGACTTACTCCCCTGGTGATCAAGGTTGTGAACACACTTAATAAACAGCTGATTTGCTAGTCTTTGGCTTCAAAAGGGGGAAGAGGAATCTACACCAAGGTCGTGGCATCTGCGTTGGAAGCCAGGGTGGGTACAGGATGGTGGTGATCCTAGCCGAGCCCAGCGTCCCACGCTGAGTGGGCGCTGACTTAAGTGGAACACTGACCCAGAGGAAATGAAAAAAGTCTTCCAGGGACGAGAGCAGATGTGAGCCCTCTTTCCTCTGAACTTGGCTTCTGCTTTGTTTGAACCATCCTTAGGGTACTTACTGACTCCTCTCTCTACTAAATTAGGAGACCGTGTGGCTGGTGTGTGAAGCAGAACTGATTCAAATCCAGGGTCTGTCACTTACTCCTCAGCCTCACTCTCCCTGTCTGTGGCGTGGAGACAGTGGTACCTGTATTGGAGGGTCACTTCGAGGCTTCAGTGAGATGAGGCCTGTACAATGCCTGCAGTGGTGCTGGCTGCTCACTGCACAAGAAGTGGTCCTAGTCATTGCTGTGTGGCCATTGTCATCGCCACCAGCTCCACGTGGGCAGGGCCTTGTGTTGCTCAGCACCTGATACAACTCCCTATACATAGTGGGGGCCAATATATTTGACTGGAAATGAAGTGGATTGAATTTTAGGCTCTAAACCAATGAAATTCTGGCGGTGCCTAAACCAGCAGGACCTCCAACTTTCCCAGAACCTCAGGGGCCCTCAGGAGCCTCCCATAGGAGTTAGGCTAGTAACTCCGGAGTAAGAGTCAGCTGGTATCAGTAGCACCGTGGTGTGCTCTTCCATCGCGGCTCTCTGTACACTTGGGTGTCATGTCAGAATGGTTGCGTGAGGAGGAGAAAGGGCTGAGGGAGGCGAGTTGACACTTTCTCCGCCAGTTTGGAGGAAGGAGCCTGGACTGCCCTTGTTCGGGGGCAAGGGGCCTGGGTGGTAAACTGGGCCTCCTCCCGACCCTGGCACCTTGCGAGTGCTCAGCATGTAAACGTTTACGGAGTGAAGGGGTGGTTGAGTGAGAATGCCGGGCCGTGCCTGACCTGCACTATCCAGTGCAGTCTGCTTCCCTAAGGTGACAGGGAAGGACTTTTCAGGTGACTCCTGTCCCTTCACTGTCTTCTTTCTCTGCCCATGAGCTCCTTCTGCAGTGTCCCAGGCTGCTAGGGATTGTGGCTGCCAGCTCCTTCCCCTGTTGTCTGGGAGATAAATACATAAGTATGTGCTCATTGACAAACGAAAATGCTGTTTTTCCTCTGGAGGCCCAGAGGGTGGCCTGACGAACTGTGAGTTCTCAGAGTCTCTGAGCAGGGCTAGCGCAGCAGAGGTGGGAGCCGTCGCTGCCACCTCCTGCCCGCAGGCCCATGGGGCTCCATCACCATGACCCAGCCCCAGCTAGACAGGCCTTCCTGCCCCCAGACTGGCTGCTTTGCTGGTGGCACTGCGCTGGAGAGCAGGAGGCTGCAGCCCCGGCCGAGTACTGTTGGAGTGCTGAGATGGCATGCTGCCTCCACCTGCCCCTCCTAGGCTGGCAGCCGTCCCAACAGGCAGGTTCCTCTGTGCCAGGGAGACTGCCCCAAACTAATCCACCTAAAAGATGGAGGCCGGGGGAGGGCTCTGTCTGCAGGTGATGAGATGTGCCCTGGCCTCTGCTCTGTGGTTTACTCAGAATAAACTGCTATTTTACCATCACCCTTTTTTTCGTTTTGCCTCTGAAAATAAAGCTGAGAAATGACTAATTCACATCTCAGGAAGCCTATGAAGTCTGTGGTTTTAATCTGTAGGTCAATGCCTAACAGTAATGGAAAAGAAACGCTTCCTTGGGAGTAGGCCACCGTGGGGACAGGCCACCTTGAGTGGTTCAGGACACCTGCTAGGGCTGCAGTCACCTTGTCTGTGAAAATGGGAGGGGAGGGAAGGTTTAAACTTAGCCCTGTGACTTTGGCCAAGGTCCATGACTCCCGTGTGACTCAGTCTCCTCATCTGTTTAGTGGTAATAAGAATACCTCCCCTCTGATGTTAGCTTGAGCACCAGGCGTATACCAAGAGCTCCCCACATATTAGAACCCCCACTCCTGGCTTCTAAGGGGATTTCTAAAATTGTAAGTTTTTAAAAAATCTAAATTTTAGCATCTAATTAAAAAATTTCTGAGGGGAAGTTTAAAAACAGCCGCTGCTGATTTAACCACTTGATCGGACTCCAGGAGGGAAGCCGCTCTGAGTCTCAGAGGCTTCCCTTCCATCCCCTCGAGCTGCGTCTGTGGTTTGTAAGGGGAGTGAGCCTGGGAATTCTCTTCACGTCTCTGGCAGGTAGGGGAGGGGCTCCCAGGACATCATCTCCGTGCTTTGTTCACACGGAAAAGTTTACCTGACGGGCTGTGGGATCTGTGTAAATCCTAGGAGATGCTTAAGTTATTGGAATTTTTCTCTATTTTTAAAGCCAGTTGTGTTAAGAAATAACAGCTGTCCACTAAAGATGGTGGCATTTATCCCAAAAAGGAGTATATCTTTGAACTGTCCGGTGGCCGCAGATGACATTGATGAATGTTAACTAAGTGCCAGGACTGGGCTAAGTGACTGTGTGTGCAGTACCGTATGACATCCTCCCAGCGGCCCAGTGAGGTAAAGATCACTACTCCCATTTCACAGCAGAGAAAAGCAAGCCCCAGGGAGGCCAACTGACTCAGCATCACACAAGGTGAGGCCCCTTTCCTTCCATCTGAGACGTGGGTGGAGTGGGACTACGTGGATAGGCTGCCCTAGCCCACGTGCAGAGATGAGTGCCGCTCCTGTTTGCCCCGTATCATAGCCATAGGACGTGGTGGCAGTTCCCCCTTGAATGACCATGGTCCTTGCCTTCAGAAAAAATCAGTCTGCATTGTTGCGAAGCTATGATCGTAGGGATTTCTTCTCTTGAAACAATAGAAGACTGCCTCTTTTTCCATGCATTCCATCTCCAGGCCTTGTACAGTGACATTTCTTGATGCCATCACCCAGCAACCTCTGTTTCCCCGTACCAGGTACCGTGGAGGAGGAAATGGGGCAGTACCTCCGTGTAGGAAGAGGGTGTGGGAGGGCTCCATAGCCTGGGACTCCAGTGCTGCCCTGAGCCCTGCCCAAGGCGAGCAGGAAGCCGCCAGTGACTCGGTCTCCTCATCTGTTGAGTGGTAATAAGAATGCCTTGGCCAGGCGCAGTGTCTCACACCTGTAATCCCGGCACTTTGGGGAGGCTGAGGCGGGCAGATCACTGGAGGTCAGGAGTTTGGTACCAGCCTGACCAACATAGTGAAACCCCGTCTCTACTAAAGATACAAAAATTAGCCAGGTGTGGTGGCGGGCACCTGTAGTCCCAGCTACTAGGGAGGCTGAGGCAGAAGAATCACTTGAACCCGGGAGGCGGAGGTTGCGGTGAGCCGAGTTCGTGCCACTGCACTCCACCTGGGTGACAGAGCAAGACTCTGTCTCAAAAAAAAGAATGCCTTGAAGGCGAACAGGCAGCGCCACCTTCAAGACCTCAGCACACCACCCTGAAGCAGGCAGATCCCACCAGGCCAAGGCTCTTTGCTTCATGTCCCAGCCGTCCCCATCACAGGAGGTGAGGGCCCAGGCTGTGCGTCTAGTCCAGCAGCACTGGAAATGTGGCCGGTGCCATCTGAGATGTGCTGAAGTATAAAATCCACACCAGATTAATATGAAAGAAAAAGAAGGTAAATAGCTCATTAATCGTTTTTATATTACATGTTGTAATAATACTTTAGATAAATTGGGTTAATTAAAAAATATTTTTAAGGCCGGGCACAGTGGCTCACGCCTGTAATCTCAGCACTTTGGGAGGCTGAGGCGGGCAGATAACCTGAGGTCAGGAGTTCGAGACCAGCCTAGCCAACACGGTGAAACCCTTTCTCTACTAAAAATTCAAAAATTCGGCAGGACGTGGGGATGCACACCTGTAATCCCGCTACTTGGGAGACTGAGGCAGGAGAATCACTTGAACCCAAGAAGTGGAGGTTTCAGTGAGCTGAGGTCTTGCCGCTGCACTCCAGCCTGAAGGACAGAGTAAGCGAGACTCTGTCTCAAAAAAAAAAAAAAAAAAAGTAAATTACATATGTGGTTCACATTATGTTTCTATTGGATAGTGCTGGCCCAGAGAGTCCATTACGCTTTAGAACCTAGAGGAGGAGGGTGAACAGTATCGTCTTTCTTGTCTATTCCCTGGAGGTAGCTTGAACAACAGATGTTCTGGTAACCCAGGCTAAAGCATCCCACCAAAGAAAGTTCCTGATCGAGTTGTCTCTGACTCGTGTGCTGGAACTACTTAGAGAATTACGTTAAAAATCCTTATAAACCGTCCTTTCTACATCTCTGATCTGATATTACCCTCTGGCGTAGATTGAATGTCATAGCTGTTAGTTGTTATAGGGTTCATTCATTGATTCTTTTATCTGTGTGTTTGCTAACAAGCACTTATTTATTTTCATGGTGTGCCAGTTATTGGGCTAAGTGCCAGATTCCAAAATGAATGAGATTTGATTCTCTCATTGGGGTCTCAAAGGACTAGTTAAGTAGAACCCTTCTCTCTCCCCTGAATTCTGAAAGCTGGAAAAGAAGACAGTAAGGTAGATAGACGGGGACCCAAATATCACCTTGATTCCTAAAGCCTTGCTTGAAGGATGCAGCTTGTTCTAAGAGCCCAGTGAGTTTCCCAGTATTGAGTGCCAGGATTAGACCAACATTACCCAACCACTCATAGTGGCTTTGCACTTGTCAGGCCTCCCCATCTGGGGGACATCAAACAGCTTACCATGGAGGGCTTACTCTCAGAGGTGGGGAGGGGGTTGGTTGGGTGCAAATCACACAGGGCCTCTCTAAGGGAGAAGAGACGCCATCAGAGGGTTTCAAACAGAAGGGTGACATAGCCAGACTTAGCTCTTATAAGGACTACTCTGATTGCAGAGTTGAGAATGGGGAGGGCAAGGAGCAGGGGACAGTTAGAAAGCCATCGCAGTCATCCAGGTGAGGAATAAAGATGGCACTGGCCAGGCTGACCGTGGTGCAGGTGGTGAGAAGTGGTGGATTCTGAATGTACCGTTAGGGTAGAACTCACAGGATTTGCCAAAGGATTGCAGGATGGACTCAAGCAAAAGAGAAGAATCAAGGATTTTAAGCTGAGCTGCTGGAAGGGTGAAATGTCCTGTTTACCAAGATGTGGTCAAAGCAGGTTTGGGAGGAAGCTTCAGAGATGCAGCTTTAGACTTGTGTTTGAGCCACCTGTCAGATGTCCAAGGGAATCACCAAGAGCTTGTGTTGTGTAAAGAGACCACCCAACAATGAAGTAACCTGGCCCTCTTCTCTATCTGCACATGTTCCTGAGGGCCTCCACTGGTCTCCTAGCTTCCTATACTGTGTATATGCCAGCAGCTCCCAAATATATACCCCTAGCCTTCATCGAGCACCTTCACTCCTCTTGAACTGCCTAATTCAGGCTCCTGTGGATGTCTAATATGGTATTTGTAGGAAGAGGAAATAAGGATGGATATACTACTTATTTCTATGTAAATGAGGGATAAACCAGAAGTTATGTAGTTTTAACTTTTGAACTGTATAAATGTTTTACAAATTCAAAAAAAATCCTGAAATTGAGTATCAGTAAAAACAAACCTAACTGTATATTAAATGATAATATAACCCACACAGAAAAAAGAATTAGAGTATCTTTTTGAACACAGTACTTGCTGTATGCCCGTCACGGGATATATTCTAAGGACTAAAAGAATTGCTAAGAAATCTTGAACTTCTACCTTTAGTGGTTGTTGATAATGATATTGCTGTAGCAATTCTGAAGAAATTGTGTGTTTATTGTAGGATAAAGCAGATGAGTAGATTGATGATGTTAGAAATCAGGGTTCTCACTGTCGTGGAAGGGGGCTGCAAATATGGAATCAAGGAAGGAGGAAGAACCCAGTGGTGTTGGCTTGCACTAAGAAATAACAGTATTAACTTCTAATTAAAAAAAAAAATGTGTATACACACACACTCATGTTTAATTATATGTATTTACATTAAATATATGTATGTATTTCTCTCCTAGCTGTGTCCACTGAAAGGACATAGAACAGTGACATCCCAGTGGCAATGAGCACATCTGATGCCCAGATCTTGGTTTTTAAATACCACTCCCCACCAAAAGGAGCTAGGGCACATTAAAGAAGGGGCAGATTCCACACTGATTTCCTTGAGAAATGGGGTAGGGAAGGTACAAGGTGATTCTGGAGCTTCTTTTGCATCAAAAACCAAAGAAGTGTTCAAAGATTGATGGCGCCTCCTCAGTAACACTGGAGATGGGTTAAAAGGGCTCCCTCTGGCCAAGTTTGGAAGTTTGAACATCAAAGGGCATGATTATAATGGATTCTAACGTACTGAATAATAAATGAACACCCAAGTCCATAGTGATACCAAAAAAAGTGAGGGGTGGGGGTCTGTTACTTATAAAGGAATGCCAGCCAATAAATGCCGAGGAATAATTAAAAATCACCAATGTGTAACCACTAGTAAAATAAAGATTCACATAAGGAACATCAGTGGATGCCAAACTATTTCAGTGAAAATTTGTTAGGGAACAAGATGCTTAAAATCTCAAATCGCAGTACAGATTACTTATTAGTTACAAAAGAGAAACTATGTCATTGCAGTGGAGAAATTTGGCAGATACCACCTTGACCAAGTGATCGAACTTAGCGTTATCAATAACTGATATAATACAGTAGAAAGCACATACCACCCAGGAACTATGTTTACCGAACATGTATTACCTGAATCTCATGACAGGGAACAGGCAGGTCCAACCTACGGGGGACCTCCTCCAAGACAACCAGCAGGCACTTTTCAAAATATGTCAACGTCCAAAAGCCAGTCCCCTCCCTCCTGCCTCCAGACTAGATAAGGGAAATTGGAGAGACATGACAGCCAGATGCAATGTGTGCTCCTTAATTGGGTCTTGGATTTAAAAAAAAAAAAAAAAAAAAGGTACAGAGAACATAATTAGAGATATTTGCTTATGGAGCAAATATTAATGTCAGTGTTAAATATCTTGGGTATGATAATGTTATTATGTTATTTATGTAGGAGAATGTCCTTGTTCCTAGGAGAGAGACAGCTGGTAGTATTTAGAGATGTGTTATAACATGTGCAACTTTCAGTTGCTTTGATGAAAAATAAATTTGCATGTGTGTATCTGTGAGAGAATGAAAAGGGAGGGAAAGCAAGCATGACAGAATGTTAACAGTTGGTGAATCTAGGTGAAGGGTATGTGGACGTTTGCTTCATAATATTCTTTCAGCACATCAATAGGTTTGATTTTTTTTTTCCAAAATACGATGTTGGAACCAGGCATCAAGGCTCACACCTGTGATCTCAGCACTTTGGGAGGCAGAGGCAAGAGGATCACTTGAGCCCAGAAGCTCGAGACCAGCCTAGACAACATAGACCCCATCTCTACAGAACGAACAAAACTTAGTCAGGTGTGGTAGCTCACGCCTATAATCCTAGCACTTTGGGAGGCCGAGACAGGCAGATCACTTGAGGTCAGGAGTTCGAGACCAGGTTTGCCGAAATGGTGAAACCCTGTCTCTACTAAAAATACAAAAAAAGTAGCTAGGCATGGTGGTGCATGCTTGTAATCCCAGCTACTCAGGAGGCTGAGGCAGGAGAATCACTTGAACCAGGAAGGCAGTGAGCTGAGATCGTGCCACTGCACTCCAGCCTTGGTGACAGAGTGAGACTCCATCTAAAAAAAAAAAAAATTAACCAGGCATAGCGGCACATGCCTGTAGTCCCAGCTCCTCAGGAGGATCACATGAGCCCCAGAGGTCATAGCTACAGTGAGCTGGGATCATACCACTGTACTCCAGTCTGGGCAACAGAGCAAGACCCTGTCTCAAAAAAAAAAAAACAATGTTGGGGGAAAATAAAGGATAAGAGGAAAGGAACTGTAGACAGCATATAGGCAAGTCTTTCAAGTGGTTTTGCTATTTAGAGAAACAAATGTGGGAGTAGCTGGAGGAGAAGGTGGGCTTAAGGACTTGGGTTTTTAAGATGGGGGAGATCTACCATGCGTATGTGCATACGTGAAGTGACGCACAGCAGATGGAAACCTAGTGGTGGGGAGAGGAGAGAATGGCTGGTGCAGTGTGTGAGCAGGCCTGGTGAGTGGGGCCCCACTGCTGATGTAAGGCACAGACGAGATGCCTAAAAAGTCATTGAATGAGTTTTGGTTTTAATTCTTAGGCTAACCTCATGAAATAGATACTATTATTAAAAATATATTGATTCAATCTTGGTTAAACATAGAAAATAATAGGATTCAATTGTACTTATATTAAGTTCCTAGAATTTTCACACAATAAGGGAGAAGAGATTGGAAAATGTTTATTTACTGGTGATTTAAGATCCTTAGAATGTATACATTTATGTAGGTGTTATCTTTTGTTATTTTTTAAAAGATGAAACAAAAATTTCCTGAGATACTCACAGGCTCTTCCTGAGATCGTCAATTCAGAGTTCTTAGGGAAGATATTCATGGGTAAATACATTTGTTTGTTTTAGGGAATGGAATTTCCTTAACTTGTAAATGAACTTTGCAGTTGTTAATCTGACCCATATAAAAATCATGTGGGGCTGGGCGCAGTGGCTCACGCCTGTAATCCCAGCACTCTGGGAGGCTGAGGCAGGTGGATCATGAGGTCAGGGGATTGAGACTATCCTGGCTAACACGGTGAAACCCCGTCTCAACTAAAAATACCAAAAAAAAAAAAATTAGCCGGGCATGGTGGCGGGCGCCTGTAGTCCCAGCTACTCGGGAGGCTGAGGCAGGAGAATGGCATAAACCCTGGGGAATAGAGTCTGCAGTGAGCCGAGATCATGCCGCTGCTCTCCAGCCTGGGCAACAGAGCGAGACTCTGTCTAAAAAAAAAAAAAAGAAAAAAGAAAAAAAAATCATGTGGCTCTTTTTCGGAAGAATCTTAGACCTTTGTATCTAGTTTATTACACCTTTTTATTGGAAAATAAAATACAACTATACATCAGAAAGTATATACACATACCTTATGTAGATAACTTGCGGGATTTTCACAAGTTGAACACACTGGTTCAACCAACCTACAGATCAAGAAACAGGCCATAACTGTCACCTCAGGAACCCACTGCCTCATGTCACCTGCCAGTTAACCACCCCCATCCCCGAGCATAACCACTATCTTGAATCCCCAAATAATAGATTAATTTTGTCTGTTTTTGCGTTTCTATAAATGGAATCGTATAAAATGTACTCTTTTGAATCTGGCTTCTCACTACACTCATGAGAACCGCCCCCGTCACGGGTGTAGATTGCATGGTATTCCACTGTGCAAAGGTGCCACGGTTCGCCCGTCCTGCTGTGGACAGGCATTCGCCGAGCACTGCTGTGATACTCAGGTACATGTCTGATGGTGAACTCACATAGGCATTCTTTGGAGTGGAGTTACTGGGCTGGAGAGGAAGTGGGTGGCTGTCAGTCAGCAGGGTAGAGAGTCCCCCTTCTCTTCATCCTCACTGATAGTGTTCCCTGTTTTTCCTTTTTATCCATTCAGGCATGTTCGTGGTGGTAGCTCTGTGGTTTTGATGTACTGCTTCCTGATGACAAATGTCGTTGAGCCCCGTGTTGTGTGTTTATTGGCCGTTTGAATGTTGCCTTTTGTGAGGCGTCCAATTCTGAATCTCTTTGTAGTGCTTACTAGTTAACGCAAGTAAAATGAAAAGGGTGACTCTGTCAGATCTTAACCCAAATCCAAGGTGAAGCCTGGTTTCCCGCATAGGCAGCAAGGCCCCAGGGCTCAGAATCCCTCCTCACCCCTTCTGCCGCCATCCAGGGCCCCACTCTGGGGCAGGCAGTGCTGGCCACATTCAGCTCAGTGCGGGGCAGTTTGACCGTATGGCATCCAGCTTCCCATGCCCATCCTCTGTGACCGAACCACTCCATCCCTGGGAGTCTGTCTCACCACACAAGGGTGCAGACAGGCCAGCATGAGGGTGTTCATCAACGCAGCATTGTTTGAAGAGCAGAAGTTAGAATCTATTCAGTCAGGGCCCTGACTGCATAAATACACTGTGGTCGCCGTCCAGCAGAGCATCATGCAGCCATTAACTGCACTCACATGGGAAAATGCCCACAATGGCTTGTTGTTTAAAAAAAAAAAAAATGAAAAAGATAGTTCTGCTGTATGTGGAGTTATGAGAAATTTTTACCTTCTATGTTATATATTTTTACAGTGCTTGGCTTTTTATAATGAGATTGTTTGAAAATTTTTTTAAAAGATAGGCTTAGTATTCCCATTAGCAGTGTCATGGTTATCCAGTAGACTTCCTGAACAATTGGGTAGTAGGAATGGATTTTCATGACAAAAGAGTCTTTGGAATTGCAAAACTTCAAATACTGTTTTCCCTCTGTTTTAACGGGAATAGTTCTATATTAAGTAAGACAGAGGATCTTTCGATGTGAAAGTTGTTAGAAAAATATAACTCCAGGCAGGGCGCAGTGCCTCATGCCTGTAATCCCAGCACTTTGGGAGGCCGAGGCGGGTGGATCACGAAGTCAGGAGATTGAGACCATCCTGACTAACACGGTGAAACCCCATCTCCACTAAAAATACGAAAAATTAGCCGGGCGTGGTGATGGGCGCCTGTAGTCCCAGCTACTTGGGAGGCTGAGGCAGGAGAATGGGGTGAACCCAGGAGGTGGAGCTTGCAGTGATCCGAGACCCGGCCACTGCACTTCAGCCTGGGCAACAAAGCGAGACTCCGTATCAAAAAAAAAAAAAAAAAGAAAGAAAAATATAATTCTAGGTTGGTTTTGGCTCGACTAGACTGGGGTTATTTTTAGCTTTTGCCTTTTTAAGTGTTGGCAGAGACCTGACAAGGTTATCACATGACAATAATAGCTGCCATGTAGTAAGTATTTCTATTTATCAGGTCCTTGGCTACATACTTTACACACAGGTCACATTTAATCCGCACAATTACCTGAGGAGGAGGAGCTAGGTCTGTGGCTATGGCTTTCCTCTGGGTGAGGAACCGGAGTCTTGGGTGAAAAGTTTGCCCAGGTTAGTGGCCAAGCTCAAGTGAAAACAAGGCCTGGTGTTTTGGCTTATGCCTGTAGTCCCAGCACTTTGGGAGGCTGAGACAGGAGGATCCCTTGAGCCCAGGAGTTCGAGACCAACCTAGGCAACATGGCGAAACGCTGTCTCTACCAAAAATACAAAAATTAGCCAGTCTCATAACCTGGTCTCAAGATAAAATAAATAAATTAATAATTAAAAAAAAAAAAGCCACAGACTTCAGCTGTGCTGCCTGCCATGCCCACAGCCCGCTGTCTCCATCTTTACCTTGCAGTGCACAAAATCCTAGACAAGTGAAAAGACTGTTAAAAAATCTGAAATCCTCATCTTCAAAAAAGCCCTTCCTAATGTCCTCAATCACGCCTCCACTCCGTTTGTCCTTTTTATGCATTTGGAAAATGGGGAATGTGGATTAAGTAAGTGATCTCTAAATCTTTCCCAGTGCTCTACTTCTGAGCCCAGTAGAAGACAGGGAATGAGGAATTCACAGTCACAGCATTTCTCAAGATTGGCTGCCTCAAAGTTGTCCACCTTGCCCTTGACTTTGTGATGTTTAGAGACTCCCCGCCATCCTTGGTGAGAGATTAAGCTGAGACAGAAACCACTGCTAAGTTGGGATCCCAGCTGCTGCTACAAGTGACACAGAAAAAAGGCCAGTTGATAGCCACATTTGTCAGCAACAGGCAGAGACGATTGTTAAGCCTGGCCGAAGGGCAAGTTAAAAATTTAACAATGAAATATTGGCATATTGGCATCTGGCAGACCACTTTGGAAGACATTGGGTTGGGCTTTGGTGTCTTTTTATTCTGCTTGGTTTTCTGTTGAGACATGATTCTCTCCTCCAGCCCATCCTCTTTCTCTCTCGATGGAGAAGGAGTTTCATCCGACAGCCAGATCTGTGGCCCGCGATGGTTGCCCAGGAAAGTGGCTGCTGTTGTTAACATCACAGTCATTTATACAGAAATTGGTTGTGAGCTCATATAAGCCACCCTTCCTCTGGAAGGAATGACTAGCAGATTAGTCATTGGGAGTCTCTGACCTCGGGGTAAATGTCACATGGAGGCTAAATGTCTGAGGCTTTCTGTTCTTACGTTCAGGTGAATTTGAAGTTCCTCTCACAGATTGGATAGATCACAATAAAATAAACCAGCATGTGGCATTTCCAGGTGAAGGAGGACTTTCGTGTCCTTTCTTAGACATGGCCATGTGGGAAAGTGTGCATGTCTAGCAACCCCAGGTGTCGGGAGGAATATGGAGCAACTAGGACTCTCCTAACCTTGCTGGTGGGACTGTAACGTGGGAGAGCCACTTGGGAGAATCATTTTGCAATATGTGTAAGAATCAGTGTGGCATATGCCCTACAGTCCAGCCATTCTGCTGTTAGAGGCCTCTTGGCATGTGTTCCAGGCGACATGTGTGAGCAGCATTGTTTGTCAAAGCAAAAATGCTGGAAGCAACCCAGTGTCCACTGACAGAGAGGAGAGCAGATAGATGAACCTGGGCTTATGGAATCTACAGAATTTCTCAGCATTGAAAACGAAAGCACTGACACACCCCAGCATGCCTGAGTGTCAGGCCTGCTGTTGCGGAAAAAGCAAGAGCGTGAGAATCTTTACAGTATGCTATCACTTCTGTAAAGTTCACAGACTTACAAGTTAAAGTGTGTGTGTCGATATAAACTATCCGGAAAAGTAAGGGATTATATGTCTGAAAGTTAGAGTCGGGCTGTAGAGTTGGGCTGCCCGTAGGGAAGAGGCGTGGCTGCAGAGGAGCACGTGGCGGCACCAGTGGAATCCATCTGCTTCTCGAGCTGCACCATCCAGTGTGCCAGTCACCAGCCCCAGGGGCTGTTTAAATTACACAGTTAACTCACAGTTCAGTGCCTCAGCCACAGCAGCCACAAGCAGGCCTCATGTTAGACAGTTCAGGTACCGGCTGCCTCCATCGCTACAGAAGGTTCTGTTTGATAGGCCAGATGGTGGGTGCCTGGATTTGATTCATTCTGTATAACTTGTATCTATATATTTGTATAAAATCTTTAAAATTTTTGTTTTAACTTCAGTTCTAGCAAATTACTAAAAAGAGGCATATACAAAATCGACAGTGTAACTTCCTAAGTGTGAAAAGCAGGGAAATAGCAAGAGAGTGGTCAGTGGCACTGCCTGAGATGCAGCTGTCATGTGGGAGCACTCCCTTCATGTCGCCCTCCATCCCAGATGATTGACATGCATGAGACAGGGGCAGGGAGAGTGCCTGTCTGTCTGTCCGTCTGTCTGGAGCCGTTGGCAAGATTGCCCTCGCAGCAGTGTTCATGCGAGGGCACCTGTCATTTCCTCCCCACCCTGCTGTTGCAAGGCATTATAGTACCTCCTCAGCACTCAAAGGCATAGTGTGAATGACCTTGAAAATCACCTGAAGCCTGTGCTGCAAACCCAAGGTTTCAAGAAGAATGTGACAAGCGTACTGTCCTAGTTAATGCTGTCCTCGATTTCCAGCGTTGAGAAGGTTGGTTGTCATTTGAAAGAATCTCTCCTCTCTGCCTGATTTATGACTTCTTGTGCTAGAGCTGACTGTTCCGAGGCAGATACCCTGAAGAGGGAGATTTATTGGTAGGCATTGCACTATCTTTAGGTGCTGACATGGTTTCCCAGCTGTGCCCAAAGCAGACGAGAATTGTGAGTGCAATAATAGCCCCCCTGAGTTCTGTCAACAGCTCATGGGCAGAGGTGCACTTGGTTGGTCCCTGCCCTTGCTGGAACCTGAGAGGGTTTTTGGTGATCAAACGCCACACCTCACTTGTCAACCCCAGTTCCGCCCTGGTCATGATGGCGTAGTTGTGAATCTTCCCACCTCCTCAGCCCCATGCCTGCCTGAACAGCAACTCAGGGCAGTAGACGGTGGAGAAAGCGGAAGTTGGCTCACCCAGCCAGAAGATCTTTGACCACCAGAGAACCCATGCATCCTGCCCAGACTTCTCCATTTGTGTCTGTTTTCCCTGCTTTCAGTCTTACTTAACAGGGTAGAAGTCGCATGGATTAGGAAACTGCTCTGACAGCCCATCTGACTTGGAAACTTGCCTGGTGAGGGAAGAGGCTGTGTCTTTTAGGGACGCCGTGGGGCCGTCCTCAGAAGACATGGGGTAGGGACAGCAATAGGATCCATATGCAGGGAGGCAGGTTAAACCGAAGAGGGAAATAGACTAATAGGCTAAAGGCCAGATTGAGACTTCTGGTTCAGTGCCAAAGGAAGAGAAGAGTGGGCATTTATAAGGTCCTCATTTACTTAGGATAGTGAGTTAAATGTTCAGGGTTGCCGATTAACTAGATGAAGATCTGGAAGCAGTTGGGAAATAAGAATTCAGAATCGATCGACCTTGCTATGCATCCACGCTCCTTGTGTTGAGCAGGTGCCATGTGTCAGGCGTTTTATGAAATACCTTATTGCATTATCCACAGTAAATATCTCATTTAATCTACATCACATCATATCACATCAGCCATCTCAAGAAATATGATGTTATCTCACTCATTTTCCAGACAAAAAAGGGAAAGATTTAGAGATGATATCTAAGTATTTTAATGCAAGCATTCTGACTCCAGTGCATACCCCCCTTTAAAAGAGATGGGTTCTTGCTATGTTGCCCAGGCTAGCGTCCAGTGGCTGTTCATAAGCACGATGATAGCATACTACAGTGCTAAAATCCTGGACTCAAGCAATCCTCCTGCCTCAGCCTCCCACGTAGCTGGGACTGCCGGCATGTACCAACAGGCCCGGCTAACAGTGCACACCCTCTTAAGCATCACATGAAGGATTAGACTGTTCACATCCATGTTGAAGTATAAAGAAGGAATTATAAACTGTAAATGGGATCCACCCTGCTTGGGTGAGAGAGAGAGAAGAGGCAGGACAGAGGGGAGCGGGACAAGTGGCACCATCCCAGTTCACTTGAATGCCAGGGATGACTGCTAACATATGAGGGCTGGTGTTGAGAGCCTCCTAACCCTGTTGAGCTGTTCCAGGTGAGCTAGCCAGGTGCAGCAGCTTCCTGTTGACTTGTGTTCCCATCTGGGGACTAAGAAGGGCTTTCTGCAGCTCTGGCCAGCACACAGCTGTGAAGCTGTTTGGTTTGACCACATGTGAATGCGGGTCAGGCCCTGGCTTTTCTTTTGGTCCAGAGCACCGTGTGTGCCTAGGTAATTTGCAAAGTGTAGATAGTTTATCTGATCCTGCCTGGCCACCTGGAAGGTCTTTAACAAAGGAATTGAACTTCGGCCTTGTGAAGTCACGTGCAGCAATAGTAGACACCGTGAGAGCTGTGTGGTGCAAGGTGCTGTGCTGTTTATTCAGAGGGTTGTTTTGTTTTGTCTGGTTGTACTAAATTGCTGGAAAAACTTGACAGAGGGAGTTCTTTTTATTTTTAAAACTACAGGTATTTATTTTTCCATTGCGTAGCACAGGGTTTTCTTCCTTAATTTTCAGCCAATTTCAAGTATTTTCTGCTGTTACTAAAGAAGCAATCTTCTTCCTGGGATATTTTTGTTGTTGGTTGATTTCTTCATTTGTTGAATGTGTGTTTACTGATTATCTTCTGTGGACCAACTACCATGTCAGCGCTGGGAAAACAGGCATGAACAAGACAGGTGCAGTCCTCAGGGAACTTGTCCCCCGAGCCTTAATTTTTTTTGAGGCAGGGTCTCGCTCTGTTGCCCAGGCTGGAATGCAGTGCTCACTGTAGCCTCTAACTCCTGGGCTCAAGCAGTCCTCCCACCTCAGCCTCCTGAGTAGCTGGGACTACAGGTGTGCACCACCATGCCCAGCTAATATTTTGTAGGTGCACCACCATGCCCAGCTAATAGGTAGACAAAGTCTCACTCTATTGCCTAGGCTCCAACTCCTGGGCTCAAGTGATCCTCCCGCCCCAGCCTCCCAAAGTGCTGGAATTACAGGCATGAACCACCGCGCCCATCCAAACTTGCATTCTTGTGAGGAGACAGGTGTAAATAAATCAATTAATAAGATGTTTTCAGACACTGGAACAGGTTGTAATAATGCTGAGATGAAGGAAGACTGCCAGTGGGCTTTTCTAAAAAAAAATAGCTTTATTGATATTTAATTCACATATCATACAATTCATTCAAAAAGGGTACAGTTCTTTTTTTTTTTTTTTTCCTTGTAATTCACTGGGCCTACAACCATCACCAGATTCTAATTTTAGAATACTTTCGTACACCAGGAGAAAAAACTCCATACTGATTACAGCAGCCCTCTCCATCTCTCGGCCCCACACAGTCTTAGGCAACCACCAGTCTACTTTCTGTCTCTATGGATTTGCCTATTCTGGACATTTCAAATGAATGGAACCATACAATACATGGTCTTCTGTGGCTGACTGCTTTAGCTTAGATAATGTTTTCAAGGTTCAACTGTGTTGTAGCTGATCAGTACTTAATTTCTTTTTATTGCCAAATAATATTCCATTGTATGGAATATAATACATTTTATTTAGTCATTCACAAACTTGTGGACATTTGAGTTTTTCCCACCTTTGGCTATTATGAATAATGTTGCTGTGAACTTTCCTTTGACTTACCTGTACAAGTCACATGGATTTAGACTTTCATTTCTCTCGC
>NW_012107197.1:860456-898026 GCF_000951045.1 Mandrillus leucophaeus
ACCACCATGCCCAGCTAATATTTTGTAGGTGCACCACCATGCCCAGCTAATAGGTAGACAAAGTCTCACTCTATTGCCTAGGCTCCAACTCCTGGGCTCAAGTGATCCTCCCGCCCCAGCCTCCCAAAGTGCTGGAATTACAGGCATGAACCACCGCGCCCATCCAAACTTGCATTCTTGTGAGGAGACAGGTGTAAATAAATCAATTAATAAGATGTTTTCAGACACTGGAACAGGTTGTAATAATGCTGAGATGAAGGAAGACTGCCAGTGGGCTTTTCTAAAAAAAAATAGCTTTATTGATATTTAATTCACATATCATACAATTCATTCAAAAAGGGTACAGTTCTTTTTTTTTTTTTTTTCCTTGTAATTCACTGGGCCTACAACCATCACCAGATTCTAATTTTAGAATACTTTCGTACACCAGGAGAAAAAACTCCATACTGATTACAGCAGCCCTCTCCATCTCTCGGCCCCACACAGTCTTAGGCAACCACCAGTCTACTTTCTGTCTCTATGGATTTGCCTATTCTGGACATTTCAAATGAATGGAACCATACAATACATGGTCTTCTGTGGCTGACTGCTTTAGCTTAGATAATGTTTTCAAGGTTCAACTGTGTTGTAGCTGATCAGTACTTAATTTCTTTTTATTGCCAAATAATATTCCATTGTATGGAATATAATACATTTTATTTAGTCATTCACAAACTTGTGGACATTTGAGTTTTTCCCACCTTTGGCTATTATGAATAATGTTGCTGTGAACTTTCCTTTGACTTACCTGTACAAGTCACATGGATTTAGACTTTCATTTCTCTCGCAAATGTGCCCAGGAGTGGAATTTCTGGGTCACATGTCAACTCTGTGATCTTGTGAGAAACTGCCTGACATTTTCCAAAGCAGGGAAACCATGTTACATTCCTACCAGCAATGTGTGGGGCTTTCAGTTCTCCAGTCCTCACCAACACTTGATACTGTCTTTTTTATTAGACTTAGTGTGCATGAAGCGTTACGTTTCCTTAATGGCTAATTATGTTGACTGTCTTTCCATGTGCTTATTGCCAATTTGTATATCTTCTTTGGAGAATGTCTGCTCCAATTCTTTGCCCATTTTACATTGGGTTATATGCCTTTTATTCTAGAGCTGTAAGAATTTTTTAATGTTTTCTGTATACAAGTCCCTTATCAGGTATAGCTGGCCCTCCATACCCATGGGTTCTGCAGCCTCTGATTCAACCATTTTCATGGTTCAAAAATATGCAGGGAAAAACAGTAAAAATAACAGTACAATAATGCAAATTTTAAAATAAAGTATAACTATTTACATAACATTCATATTGTATTAGGTATCATAAGTAATCTAGAGATGATTTGAAGCATGTGGAGGGTGTGTGTGCGTCATACACAAATATTCCACTGTTTTATATAAGGGACTTGAGCATCGTGGATTTTGATCCCTGAAGGGGATCCTGGAACCAAGCCCCTGATGATGCTAAGGTTCATATGATTTTCAAATAGAGTCATGCTCTGCATAACGACATTTCAGTTAGTGACAGACCACATATAAGGCAGACCACGTTATAATCTTGTAGTCCCATAAGATTATCATAGAGCTGAAAAATTCCTGTCGCCTCGCCTGATGTAGCCATCGTAACATCCAACACAGTGCATTACTCACGTGTTTATGGTGATGCTGGTGTAAATGCATAGCGCATATGGTTATGTACAGTACATAGTACTTGATAATGATAATAAATGACTATGTTACTGGTTTATGGATTTGCTGTACTTTTTATCATTATTTGAGAGTATGCTTCTGCTTACTAAAAACAAAATATTAACTGTAAAACAGCCTCGGGCAGATCCTTCGGGAGGTGTTATAAAAGAAGGCATTGTTACCATAGGAGATGACAGCTTCATGCATGTTATCACTCTGAAGACCTTCCAGTGGGACAAGATGGGGAGGTGGAAGATAGTGATACTGATGATCCTGCCCCTGTAGACCTAGGCTGATTAATGTGTGTCTGTCTTTGTCTTTAATGAAGAGTTTTAAAAGTAAAAAAAATAATAATTTTTTAAATAGAAAAAAGCTTAAAGAATAAGAATATAAAGAAAGAAAATATTTTTGCCAACCTGGGCAACATAGTGAAACTTCATCACTACAAAAAGTTTAAAAATGAGCCAGGCATTGTAGCAGCACCTGCCTGTCGTCCTAGCCACTCGAGAGGCTGAGGCAGGAAGATGTCTGAGCCCAGGAATTCCAGGCTGCAGTGAGCCGTGATCACATCACTGCACTCTAGTCTTAGCAAAAGAGTGAGACCCCATCTCAAAAAAACAAAAGAAAAATGCTTTGTACAGCTGTACTATGTGTTTATATTTTAAGCTATTACAAAAGAATAAAATTTTTTAAATTAAAAGTTTGTAAAGTAAAAAAGTTACAGTAAGCTAAGGTTAACTTATTGACGAAAGAACATTTTAAAAATAAATTTAGTGTAGGTTAAATGTGCCACGGTTATAAAGTTTACCCTGGTGTACAGGAGTGTCCTAGACCTTCACATTTACTCCCTGATTCACTCAGAGCAATTTCTAGGCCTGCAGCCTCCATTCATGATAGTGCCCTTCACAGGTGGAATTTTTAATCTTTTATACCATTTACAGTACCTTTCCTACATTTAGATGTGGTTGGATACACAAATACCATTGTATTGCAGTTGCCTGCGGTACTCAGTACAGTACCGTGCTGTACAGGTGTGTGGTCTCCGAGCAATGGGTATTACTCCATATAGCCTAGGTGTGCAGTAGGCTATCCTATCAAGGTTCATTTGAATATACTCTATGACATTTGCACAACGAAGTCGCCTAATGGTGCATTTCTCAGAACTCATTCCTGTCCTTGAGCAATACATGACTGTATTTTCTTTCATCCTGTGGGTTTGTTCACTTTCTTAGTAGTAGTATTTGCAGTCCAATTTTCTATGTTTTAATTTTGTTGCTTGTGCTTTTGGTTTTGTATCTAAGAAAACATGGTCAAATTCAAGGTCACAAAAACTCCTGTTTTTTTCCTGAGAGGTTTACAGTTGTAACTCTTACATTTAGGTCTGATCCAGTTCAATGTCAGATAGGAGTGGCGAGAACAGATGTCCTAGTCTTAATTCCTGATCTTTGGGGCAAGTCCTTCAGTCTTTCACCATGGCCCAGAGGGTTTTGAACACCTTACTTCTCGTTCAGTCACTGCTGCCAACTCCAGAGCCTTGCACCTGTCACTTGTTGCAGTTTCCTAAAGAGTGAAGAGGTGGATTCGAAAGGGCCTTCGTTTCCACTTCCCACCTCCTACACATCTGTGATTTGACTGAGTGTTCTTTCTTCTTAGCCAGTTCCCTAGGATGTTAGTTAGATCATCACACAAACTCTCTATGGACACTTGGGAATATTTGCAAGTTCTTTTTCCATATTTATTTGGACTGCCTTTGATTTCCACAATTCCTTGGTGAAAACTGCAAAAATTGAAGCATGTAAGCAGAAATGTTTTGTAGTGGATCCATACATCCTTTACTTTGAAACTCTTAACAGCCAAGAAAAAAGATGGGTTTGGGGACATTGCTCATTTCCACAAAAGGTCAATGAACCGTCGCTTCTTCCCACTCCCATCTAACAGTCAGTACCCTCTTTGTTTTCAGACTCTCAGCGTTCTCATCTCTCTTCCTTCACCATGAAGCTGATGGACAAATTCCACTCACCCAAAATCAAGAGAACGCCATCAAAGAAGGGAAAACCAGCTGAGGTGTCCGTAAAGATTCCAGAGAAACCTGTGAACAAAGTAAGCTGACTCTAGGTGTTTCTCCTGGCCTCACCTGCTTCAAGCAGTATGAGTTTGTGCGATTTGTATGTTCCCTCCCTGGGGATTCAGCTTTCAGTGATTCATACCTACTTTGTAGCATTCCATGGGCGGGACCTTTGGTGTCCTTATAAAATAAGAACCATTAGGATGGTGAGTGTTTGCCATGTTAGCCAAGCTCAGTTGGCTAGGACAGTTCTCCTTTTCGAGCTGTGTCATCCTCTGGGCATTTAAAACAGCTCAGCACATCATGTCCACACCCCAGGCTGCTGCCTCCCTGCCCTGCAGTTCCCTACGTTGCCTTGGCGCACACTCAAACACAGGGAACTTTGTGATGTCCAGAACATCCATCATTAGGCTTTAGGGCCTGTGCTCTGAAACATGCAAACCCCTTGAGACCCAGCCAAAGATGTCCTCAAGAGTTAGTGGCCTCAGCAGGGCCAGTCAAGCCAAATATGTTGAAACAGCTATTGACTTTCATCAACCCCTCCCTTCAGCCTCAAACAGCCATTTCAAGCTCTGTAGGAATCCAGGTTTCCTCTCTTCCAGGAGGCAACAGACAGATTTCTACCAGAGGGCTACCCTCTCCCCTTGGATCTGGAGCAGCAGGCAGTAGAATTTATGTCCACCAGTGCTGTGGCTTCCAGGTCTCAAAGGCAGAAGGTCAGTGTAACATTAAGAACAATTGGGTTTGCCTTGCCTTCTACTGCAGAATCCTGGTCCATGGTTTTGGGGATGGAAAAAAAATCTATTGCACTATTATTATGTTCAACTGGGTGGTGACTGTGGGCTGAATTGTTCAGGAAAGAGTCCAAGGGACCTTGGATAAAAGTGAGAGTTTATGCAAGGTCCCATGATCTTTGGAGAGAGCTTTGTGGCAGAAGCTCAGGGATTCTTTCTGGGGTTGGTTTGGGTGTGCTGCTTGGGTCCAACGGGTTCCGGGGGATGTGGGCGAGTCTCATCTCTCAAGACCAGCTGTTCCTTGAATTGCTAAGATGATCTGAATAGTTTAGAAGGGAAGAGGCTTCTGAAGCCTTCGAGTGCTTTCTTAGCCATCTCACAAGGCTGGTGGAGTGCAGTGAGACCGCCGCATGACCAAGTGCTCTCAGAGCCACAGACACCTGTGTCCCTAACATTTATGGAGCCTTTTCTTGGCCCAGTGCTGAGTGCTTTACATGTGTCCTCTTACTTATCTTCATAGCAACCCTGATGTATGGAAACTTATTTTGCCAAAAAGGAAACTGGATCTACAGAAATATTAAGCATTTAGCCAAAGTCACACAGCAAAATGTTGGCGAAGTCAAGATTTGAATGCAGGCTGTCTGACGTCAGAGTCTGAATTCTCGAGATGCTACATTTCCTCTTTATGAAAGACAGAATTTTTAATATCTCGTGAATTTAAATATTAATCCTGACTCATTACATAAAAATAAAACTAGGCTGGGCACACTGGTTCACACCTGTAATTCCAGCACTTTGGGAGGCTGAGGCAGGTGGATCACTTGAGGTCACGAGTTCCAAGACCAGCCTGGCCAACATGACGAAACTCCCTCTCTACTAAAAATACAAAAAATATATATATATATATATATGCGAAGCATAGTGGCAGGCGCCTGTAATCCCAGCTACTTGGGAGGCTGAGGCAGGAGAATCATTTGAACCCGGGCGGCGGAGGTTGCAGTGAGCTGAGATCGTGTCACTGCTCTTCAGCCTGGGTAACAGAGTGAGACTCTGTCTCCAAAAAATAAATAAATAAATAAAATAAAACTAAACTGAGTAATGTAAAATAAAACAAACCTTGTAGACAGATATTATTAATCCTTTGGGGCTTATCCAAAGTATAATTTCTATGTAGCAGAACTACAGTCACAGCCATCAGTTTAATGCAGCTGGTGCAAGCTAGCCTGTTATTTAAATACATAATTCTTGAATTTTGCAATTCATCTATTTTTTGGTTTTTATGTTGACCAGCAGAATATCTTAAAATTTTAGTTAAAAGTGGAGGAAAATAAAGGTTTTAAATCTAATAGGCTTTTGTTGAAAAATAGTTTTTCTTGCCCCCTCTTTGAACAAAAGGTGGCTGACAAGCAAGAGGGAAACAGGCAGTGTTTGCCAGATTGATCTAAATTCCAGACTGAAGAAGAATACAGTAGATTTGGTCTGTGCCACAGTTATTTTTTATTACAACCTGTTTAGTAACCTCTTGTAGCCGAGTTAGTATTAACTACACGTAGAGTGTAATTGTCATCCAACACTAGTCCAGGCAGTCAGAGTAAAATGATTCACTTACTAACAACGTTATTCTGCTAGTGAACTCTGATATGAAACTGTTCAGCCACTCAGTTCCTGGAATTTCCCCGCTTTTTGTTGTTGTTGTTTTTGCTGTTGTTTGTTTGTTTGTTTTGAGACAAGAGTCTCAGTCGCCCAGGCTGGAGTGCAGTGGAGCGATCTTGGCTCACTGCAGTCTCCGCCTCCCAGGCTCAAGCAGTTCTCCCACCTCAGCCTCCCGTGTAGCTGGGACTACAGGCGTCCTCTACCACTCCTGGCTAATTTTTGTATTTTTAGTAGAGACGGGGTTTTGCCATGTTGGCCAGGCTGGTCTCAAACTCCTGACCTCAAGTGATCTGCCCACCTCATCCTCTCAAAGTGCTGGGATTACAGGCATGAGCCACTGCACCCGGCCGGGATTTTCCCCTTTGTTCATTTTTCCAAGAGAGATCATGGAGAAAAATTCAGTGCTAAAGTATATCCCTCACTTAGTGGGGTGCCTGTAAACCCCAAGAGACATTTGGCAACGTCTGGAGACATTTTTGGTTGTTGCCATAGGAAGGCAAAGCAGATGTTATTGGCTTCTAGTGGGTAGGGGTTGGGAAGCTGCTAAACAACCTACAATACACCGGACAGGACAGCCCCCACATACAACAAAGAATTCTTTGCCCCAAAATGTCAGTAGTGCCAAGAGAAATCTGTTCTGTAGCAAGGAACTATAGGTGCAATCTTCACCCAAGAAGGAATGTTATCCCCTTTTTCGTCATTGCCCATTAGGAAGGGCTGGATGACTGTGCTCTGTCCCAAGCCACCTGCATGGGACAAGTAAATGCAAACCTGTTGCTTTGTGGAGGCCCATGGACAGAACCAGAAGCGTTGAGAAGCCTACCAGAGTATGTGGACTTAGAGGATTATGCCCAAGAAACCTTGCAGTGGGTCTGTCATCTGCTGCCCTCGTTGATCATTCATTAGCTCTCTTACCACTTAGGGAGCGATTACATACATTCTTATTTTACTTCAGGTCGTATACATGGCTTTCCCTGCTCAGATACGAGGGAAATGGAAGTGCGGGGAGATGAAAGTACATTTTCAGATTCTCTGCCACTTCTCAAGGGCTCCTCGTTGCCCCAGCCCTGTCCTGGGTGGTTTCAGACATGCTGTCTTATTTACTCCTCACCATAATTGTGTAGGGAAGCTTTTATTATTCCCACTGTGCAGACAGTGTTGGCCCCGGTGCACATTTTCCTTCATCAAAATCTGTTTTTCTCACTATATTCTGTTGTCTTCCCAGACTGATTCCATATTAGCAGTCTCTTGCATCTTCTTAGTGAATTTTAAAGTTCAAAGTACATTGTGATGAACTTCTAAACTTTTTTGCAACCTTTTAACAAGTCTAGCAGTAAGCTGCAGTGCTAAAGTAGTAGAGGAAGTTTAGCCACATACTGGGAGTCCAAAGGTATAATTACAATGAGCAGTGAGCAGGCGGTCCTGGGAGGTGTGAGTGCCCCATCTCTGAGGGCATTTGGACAGACGTTGGATCCCAGGGCTCTTGGGTGGATTCCTGAAAGCCCTTCCCCTTCAGCTCTTCAAATCTTATGATGAAATAGAAGCAGGGAGCTGCTGCTGCCGGACAGTCTGGTGGCAGGTGGTGATTTGGTGCTCTCATTGTAACCAATGTCTGTGTTAGCCATGTCTTCTTCCTAGGCCTCACTGTCCTGGGCTAATGGAGAAGAATGATGTTGCTTTGCCATTTTTTTTTTTAAATCCTACAATTCTAGTTTTTTGTTATACTGATTGTGACTTGCCCTCCCCTCACTCCCCAGCTTAACCCACATTTTCCAGGTACACTGTCCTATAGTGTGGAAATGAGGCTTGCGTTGCTGTGGAGAGGGGAGGCACCAGGGCTGCAGATGGTACAAGGAGTGACAGGGCAAGTTGGGGTGTCCCGGATGCAGCACAGCTGTGGGGAGAGAAGTATCTGGAGAGGAGGGCCAGTGTTCCTCACCCTCTTCCCCGCTGTCTCCTGTGACGGCGCATGGCTGTGGAGCCACAGCCTGGGCGTCAGGAATGAATATGACCCACGGGGCAGGAAAGGCGATGGGGGTTTTCTGTCCACCTCTGCCATCTGGGTCTTAGTTTACTCATTTATTAAATGAAATCTTTAGACCAGGGGATCTCAAGTCAACCTTTTAACTTCAGCACATTTCTGATCTGGTCTTTCTTCTCCTCTCCATCTCTCCAGGCTCTGAACTCAGACAAACCAAGTTCAAATTCCGTATCTGTCACTACAGCTGTGTGGCCTTGGGCAAGTTGCTTAACCTCCCCCACACCCTACCAAGCCTCAGTTTCCCCACCTGTGAAATAATAGTATCCACTTCACAGGGTGGTTGTAACCTTCAAGCAAAATAGCCTATATAAAATCCATAGCACTGTGGGTGCCTCCATGTCCCCGATGAATGGCAGCTACGATCTGGCCTGTTTCTTCCCTTTCAGATGTTCCCATCCTAGGCCCTCTTTCTCTGCTGTATTACTGACAGGTATATGGTGTCTGGTGTTGGTATAGTGCCTGTTAAATGTTGTGAACCACTTCCATATGCATTCTCATTCAGTCCGCCACAGTCACCTCTTTAGTTACACGGGGCAGATGTTATTCTCCCCATTTTGTGCATGACAAGCCCAAAGCCCAGTAGTTGGCCTTATCTCTAAGCCATCCCCAGACACGGACAGCCTGATTTAGTTTCCAGGCTTATGTGGACCAATGATGGCAACCCATCCCTCACAGCAGGAGGGGTGCACAGGTGAACGCACCTGCCCTCAGGTTATGCAACGAGGCACCTTCAGCAAAGCCAACGCATGGAGTCCCCAGTCCGAACCAGTGCTGGATGTGGGTGTGTAGCTGTGAACTCTCACTGCCAGCTGCATTCACAAGGAGCCCCAGCTTGACAGCTGAAAGGCTGGAGAATGTACAACACTCAGAGGCCATTAATTCTGGGAATGGAATCTGAGTTCTTGGAGGCAGCCTGGCTGTACTGCATTACATTGTTGGCTCCTTTAGGAGGAGCCCAGGGCAGCCTGACCCTTTTTTTTTTTTTTTTTTTTTTGAGATGGAGTCTCGCTCTGCCACCCAGGCTGGAGTGCAGTGGCCAGATCTCAGCTCACTGCAAGCTCCGCCTCCGGGTTTACGCCATTCTCCTGCCTCAGCATCCCGAGTAGCTGGGACTACAGGCGCCCGCCACGTCACCCGGCTAGTTTTTTGTATTTTTTAGTAGAGACGGGGTTTCACCGGGTTAGCCAGAATGGTCTCGATCTCCTGACCTCGTGATCCGCCCATTTCGGCCTCCCAAAGTGCTGGGATTACAGGCTTGAGCCACCGCGCCCAGCCAAGCAGCCTGACTCTCAAACGGCTGATTTGATCTCTCCGCAATGGCAGAAAAACTCTCTGCTCTGAAATGCGTTGCCGCTTTCGAGTGCCTCCCATCTTCAGATTAGCCACTTTCTCCCCAGCAAACCTGATGACACATTTTCTTAAAATGTTTCGTGTTCCTCACCAAGTTTCATCATTGGTGGTCTCTAACACTTTCTGATGTGCTAAGGTGGTAGTGTTACTGTCATAGTCCTCTTCTTGCCTGGCTGACCGTGGCCTTAGGCACATCTGAGGTCTGTCGGCACTGCGACTCCTTCACACTCAGGTTCCTCCCTGCCCCGGGCAGATGACATGAAGCAGAGAGCTCTGGTCCACAAGGTGGAAAAGCAAGCGCCCAGCCTCTTGGAAACAGACCATAAACAAATCTGTCAGGTAGTGAAAAGAGAAGAATAAAGCCAGGGTGCAGGACCCAGGGATGGGGATGAGGAGGGGGCACTTCCGCCACCAGCGGAGAATTGTGCCTTCCGGTCTGTGGGACACCTTCTGGGAAAGACTGGATGGAAGAAATGACCCGGTCTTTTGCACATTGTCTGACTAAAAGTAGCCATGTATAGATTTTTCTTTTGACGTTCCCGTGAAATAAAAGCCTCCACTATTGAACTGTTTTATATTTAAAATGATATTCTGCACCTTTTTTTAAACTTTGTTTTATTTTTTTACTTGAGAGGGTGTCTCACTATGTTGCCCAGGCTGGTCTTGACTCCTGGGCTGAAGTGATCCGCCCGCCTTGGCCTCCCAAAGTGCTGGGATTATAGGTGTGAGCCACCTCACCTGGCCAGTCTGCACTATTTTAGAAGAAAAGAGCTAGTGTTCAGAATCATAAGCACTTTTTATTAATTTCTACCATTTGTTTGTATATTTATATTGTTTAAATCACCTTTTTCTAGAAATTATCTTGTTGCCCTCAGTTGTTTTTATTTACATCTTCTAGACTTCTGGGATCCTGCAGGTGGCTGTTTGCCTCATACACGCCCCTCTTAATTTGCACTAGACATGTAATTGACTACTTGAGTACACTGTCCATTTTGGGATTTATCCATTCTGTAGACTACTATTTTTTTTTTTTTAAAGGACAACCTCCCAAACCAGAACAGGTTCAGAGACTCCATTTCTGTAGATTACTCTCAGCCTCCTTCCCCTGCCAGCCAGCTGAGACCTGGATCATTGACATCTGGGCAAGTAGAGGGAAAGTTGGAGAGAAGAACGAAAGGGGTGTGTAGACCCACCAACTGGATCCAAGGCCCCCCACGGTCAGGGAGAAAAGCTTGGGGTTGTGGCTTAAGCACTGGAAAGCGCAGGGCTCTGTATTTTCTCTTTCTCTCAGGAGCAGAGGGAGCATGAATGCTGCTGGCGCCCGCTGCATGAGTAGTCATTGAATCTTGAGAAGCAGTGTCATCTGCTCTGGCTTCTCTGCCTTCTCTCCCCAGACTTCCTGCCCCTTCTTGCTCTGGGAGCTTCCAGGACCTTTAGGAATATCATATCATTTCCTTGAGTGGGGGCTTCAGTGGGGTGAACAATCTGGGAACCTAGTGAGGAGTCCTCAGGGAATGGGTTTCAGCCCCTCATGCCCCGGACTGGTCTTACACAGTCCCTCAGATCTTTGAAACAAAAGCCTGGAGTTTCTTGATGTGATTTACAGGATATGGGCCTTGACTGTTGCTTCTCCAAGTCGTCAGCAAATTAGTCCTCGCTCTACTTAATGGGGTTAGTGGTGGTCTGTCAGTGTGGCTGATGAGGACAGACAGGAGGAGAAGTGGTTTTCAAGACCTCAGGGTCTGGAAAGGGAATTCAGAAATTTCTGAATGAGCTTTCTTGGTCCAAGCCCCCTTGTTCCTTCAGCTCTACCCTCTGTCTCCTGATTACAGTCTTTAGAAAAATGACCTGGCTTGGTTTCTGTAGCAAGAGCCTTTCCATTCCTATCGATCTCAAGCTGGTTTAAAGAAAATGTTCCTTTATTTTTTTCAAAATAGCTCCCTTTAATCTCTCTCCTCCTCCTTATGCTGAACGTCTCCTTTCAGAACCTGAGCTGGCTGGAGGAGAAAGAGAAGGAAGTGGTCAGTGCCCTGCGCTACTTTAAGACCATTGTGGACAAAATGGCAATTGATAAGAAGGTACTGGAGATGCTTCCAGGGTCAGCCAGCAAGGTGCTGGAGGCCATCTTACCCCTGGTGCAGAACGATCCTCGAATTCAGCACAGGTGAGTGGCTCTGAAGTCCTTGGCTGTGTCAGAACAATGGAAGCCTTAGAGGCATCTTGGTTTGGTGGCACTGGAAACTCAAGGTTCCTAGGAACAGTCAGGAAAAGGACTCCATCACCCCTCATCCTTCCCCTGACCCATCCCTCCACAACTGTCCCTTGATGCCATCTCAGAGTTGAGGTCACTATTACTCCTGAAGCCCGGGACACATCTCTGCCATCCCTAGGGATGTGGCCACAGTGTAAGTTTGTGGTCATTTCTTTGCCTTAGCTCATGGGCAGTAGTCACATTGGTTTGGATACATTTCTCCTGAAGCCCTCAGTCACCTAACATGTCCACTCAGTCCTATCAGTGTCCAGCTGCTTAGTTGATTAGGCCAAGAGAGGCAGGTAGGGAAGCCCCTGTTAGAGCGTGGGCCACGCAGCACTTAACTGTGTCAAGCCAGGACACTTCCCAGACTTGGAGCCTGGATTCACTGCGGGTGGGGGGAGCCTGTTTTGAATGAAACTTTTTGAGTTTCATTATCTGTCAGCTGAAAGCTACTGTTTCCAGTCATCACCCGAGGCCCGGACTGAAGAGCACCAGCAGGGCCTCTACCTGCATGAGGCTCTTCGCAGGCTTCACTGTCAGGGGCTGGACTGCAGGCTCACAAGCTAAGAGTTTTCTAGTACCTTAGACCTTGGGGGTTACACAGCAGCCTGGAGGCTGCACGGGGAGGCGAAGAAGCACAAGCTGAGAGAGAGAGAAGGGACCCTGTGGACCAGTGCTGTTACTGGGGTTATTGGATCCGGGGCGGGCCTTATCCAAACAGGCCTCCTGCAGTGACCTTTAATTGGTGGGTTTAAAGCAAGCAGGCATGCGTTCAGGAGGCGCAGCCTGTGACTAAGAGGTGGTTACTTTAAGTTCTCAGGCAAATGGTCTGTTTAAAGGAGCAGTAGGTAAGCCAGGAGCCAGCCTGCTGGCGGGCAGAGATGCCTGTAAGTTTCTGTCTGGCCACCGGCTAGAGCCAGTCAGGTGGGATGTAGTATTAGGAACCTTGTCAAGGGTTCGTTTGCCCTACTTCTGGTATGAGAAAGCTAAACATATTTTAAAACAGATGCTGAGGCAACGTAAAATTACAAGCACTCCGTGCAGGGGACATGGAGCCAGCCTTTGCCCCAGGAAGCTTTTGTTGGGTAATACTTTCATTGCTGGAGTGCATTTTCCTCTTACAGGTTAGTTAGCAGCTTGTCCTGTATTTATTGTTAAATGTGAAAAGAAAAGCAGTACCAAATGTAATCTGAAATGAAAGCCCAGCAGGAGCTTTTTCTTAAGAGGCTGGTGCATTTTTTGTTTTTCTTCCATGGTACCTGTTCAGGATAAATGCTTCTCTGTCACAGTTCCCCAAGATGGCTTAGTGTTCATTTAGCCCCGTGAGGCTAAGCTTTTATGAACTGCTTTCAGAACTTGGCAATGAAGTTCATAGTTTTCTTCTTCTGGGGGATAAAGCAAATAGTGTCTTTATTTACAAGAAACTCCCTGCCCTGGGGCTTCCACCCTGGACTTTCAGCTGACCCGTGAAGATTGTGGTCTTCTGGCCAGAAGCTCACTGGCACTGGTTGGTGACGGGGAGGAAGCAGGACATGCTTGTCTTCACTCTGTCTTTTCCAGAGTCAATCCAGCTTCAGCTCGTAGAAGGGTTCGGTGCTGGGCTCCGGGAAGTGAATGGCGACATCATGCCACAGTCAGATGTATGGATGCCCTTTTAGAACATGTTCTTGTGGACCTAGTCTTATGTGGTAGTCTCTGTCTTGGAAGAGTTAAAGCCTAGTTGAAACAAATCAGCTCCCTCGGTTCTATGATACAGCCCTTGTTTTATGGTACAGAGGGGAAGCTCTGTTGGAGTTTGAAGAAAGGAGAGCTACACGGGTGTTGGATTTGATCTGATGAAACCTCAACTGGGTAGTTCTCGGAGCCCGACCTGAGGGAAAGCAGCAGTTGGATTAGCAGTGGGGGCAGGAGAACAAGAGCAAAGGAACTGAGGCCACTGGGCCTGGTGTGCCCCAGGGAGGGGAGGGCAGCGACTCGGGCAGTCATGGGCAGAGGGTATCCGTCCTAGGGCGTGGACGAGAGGGGAACAGTGGGAAGAGGGGAGTGATCACTTCACCCTGCGCCCTCAGGCGCTAAGCCTCTTTGGGAGAGTCTGGGATAGTGTCCCCTGGACCCTCACACCCAGAATGTGGTGCTGCTAGGAGTCTTGCTTCCTGGATCCAGGGCGCTGCTTGGAGGTCATTTGCATACTCTGGGTCAGAATCGATCAAGTCACATGGTAATGCCTGGGGGTATTTTGTGTCTGTTGAGGGGTGGCTCTGAATTGACCTTGAATGTCTATAACCATTTCTTAGAGGAGAAAATGGGAAGTGCCTGGGTGTGGCTGTAAGGACCCATGAAATACGGTTTGTTTTCTGGTAGTCCTCTGACTAATCCCATTGAAGGGGTTTTCCTTCTGAAATTCTTCCAGGCTAGTGGAGGTGGTTTTTTGGTCTCCCGCAGTGATTGGAAATACCTCCTCAGATGCTCCTTTTAGATGCTTTGCATTATCTCTTTCCTCCCTAAGGGCAGTTTGCGAGCTGGAAGGTCCTTTCCCGTTTCTTCTGTGAGGCGGGTCCTTGCAAGCAGGCCCTTTGCCGCCCTCACCTCAGTTCCTGGGACGGTAATAAGCTGGCCTCCAACAAGCAGCTGGCTCTTAGCATGAGCTGTGAATGGAGGATTCCCGAGTGAGGCACCCGGAGGCCCATGTGAGAGCAACAGTTACACTCGTCACACGCGGAGGGCTTTGCTCCATGGTGGAAATGAGCCAGCAGCTGGGCCTCAGATGGCATTTTTATAGTCCTCAACTCTCCTTCCTTTCTTATGTCTTAGCCCCTTGACACAGGAATCTTCTGCTTCCAAGCTAATGACAGGAAGGCTGGACATTTCCAGCACCTTCAGGGAAACGTTAGCATCCAATGCAGGCAGAAAGGAAGTAGTGAATAAAAGTGTTTCCCCTCTTTCACCTCACTGTTACCAGCAGTGTAACAGTGAGATGCTTTCTCCGGTGGAATCCTCCTGCAGCACCTCGGGAAGGCCGCAGGCTTCTGTGAAGAGGCCTCACCTGGCCTTGCCAGGAAGCAGAGCGAGGTCCAGCCCAGCCGTTAGAAGCACATTCCCCTGCAGGATGAGATCAGCTCTGGTCCAAAACCCCAGGAGAGACTGCAGGGTCTTTGTTTTCCCCTCTCCATCCTCTTTCCTAAGAGAGTAGTTCCAACAACAAATACTTTCCATCCATATCATCTTCTAAAGTAGCCCAATCCTGGCTTTCTCGGGGCTCCTTTGGGAATTTTGTTTGTTTGTTTGTAATGGACTTGATAAGTTTGCTTTCATTCTTTTCAAAAGAAAAAGAAAGTTTGCTTTCGACCCTTTTCTTCTGTTGGAACATGCAGAGTGGAACGCCTGGCTAAATGGAAACTTTAGATCCCTTGCAATAATTGTTTCCTCCTTACCTGATTCTGAAGAGCTTCTCATTAAAGCACTATTTGGTTCACATTTTTGTTTTAAATGGCTTTGGTTTTAGAACCTGTTTAAATCATATCTCACAATATTATATATTTTCCTCAAAGTTACATCTTTGGCTCCTAAATGTCTGCATCATTTTGGTGGTGGTTGTTGTTGTTTTTTTTTTTTTTTTTTTGGACTAGAGGTTTCAGCACATAAATTTTCTATACTGTTTTTCTTCCTCTGTTACAATTGTTTGAAATGGAAAAATAATTCTACAATTCCTAGGGAAATTAGTTATTTAAAAATATGTGAAAGATGTAAACACCTCCATTCTGCTGCTACTCTACAATCACTGAGGCACCCAGGGCTTCTGTTCGTGGGTGCTGGCATCGCAGTATAACTGGTAGCGTGGTGCGACACACACAGACACACACACACATACACACACACTCACCTACATTCCCACCTTCACATCCCCACCACCATCTCACAGGCCCCCTCGCCCCTGATTTACTATTCTCAAAATAGTCTTCATTCGTGCGCTTCTGACATCTGTCTCATGGTTATGGTGCAGAGGATGATGAAGCTGGCCCCCTGACGGAGGAGTTCTAATAAACCGCAGACCTGTTTTGAGCTCATGACTGTTAAAATCCCGCAAACCTGTCGGCTCTTTGTGGCCCATCCAAAATAGATTTTATTCTAATTGCTGACAGTCAGTATACACTCCCTGGACCTGGTCTAGTGATTAGCAGCTAGAAGGAGGGGGAGATGGGGCACTCCTCGAGACATGTGATCAGAATCTTGTAGAAGGATGTGAAGTTCGAAAAAGCATCTTAACTATCGTGGTGGAATTTTTGTAATGTTCCATTTTGGAAATGAAAAAATTTTGAAACACAGATTAGAATATAAAGCTCCACAAAATCTTTGTTGGATGTAAGGAAAAGGGCTCATGGGAGAAGTTTGCTTATTCAAAGGCGGTGTGGATTTTGCACAAAGAAAGATGGAGAAACACACCCTCGTCACCGAGAAGCTGGCTCTGTGCTAAGTGATGGTCATGCTTTAGGTTTTCTTTTTTTTCCATTTTTCTCTTCCCTGTAGCTCAGCCCTCTCTTCCTGCTATAGCCGAGTGTACCAAAGTCTCGCCAACCTCATTCGCTGGTCTGACCAAGTGATGCTGGAAGGTGTGAACTCAGAAGACAAGGAGATGGTGACGACTGTGAAGGGGGTCATCAAGGCCGTGCTGGATGGAGTGAAGGTACCGGTGCAGGTTCCAGACCGTCCCCGTCAGGGACTTAAGAGCAGCCTGCCTGCTGGTGCTTGTCACATAAGATCTTGCTCCCAACCTTCAAACATTAGAATGTCTTTCTGCGTCTCTGGTGTTGGCGCGCTGTATCCCATAACTACTTACTTCTCTCAGGACTGGTGCAAATGGCTCTTATGGAGAAGCTGCCCAGAGCAGTCAGCCCTTACTGAGCATTGCATTAAATCTTCAGTGAGCCTTCGTAGCATCGTGCTGGCTGAGCATGCTTACCAGCTAGACAAAATGCAATGGAGATCGTTTTCACAATGACTTTAAGCAAAGCTCCCAGCATGTCATGTCAGCGCTACCTTTTCATATTCTGGGAACTTCTAGGATTCTTGGTAGAAAAGCAGGAGTGAGTTGAGTAAGAAATGGAACTTTCTATATTCACTTGACGTCCATGATGTGGTCTGTGTATTTGCTATCCAGAGAAGTCAGAAACGGCGTAAGCAATTATGAATCCTAGTTAAGATGGAAAGCAAAGGCCATAGAGGGTCTGGAATTAGGGTCAGGGGGACAAATCCTAATAGAGAAAATAAGTCCTAGTGGATGGGGAGCAAGACAGAATGTTGGACATGAACCAGGTAAGGGCCTTTGGGTCAGGGCCAGGGCTGCAGGCAGCAGGACAGTGGAAACCCCGCTGTTGTGTGAGGCCGTATAATGTAGTAGAAAGGGGGCCAGCCTTAGCACCTGGATAAATTTGAATCCCAAGTTCATCACTTGCTAGTCTGTGAACTTGAATAATTTACTCAACTGCTCTGCACCTTAAGTAACTCATTTATAAAATAGGGATAATAATAGCATCGTGCATTGCAGGGTTATAGGAAAAATTACACTAGTCAATACACATAATGCTTCTAGAACAGCACCTGGCACATATGGAGCAGTCAGGCCTTAGCTGCTATTTATTTTTAATTATGTGGTGCTAGATGCATGCTTTGTAAACAGATCTCTTGGCTTGAAAAAACCTGCGTCCCTCTCTTTTCTGGACCCCTCAGTCCACAGTTATAGCTGAGGTATTTACCCCAGGTCAAAAAAAATTCCTTCCCACTCAACCAGGCTAACAAATTCCTGAAAGCTGTCTCCTTGGTTTAACATTCCCCAGCAGCTCTGGAGAGTAGAATAAGGACCCCCAAAGGGCTTAAATTACAGAGAGAGGCTGAGAAAGCATTGCTCAGCATTGAAAATTGCTCCAGAATGAAATGTGTGTTTGCCAGGACATCTGGGTGGCCCTCCACCCCCAGCAGCATTTAAGGGGAAGCTGATGTGTCTGCTGGGGTCATGGAGTTCATGTAAAGGGGGCTTGCCTAGATGACATCAGTATTTTCCTCTGAATTCCCCTATGTTCTCCTTTTTTTTTTTTTCTTTGAGATGGAGTCTCGCTCTGTCACGCAGGCTGGAGTGCAGTGGTGCAATCTTGGCTCACTGCAACCTCTGCCTCCCAGGTTCAAGTGATTCTCCTGCCTCAGCCTCCTGAGATGCTGGGATTACAGGTGTGAGCTACCACACCCAGCTAATTTTGTATTTTTAGTAGAGATGGGGTTTCACCATGTTGGCCAGGCTGGTCTCAAACTCCTGACCTCAGGTGATCTGCCCACCTCGGCCTCCCAAAGTGTTGGGATTACAGGCATGAGCCACTGCGCCCAGCCTGCCCGTGTTCCCTTCATTCCAAAAAGTTACTAGTGTCTGCTTAGGGCAGCGAGACTCAAGGGTGTAGCCCAGGGTGGCTGTTGTGATCAGACCCGATGGCCCTTTCCAGGATTTGGAGGACAGGCACGTACGTTATCCTGTCTGGTCCTCACAGTAGCACGTTGGGTTCAGCAGGGCAGAGTGGGACATGGCCTGCGGCTTTATCAGCAGTCCCGAGTCACTCTGGCTCACCCATCCTTGCTGTTCCTGTCCAGGCTTCTGAAAATGCTATTATTGAAAATTGTTATTTTTCAGGTAACATTATTAAGGTGTCCTTCTATCAAATTGATTCTGATGAGATGTTCACAAGTTAGAGCAGCCAAAACAGAGGAGAGTGAGTTTCTACTCATAAAGCTTTGTGACAGTCCCAAGTACATTTCCCCTGTGGAGTCATTACAGCACCACTTCATTAGTTGAAAGGCATGTCTGAAAGAAAAATTTCCTTGATTTTTCAAAGTGACTGGGACAAAAAAACAAGAGAGAGAAACCTATAGATTATGAACCTGTCAGTGTCGGAGCAAATAACTTTTCCACAATTGCTTTAAAAATAGTTCAGCCAGAACAAAGATTCTCTAGGTGAGAAGCTTTACAAATTCAGTTTTGTTTCATTTATTCAAGAAGCATTTAGTGAGAACCTTCTGTGTGCCAGGCAGTGAGAGAGAATTGGGAATATGAGCAAAGCTGGCCCAGACCCTGCCCTATGGCACTTAAAGTCTAAGGAGGACAGGACCGTAAACACAAAGGCACACCCATGTGATATAGGTGCCAAGGGAGATGGCACAGGGTGCGATGAAAGGGTATGATGACCTTCGTTTCTCAGGGTGATCAGAGACGCTTCCCCAAGGAAGAGACAGGCCAGCATCTGGAGGATGGACAGGAGCTGCCTGTGGCTGGGAGCTTTTCGTGCTGGAGTCATTACAGGCAGTGAGAGTGATCGAGACACTATGATGTTGGCATTTGTTGTTATTGTCTAATAGTAATAATATCTAACATTTATTGGGTGCTTTTTGTACATTATCCTCACTTTATACTCATGACAACCCTCCATAGTAGGCATGAATGGCTGCCCCTTACCCCTTTCACAGGTGTGGAGACTCAGGCCCAGGTGGAGCAGTAGGGTCAGTGGCAAGGGCATGATTCCCACCCCAACCCGCTGCCCCCTCCCCGGCTCCTGCGCACCATGTCATCCGAGCTACCTCCCACGGGAGGACAGGATTCTCTGCACTCCCACCCACAAGCCAGCTGTGACTTCCAGCGTCTCTCGCCGACCCTTCAGGCCTGGGACACCGTACAAGCCCATGCCCTGGTAGCATGAGAGAGCCTCCCGCAGCTGGGAGGGGCCGGAGCTGTGCAGAGGAGAAACGCACTCACAAGGATGTCGACAGCCCACTGGAGGAGGGGCTGGACGCTGCTTTACACTGACTCACCATCGTTTACGTAACCCATTCAGTTGTTCAAGGGAGTCTTTCCCCCTTTTTTTTGAATGATTGAACATGTGTTATAAAACAGGATTACTTTGGTTTTGTCCCTGAATGGGTAGTAGCATTTATCATTTAAGCCTCCACATAAATGCCACTTGTTCAAGCTGTATAACCTTGGGCAAGTTACTTCCCTGAGTTTCAAGTAGGTTTTAAAATATTTGCCCTGAAGATTTGAGGAGAGATTCAGTAAGATAAAGTATATAAAGTACCTGGTAAGAACTAGGTAACCAGGAGGCAGTGGGGAAACAGTGTTGCTTGGAGAAGTGTTCATTTCTAATGGCTCACGGTGACCATTTTTGACGGTGATGATGGCTCTCTTCCAGGTAGTCTTATAATCTCAGGTAAGAGATAGACCCGTCACCTCGTCTGGTTCTGGGGCTGCTTTTCCACCGGGAGCCTGTAGCTCAGAGCTGATTATGACTCTTGAAGGAAGGAAATCTGAGGAATTTAAAGACCCTCAATGTTTTTCTCTGAAAACCACACCCAGTCTAGCACCTGGATGTTGGGGGGCTGAGCCACTCAAGGTCAAAGAGATATCCCAGCATGACCTTTTAAAATCAGTACCCCACCTCTTTCCAACTTGACCAGTTAATTTCCTCTCTTACTTGAGCACCAGAGCTGTATTTTGACTTGTCAAAGGTCATTTAAGCCCTTCCTTCTCTGTGATTATTTTCTTTCTTTCTTTCTTTCTTTCTTTTTTTTTTTTTTTGAGACGGAGTCTCACTCTTGTTGCCCAGCCGTGATCTCAGCTCGCTGCAACCTCCACCTCTAGGGTTCAAGTGATTCTCCTGCCTCAGCAGGAGATTACAGTAGCTGGGATTACAGGCACCCACCGCCACGCCTGGCTAATTTTTTTATCTTTAGTAGTGACAAGGTTTCACCATGTTGGCCAGGCTGAACTCCTGACCTCCAGTGATCCGCTCGCCTAGGCCCCCCAGAGTGCTGGGATGACAGGCGTGAGCCACTGCGCCCGGCCTATAATCATTTTCAGTATGAATAACATGAACATGGAAGTAAAGTATTACATATTTGGAGAGCTACTTTTCCAAATACCGTTTTTGACTTTTGAAAACTGATTTTCAGTGACCAGCCGGGAGTTTCCAGTCACTGTTGTAGACATAGACTCTAGAGTAGTCTCTTACAGTCTTTTTTTTTTTTCCCCCAAGACAGTCTCACTCTGTCACCCAGACTAGAGTGCAGCAATGGCACAATCTGTGCTCACTGCAACCTCTACCTTCTGGATTCAAGCGATCCTCCATTCTCAGCCTCCTGAGTAGCTGGGACCACAGGTGCATACCACCACGTCCAACTAATTTTTTTTTTTTTTTTTTTTTGGTAAAGACAGGGTTTTACCATGTTGTCCAGGCTGGTTTTGAACTCCTGGGCTCGAGTGATTCACTCATCTCGGCCTGCCAAAGTGCTAGGATCACAGGCATGAGCAACCACGCCTGGCCTTTTTATTAGTCTTTTTTTTTTTTTTTTTTCTTTGAGACGGAGTCTCGCTCTGTCGCCCAGGCTGGAGTGCAGTGGCGCAATCTCGGCTCACTGCAAGCTCTGCCTTCCGGGTTCATGCCATTCTCCTGCCTCAGCCTCCCGAGTAGCTGGGACTACAGGCGCCCGCCACCGCACTCGGCTAATTTTTTGTATTTTTAGTAGAGGCGAGGTTTCACTGTGCTTTCGATCTCCTGACCTACACGTGATCCACCCACCTCGGCCTCCCAAAGTGCTGGGATTACAGGAGTGAGCCACCGCGCCCGGCCTTTCAGTCTTTTCTAACTTGTGCCTCAGGACAATTAAAAAGTCTGACATCCCTCTCAAAAAAAATTCTACCTTCAGTAGGAGGTATTGGGCTCATGCCAAGTTATAAATGGTCAGCTTTCAATGAGATTAGGGTGTTAGCACAGTAGCTAGATATGTGCACATTTTAGAGTTTCTCTTCTGTGATAGTTAAGGCAAGTCAAGACTAAAGACCTTCTGTCTAGGCAGGGAGATTGGTAAATTTAAAAAGCAGCCCGCCCCCTTTTATACTGTTTTCAAGCCTAGGCCATGCGAGCTAGTGTAGGGAGCATGATTGGGATCGTGACATCATCTTTGAATTCGGGCGCCTGCCTGCACATGTGTGCCTGTCATTCCAGGATTCTTTTGCCATCGTTCATTAGTTGAGTTTACAGCTGCCTCTCCAGAAAGATGACGATCTAACTATAATTGCTCATGAATCAATGAAGAGTCGGGAATGTTTTCCTGTATCAACAGATGCAAACAACACAGACTTCTTTCTGTTCCTTTTGCCCTGCTTGTAAAGAAGAGTGAATCTGAAAGTGGGGTGTCCAGGGCACTGTGTTCTGGCACTCTTTAACTCCCTTTAAGGCCGTGATGCTCTTCTTTGGGGCCTGGCGTTGTGCTTTTAGGAAGAGCTGCGTCTCCCACCGTCCCCCCTCCTCCAGGCGATAGGGTGCAGGGGAGCTGCCTCTGTCCTAATTGCTCTCTTCCCTGATTGTGTAATCTCTCATCCTCTATCTTGTCCTGTTTGTAATCAATCACCAGCTAGATGACTGCTCCTTAAATATTAACTTCTAAATTATGCTAACATCTAAGTATTAAGGTTCTCCTTTCTTGCTATTACTTGGCTCTTAGAGATTTTACTTCTCCACAGTTCTTCAAGAATAGACATCTGAATGGGATAACAACTGTCACAGAGTAGGGTAATACTGAACCTGTGTCTGTGGATATGCCTGGCTGGGCATGGTGGCTCACACCTGTAATCCCAACACTTTGGGAGGCCAAAGCTGGAGGATCACTTAAGCCCAAGAGTTTGATAGATGCATTTAGTTTTGGGGGGGTTTGCTTGTTTAGTTATTATTTCAGAAGTAATATATGTTCATTTCAGAAAATTTAGAAAATAGAAAAAGAACAAAATAAAGGGGTGTTTCATAGCCATATTTTTTGTATTACATATATTCTTGATTTGGCTTTGTTTACAAAACATGCAATATATACCAGCATATCACCTAGAACTATTTTTCCACTTAATGTATTACAGCATCTTTCCATGATACAGTGCATATTCTTGTTGTGACTTTGTTTTTAATAACAATGTAATGGTTGGCCCATTGTCTGGTTCTATCATGACTTATGTAATCAGTACATATTATCAAATATTTAATTGTGGGATATTGAACTATTCAAAATTATCACATTAATGATACATAATCTTATGTATACTCTGTGATGACCATCTTTTGTGGTTTAATTTTTGCACACATTCATGACATTTTTCTTGGGCAAGATTCTTTTTTTAAGAGACGGAGTCTTAATCTCTCACCTAGGCTGGAGTGTGATTACAGTTCACTGCAGCCTTGAACCCCTGGGCTCAAGCCATCCTTCTGCCTCAGCCTCCCAAAGTGCTAGGATTATAGGCATGAGCCACTGCACCTGGTGCAAAATTCTCATAATGCAAATGTTTAAGGCTTTTGATATATACTGATAAGTCATCCCTCTGAAGAGGCTGTCTGAAGTGGTGCTCCCACCTACTGTATCTGGAAGTTTCTATTTTATTACCATCCAAAGTGATGAATGTCTTATGATTATTGACCATTGGTATCTGTGACTTTCTTGTTTGATTTTTTTTTTTGGCGTGTTCACCTTCTAGTTTTTGTGTTTTCGAAAGAACCCTTGCACTGGGAAGGATGGTAACTGACTCTGACTTATTTGCAGCATACACTGCCATTTTGGTGTGTGGTGTTTTTGAGTCGAGAGGCTTGGCAGCCACTGGTTCAGGGTCTCTGGTTACTGTGTTGCCCACTGGCATCCGCTGCCACCTCCTCTATAACTTGGAACAGCTTCCTGCTGAAACACGTAGGCCCTGGCCAGATGTCCATCGACAGGAAGGCAGGGGGAGTTGTGATGCATCCACTCGTGGGAACACTGCCGGCAACTAGCAGCAGGCGCCTCGCACACACGAAGCACAGCCATTGACACTGAGCTTGGGGGACAGAGCAGGCAAAGATGTGTGGACAGGAAGTGGATTGGCGGCTTCCAGGGGCTGGGGGTCGAGGGGAATGTGGAGTTTCCTTTTGGGGTGATGAGAAGTCCTAAAATTGATTGTGCTGATGGTCACACAACTCTGTGAACAGACTAAAAACCACTGAATCGTACACTTTAAATGGGTGAATTTGATGGCATATGAATTATATATCCATAAAGCTGTTTTTAAAAAGAAAATGGACACAAAAGTATATATATGATATGGTTGCATTTATATAAAGTTCTAGGACAGGCAAAAGTAATCTATGATAATGGAAGTTAAAAAACGGTTGGGGCGGGGCAGATTGGCTGGAAATGTTCTTTGTGTTTTTAGTGGCACTTACTTGGGTATATGCAGTTGTCAAAACTCATCAAACTGGGAGAAAATGCATTCTAATCTTTTTTAAAAAGCCACATGGGCCCTTAGGTCTTCCCTTTTTTTTCTTTTGCTATGATTTGAAAAAGGCTATTTTTCTTTTCTTTTTTCTCAGTTAATGGTTCTAAAGTGATTTCTTTGCTGGGTTATCTCCCCTTAACTCCTTCTCCACTGACAAGGATCCCAACCAGCCCCCACCCACCCCCACCAGCTAGCTGCTCCACCACACCTGTGGCCAGTTCGCCTTGGGAAGCCACCCAGTGCCACACGATCTAGTGACTTTAGAGAACTAGAAACAGAGTAATTCCTCAACAAACTGACTGGGAATCTGTTCTGCCGGGTATTGTAATTTGTGTGATAAACAATCATTTTGAGACTCTGGGGTTTGCCATTTCCCCTTCCAAGAGGAAGTGCCTTTACGCATTTGAAACTTCTTGACATGCCATGAAGGTATTTTTGGAGGGCCGGGGACATTTGGGAAGTCATGCAGATTACCTAAGGCAAGTGATTCTTGCGTTTATGGTGCGTGGAGAATCTGTAGGCACAGAAATGAGACTCAGCAGCAGAGGACAGACAGCACCTGCCTGCCTTCTTGTGGAAACTCAGTGGTGACAGGAGCTTTGCTCATTGCCTTTTTCTTTTGGGGGTAGGAGCTGGTCAGGCTCACCGTCGAGAAGCAGGGACGTCCGTCTCCGACGAGCCCCGTGAAGCCCAGTTCCCCTGCTGGCAAGCCTGATGGGTAGGTGCTGACTAACCCTCCTGTCGCGGGGGTCACACTCAGTGGCAAAGTCGCTACATTTGACGAGGATAGGGCCCGGGGGATGGGCAGCATGAGGGGGCTGCTGGAGGCCCATATTGCTTTTTCAGTGGTTAGCATTGTGTGTATATTTCACACAGGCTTGAAGTATTGCCCATCTCAAGTTTGCTCTTCGGCGTGACTGTTTCCAAGGATCATGTGTGAGCGCATCCAGTGACACATACCAGTGCTTTTCCTGGGCAACTTCGTTTCATAATTACAAAGAACTTTTAAGGGCTTGGGTTTGGGGGATTTGACTTGAGCGCACTCTTGCTTGATCCAGAGTAAACTGAGGATGACATCGATGGTTGTAAGGGTTTATATTCATCTCTACTCCAAGCTCCTGGTAAAAATATAAAACATAAATTTGGAGCTTTTGTTTTGTTTTTGAGACAGTCTCTGTTGCTCAGGCTGGGGTCCAGTGGTACGATCTGGGCTCATTGCAACCTCCTCCTCTCAGGTTAGAGTGATTCTCCTGCCTCAGCCTTTCAAGTAGCTGGGACTACAGGTGCACGCCACCACGCCCGGCTAATTTTTGTATTCCATGTTGGCCAAGCTGGTCTCAAACTCCTAACCTCAAGTGATCTGCCGCCTTGGCCTCCCAAAGTGCTGGGATTATAGGTATAAGCCACTGTGCCCGGCCTGGAGCATTTTAGAGAGCCCTTAGATCATCTTCAGATGAGGAAACTGAGGTGCAAAGTTGGGGGCACAGCCAAGCTCCAGTAGCTCCTTAGCAACCAAACCAGAACCCCAGAGCTCTGTATCCAGGGAGCCTGCTCTTCAGCCCCACCTCACCCACCATGTTCTACCCAGTCACATCCTCACCCTCTCAGGGCCTGTATGTGCTCGTCCCATCTTTGACCTTCTGTAACCCCAAGCTCTTCCCAATTCTGCAGCCCAGCAGAGCTCCCCCTGACAGACCGTGAGGTAGAAATCCTAAACAAGACGACCGGGATGTCACAGTCAACTGAGCTCCTCCCAGACGCCACAGATGAAGAGGTCGCGCCCCCCAAGCCCCCTCTGCCTGGCATTCGGGTGGTTGATAATAGGTAATTAACTTCCTGTTTGTCCAGTGCCTCCCATGGCAGAATGAGCAAGAAAGGGAGGAAGGCAGGGCTCGGGCCCTTTCCCCTCAGTGCTGGGGGCTTGGCCCCCCTTGAGAGGCTGACTCTGGAGCTGTCCCCACCCCGCCCAGCCCTCTCTGGCCACCCTGAGCTCTCCTGAAGGCCTCCTTGTGCCCTCAGCCCAGGGAGACCTGGTATGATTTATTATGAAAGAAAAAGAAAGGGTTGTTCTTTTTCATTTATTTGGTATTTACAGGTTTTACTTTGGCGGAGGGGAGTAGGCAGGAGTTGAAGTGTGAACACTGGGTGTGGAGAGTCTAGTAATGAAAGAGCCCCACATCCTGTACCCCAATATCACGCTGAAGAGCTTTGGTGAGTGTGGTTTGGTCTGCCTGGACGTTTCGGTCTGTTTCAGTCCTCCACCAGCATTGCCACCCAAGAAAAGACAGTCGGCACCGTCCCCTACCCGAGTGGCTGTGGTGGCCCCCATGAGCCGAGCCACCAGTGGCTCCAGTTTGCCTGTTGGAATCAATAGGCAGGTAATGCAGCTCGTGTTCGCTTCTTGGGAAGGCGGGGAGGGGGTGGGGGGCTCAGGGATTTGCTCCTGAAGCTGAAAGAAACCCATGGTCTTCAGTCGCTGGTGTTTTGTCACATCGAGGGGTGTGAGACCTTGTACCCATGCCTCTCATTCCAGGACATGATCCAAATTCCCATATGGGGATAAGGGTCAGGGCAGGGAGGCCAGAGCCAAAGGGCGTCTCCTGGGGATAGGTGAGCCCAGCCCCAGAGCCCTCCCCGGTCACACCCCCCACCAACTCCAGGTGGCTGCTTCTCTGCTGTATGTGTCCTTCAACTGCTGACGCCAGAAGCGGTTTTTGAGTTTGCCTGGCAGTATTTCCTTCTCTAAGTAAATGCACCGGTTGCCTCGCCCCTGGTCTCTGCCACCGTTTCTCAGAAGTGACTTGGCTTTGTTTTTCTTTTTCCGTTTAAGGATTTTGACGTTGACTGTTATGCACAGAGGCGACTGTCAGGAGGCAGCCACTCATATGGTGGAGAGTCGCCCCGCCTCTCCCCTTGCAGCAGCATAGGCAAGCTCAGCAAATCAGACGAGCAGCTGTCCTCTCTGGACAGGGACAGTGGGCAGTGCTCCCGGAACACAAGCTGTGAAACACTAGGTGAGTCGCCAGCATCCTCCTGTTCCATCCTGTCTTGGTGGCTTCTCTGGGGCCATACAGTCCTGGGTGGGAGTCCCAGGTCATGCGATCATTGACTACGTGACTTTGGCCAACTTGTTTAAAATCTGAGCCTCAGCTTCCTCATCTGCAAAATAAGGATAACAGTATCTGCCTCCCTAGGAAGTTGAGCATGTAAATGAAATCACAACGTAAAACCACAGCATAGATATTCAAGCGGTAACTGTTGTTAGTTCATCTGTCAGTGGGTAATTTGACTCTCTTTACCAAAATTAAGAGCCGTTTGTGTTGAGAGCTTTAAATGAAGGGGTGGGGGTCCTGACAACACTTGACAGAGGCTGAAGGGGAAAGAGCCGCACGAGCCAGCCTTCTCCTTAGTCAGCGCTGAATGTGTGCTGTGCGGGCCCCTCCCGTCTGCCGGGCAGGGGGCTTAGAGAGCAGGAAGCTGTTTGTATCCTGTGAACTAGATATTTTCACTTCTGAGAATGTATCCTAGGAGCATAATCAGCGATTAATAGCAAGATTTCATTGGTAGGAAATCAGGTGAATGATGGTACATTCATTTGCTGGAATAATCTGTAGCTATTAAAAATTGCTCATAATATATTGATAACTGGAAAAAGTACAGGGCCATTTACATATTTTCATAGTATTCTCATTTTTTTTTTTGAGACAGAGCCTCACTCTGTCACCCAGGCTGGAGTGCAGTGACACTATCTGGACTTACTGCAACCTCCGCCTCCCAGGTTCAAGTGATTCTCCTGCCTCAGCCTCCCAAGTGGCTGGGACTACAGGTGTGCACCACCACGTCCGGGTAATTTTTTTGTATTTTTAATAGACGCGGGGTTTCACCATGTTGGCCAGGCTGGTCTTGAACTCCTGACCTTAGGTGATCCGCCCGCCTCAGCCTCCCAAAGTGCTGGGATTACAGGCGTGGGCCACCGTGCCCAGCCAATTTTTGTATTTTTAGTAGAGAAAATGGTTTCATCACATTGGCCAGGCTGGTCTTGAACTTCTGGCCTCAAGTGAGCAGCCCACTTCAGCCTCAATAAGTGCTGGGATTACATTCATGAGCCACTGCGCCCAGCCAATTTTTGTATTTTTAATAGAGACAGGGTTTCGCTACATTGGCCAGGCTGGCCTTGAACTCCTGACCTGAAGTGATCGGCCTGCCTCAGCCTTGCAAAGTGCTGGAATTATAGGCGTGAGCCACCACGCAGCCCTCAGTTGGGCTTTTTCAAAAAGGAATCCTAGAAGCAAAAGAGGCATTTAAGGAAATACATCAAAATGTAAATAGAAAATACAGTTAGATTACGGGGTTGTGGGTGATTTTTATTTTCTTGATGTAATTTGCCACGGTTTCTGTGATGGTTGTGTATTTTTTTTTTTTTTAAGTAAGAAATGTAAAAAATAAGAAAAGTATAGCAAACAGCCATATTCCCATCTGGTTTGCTTTTATAATCAGGGAGAAGAATGACGAATATAACATGTAAATATAAACGAAACCCTGGAGACATGTCTTTGTCACACACCCATGAGCAAGCCGGCGAGAGGTGGGCAGCGGGGGCTGGCTGCCCCTGCAGGGCCTCTGGCTAACGGGTCTTTTTTTTCCCCTGTTGTAACTGCAGACCACTATGATCCCGACTATGAATTCCTCCAGCAAGACCTCTCTAACGCAGACCAGATACCTCAGCAGACGGCCTGGAACCTTAGCCCGTTGCCAGAGTCTTTGGGGGAGTCTGGGTCTCCATTTGTTGGCCATCCTTTCCAGCTGCCTCTTGGCAGCCATCCCCAGCCAGACGGACCTCTGGCCCCAGGGCAGCAGACAGATACGCCGCCTGCTCTCCCTGAGAAGAAGCGCAGGAGTGCAGCCTCCCAGACGGCGGACAGCTCTGGCTGCAGGGTGTCCTACGAGCGGCATCCCTCGCAGTACGACAACATCTCTGGGGAGGACCTGCAGAGCACGGCCCCAATCCAGTCCGTCCCCTACGCGCCCTTTGCTGCTATTCTCCCCTTTCAGCATGGAGGTTCCTCAGCCCCTGTCGAATTTGTGGGTGATTTTACTGCTCCTGAATCAACGGGTGACCCAGAAAAACCACCTCCTCTACCAGAGAAGAAAAACAAACACAGTAAGCTTTTGTTGCACTGTTGTCAGGAAGTGCATTTTATAACCTGAAATGGCAGTATGTGTTCTTTCAGCATCAGACCAGAAGCAAATCAGTGGCCTCATTATTTCATAAAAGATAGGCCAGCCAGGTATGTCGACACTTCTGGGAGCCAGGTTTTCTCATTACAGGTGATCGTTTTTAAAGCCTGATCAGCTGATCTCTCCTTTACAGTTTCCGTACAGTCTCAGGCCGATTCTTCACGTAGCCCGAGGGCTTCTCCTCTTTAGATGGCAGCAGTTGACCTTCTGGCCTGATCACAGTGACAGAGGGGAACAAGTGTCCTGGCATGCAGGACAGCATTGCAGCAACATCTGCGTAGAGCGAGGTGGATATGTGAATTTCAGCAGAACTTACCTAGTGTCCACAGAGTGATTGTCTAAGGACCCTGTCTAGAGCACGCTGTCTCTGTTCATGCTCCCAGAATAACGTGGGAGCTGAGGTTGCCCAGCAGGAGTAATTGAGGACACTTCTTGGACCAAACATTTTAATATATGATGTTGCTGGAGCCCAGGGGTGGAGCTGAAGTTTTGAATATTTTCCAACTGTAAATCTGCCATAAAAGTAATAAGGAGAGTTCTCCTGGAAATTCTGTTTTCTCCTAGCTCCCCTAACTGCCCCACACTTCTGGGAGTTGCCTGGCCCTCTCTGTCCCCGCCCTCTCCCCGCTTCACTAGCATAGTTCTGCTTCGATTTTCTTGGCAGTGCAGCTGTCACCGTTTCAATGTGTGTGGTCACGTTAGCCCCACAGCCCCAGGCTTCCCTGGCCTCAGTTGACATATCCAACAGAGAACTTCTGTGAACTAGAAATGGAATCTCTACTCCAAATTCCCAAATGAGAGCATCTGAGCCCAGCTTAGAACTGGGCCCCATTCTCAAAGAAGGGAAGACCTGGCTTGGTTCAGTCCAGCAAGGATCGCCCTGAGGGCCGGCTGCGTGGTCTCCAGAAGGCTGCGGCTGAGATGGTGTCATGTATCCCCAGCTCCTCGGTGGGTGTTGCCCAGCTTGTGTGATGGCCTCAGCAGTGGTCCCCCAGCTAGAGGGAGGGCTGGCTCTGTGGGACTAATGATGTCATCCCCATCTGTCGTGTATATTCGCTCATCAGAAACCAGGGCTCCCGCAGAGGAGTGTGCAATGACAATGCCAGAAGCATTTCCTTCTCTTCCCCTCCCTCTGCATGGACAAGTGTTTAAAGAGCTGTTGGCCTCCCCCTTCACCCCTGTTATCTTGGGCTACATGCCACTCAGGCTCACCCCCTTTCCTTCCCTAGGGGAGGGGTCCTCTGAGCTCAGACACTGGGCAGGATGGCATCCTTACAAACTGCAGCAGACGCCAGAGAGCCTTACCCTTCCAGCTCCTAGAACAAGTGTGGGCGGCGGTCCTCATGCAGGGTCTGTAGAGGGGAGAAGGAAAGGGAGGGGTAGCCAGTGTTTCCTTTCAAACAGTCTCAAGTGGCTGAAAATCCCCAGTAATTTAGGCCACCATTTTGAGGCTTTAACCCATTCATCAGTGTCTCCAGCACTGGAGCCTGCAAACCTCTAAAAAACTCCTGAGCTGCAGCCATGGCGTGCCCTGAGCTAAAGCTTCACACGCCCTGTCGAAGGTCATCGTGACAGCCACCTGCAAGGCAGGCCCTATTAGCTCCAATTTCATAGGTAGAGAAACTGGAGCTTAGAAGAACTGAGTATTGCCCAAGATCAACAAGCAAGTGGGGCACGGATCTGGGACTGAGAGCCTGACCTGAGTTGTACAAGCCTGTTACACTTCCTCCCGAGCCAAGGAGGAAGGGATTCAGCCCTCCTTCCTTGAGATCCCATCCAGTTTTCAGTGTTGACCCCTATGCAGGGGGTGGTCTTCTCCATACTCTGTGAAAGAGCCCCAAACTTAGGTACCCTGAGCCTCAGTCCTAGTCCCCAGTCTGCTCTTCACTCCCCGAGGGGACCCTCAGGTGACCTTGTGGAAAATGCCTCAAAATTGCTTTCAGGGAAAGAAGGAAAGAATCATCACCCTGGCCGCGTGGCTGACACTGGCCTGAGTTCACGCACGCTCAGTCCCAGTGTCACGACGTATCCTCATCATTTGGGATGCACTGATATCATGAGGGTCCCCAGCCCCTCTTGCCAGGGGCAACCCTATGAGTCCCTTGCACCAGACGAGCCTTGTGATCACTGTCCGGCACCTGAAATCCCCACAGTCGCAGGCCCTAAGCACTGGCGGCTGAGTCTTCCCAGCAATGCTGGCTGCCTGGCCACTGGGCTGCTTTTGAAATGGACCGGGTCTTCCTCATTTCTAGAAGGCTGGGAATGTCACTGCTATTCCCTATGCTTGGCTAGCAGGTCTCTACAAGGGCTTCATCATCAAGAGTTCAGAAAGACCTTCTGAAGAGATCACAGTTTCACAGAAAAGTCAGGCAGAGGTGGTTGTGTTTAGTCTTTTTCTTTTTTCCGTAGTTCACTGCAGCCTTGAACTCGGTTCAAGGGATCCTCCCACCTCAGCCTCTTGAATAGCTGGGACCATAGGCACATACCACCATTGTTAATTTTTTTCTTTTCTTTTTTCTTTTTAGAGACGGGAGTCTCACTATATTGCCCAGGCTGGTGTCGAACTAGCCTCAAGTGACCCTCCTGCCTCAGCCTCCCAAAGCACTGGGATTATAGGCATGAGCCACTGTGCCCGGCCACGTTTAGTCTTTTTAGGGAGCAGTTTGTGGGTGCTTGGGATCACCTTCCTAGGCTTGCCCCTTCCTCTGGAGCCTGGTGACGATGGTTGCGCAGCATTAAAGAGGAAGTGTGGGGCTAGGCGCAGTGGCTCACGCCTGTAATCCCATCACTTTGGGAGACCGAGCCAGGTGGATCACCTGAGGTCAGGAGTTTGAGACCAGCCAGACCAACATGGCACAACCCTATCTCTACTGAAAATACAAAAATTAGCTGGACGTCGTGGTCCATGCCTGTAATCCCAGCTACTCGGGAGACTGAGGCAGGAGGATCACTTGAACCCACGAGGTGGAGGTTGCAGTGAGCCGAGATCACACCATTACACTCCAGCCTGGGCGACAAGAGCGAAACTCAGTCTCGAAAAAAAAAAAAGGAAGTGTAAGACAAGCTCAAGGGGCTGCGAGCTGCCCTTTCAGTAGCAGCCGCTGACCTCAGGGGGGAACCATCTCTTCCTGTGCATCTTTTCCAACCAAGTTCTGCTCTGCTTGTTGGAGCTAGTAAGAAATTCTTACATAATCTTTTAAATAAAGAAGGTGACTTTGAACCCTTTCCTTCAGTGACACTCCTGGAGAAAGAGCATTTCCTCTATACCTGGACCCCCAGAGCGGCTCAGGGAAGAAATAAACTCCCTACCTCTGTGACTGTCTTCCTCAGCTCAGTGTCTGGCCTTCCTTGATTTGTTGACTAGTTGAGGTTTGCAGAAAAGCCTCTGGCTTTGTGCTTATTTGAGGATACAAAATTTAGCACTGCAGAGCCACCACTTTTTCTTGGTATCTGAAGCTCAGCTCCACCTGGCAGGTGCTCGTGGCACTTGTGACGTGCCCCGAGGGGAAAGTGCCTGCTCAGGAGGTGGCTGAGACTTGCCATCCCTTGAGTCCCTCGCTTGAGTCCTGAGTTCGCATTAGGGTTCCCCATCGGTGTTGCGCGTCTGCCGGTCTGGACGTGTCTCCTCTGTTAGCGCATCAGACAGGGTGTGATTTCACTGCCTGGAAAGACCTCTGCGCTCCGCCTGTTCGTCCCTCCCTGAGGTGCTTTCGGTGGAAAGCCCCCTAGCTGCTGTGGGAAGAATGCGGGGAGGGGTTCCCTGACGTGGCAGCCCCCAGCCTTGCTGCAGCTCTGTCCCTCCGTTTCACAGTGCTGGCCTACATGCAGCTGCTGGAGGACTACTCGGAGCCGCAGCCTTCCATGTTCTACCAGACGCCGCAGAACGAGCACATCTACCAGCAGAAGAACAAGCTCCTCATGGAGGTATACGGCTTCAGCGACTCCTTCAGCGGGGTGGACTCCGTGCAGGAGCTGGCCCCGCCGCCCGCCCTACCCCCCAAGCAGCGGCAGCTGGTGAGTGACACCCTCCCTTGTGACTAGAACTTCTGATTCTAGCAGGTCTCTAGGAACCAGAACGAGCTTCCTCCCTGCCGTGGCAGGGCCCCAGTTTTGGGTGTGGAAGGCACCATCTCCCACACAGATGCTTTTACTTCCTTCTGAGATGCTCACCAGCAGCCCAGTGCCCACTCCACCACCTCCCCACCCTGGGGTGCAGGGACCTTTCTTTTCCACAGCAGGCCCACGCAGCAGGGACAGGCTTGTACTCAGGGTGTTTGCTCTCTCTGCTGACAGTCTCTTGTATTTTTTTTCTGTCTTCTTTGGCTTCAACATAGACCTCCCAGAAGGGAGGGACTCAGTCAAAGCACAGGACATGGTCTGTGCATGGCCATCTGTGGACTTGATTGGCATAATGGGCCTAACTGTGTAGAGTGACTTACAACCCAGCCTTGGCCGGGGAGGGCCCAAGGGAAACAAGCGCCATTGAAGCGGAGGATGGCTTTAAACAGAGCCACTCTGTTTCAGACACGGCACCTTCCTCTTCTAGAAAACACTCCTGTGCTGAGGACTCCCGTGCACGTAAGGAAGCACGGGTCAGCACAGAAGGCAGGCTGTTCCACCATGGGCACCCCATGAGGCTCCGGAACTGCCCAGGCACTGGGCAGGTAGGCAGATGGGGGGTGCCTGTGGCATCCCTCCAAACTTTCTCCCTTTGCTGCCAGTTAATGAACATGGAGGGCCCTAGTCGGATTTGAGGATCTGAGCCTCTTGTCCAGCCATGCTCCCCAGGAAGAGGAAGCTCCCCAACAGGGAGCTCCAGGCTTGTTCAGAGCTGCCTGGGTTGCTGTGCTCGTGTGCTGGCCAGTCTGGTGGCTTCTACCAGGAGGCGACTAGTGTGCCCTGGGCCATCTTTTATCCATTGCGAGAGGACATGAAGGGCCGTCTGATTCTTCTGGGAGGCAGCTGCAGACTGGAGGACAAATATCCCTGGATTACTCCATATAATCACCTGGGGCTCAGCCCAGTCCCAGGAGTCCCTGAGCTTCCTATACTCAGTGGGCTCTGGCTGACCAAGCAAGCTGTTTTGTTTCCACTGAGAAACCACACTCAGCCCCTTCAGAGAAGGCCGTGTCCAGTAGAGGAAAGGCCAACCCTGGAGTTGAGAGTCCTGAATTCCAGTCCTGCCACTCGTTAGCCGTGTCACATGTGCCATTTTCAGGGTCTCAGATCCTCACCTGCCCTGCCCATCCCACAGGCACAATTGAGAATATGAGTCTCAATTGCTTTGAAGATGTTTCAAAAAGGGTCCCACCATGGAAACATAAATGCCTCATTTAGAGACTCCTTGCCTAAAATGTTTGGTTAGAACCATTGCCGAGACCCAGGAGTGATGGTGGCACATGCCTATAGTCCCAGCTACTTGGGAGGCTGAGGTGGAGGATCACTTGATCCCAGAAGTTCAGGACCAGCCTGGACAACATAGTGAGACCCTGTCTCAAAAAAAAACAGCCATTGCTGAGCCAGATTTATTGAAAATATTTTTGGCCCATTGGGCATCTTCTCCATACTGTGGAGTCCACAGGCTTCTGAATATTTGGGGAGACACCCCTAGTGAGTGAGTGGAATCAGAACCTGTTCCACCATGCCTGCGGGGCAGTGGTGAACTCAGCCCCCGGAGGCCTATTAGGAACATCTGTGTTGAACACCTCCCCAGGTAGGCACCAGGGCTCTCATCTGGCTCTACATGGTCCCTGCCACAGCTCCTGGCATCCCCATTATAAGTAAATTGAGGCTGACAGAGCCAGCGAACCTTAATCCAAGCCCACAGCTAGAAACAGAAGACTTGGGAGCCAGGCCCAATCCTAATGACAACCCAGGCATACCACCTGACAAGTCCTACCAGCTGCTGGTCGCACCCTCTCAAATGCAGATGCAGGAAGCGTTATCCACACTTCACAAAAATGGTGCTCATTACACACGCCTGTTGGCCCACGTACAGTGTGATAAGCAAGATTCCAGGTGCTTCACACATATCATCCCATTTCATCCTCCCAACAGCCCTGTACAGGAGGCGCCAGGGTTCTCCCCATTTTACAGACAGAAAACCTGAGGCACAGAGACCTTCAAGTAGTACCCAAGGCCAAACCCGCGAGAAATGGCAGGATCCAGACTCAAACCCAGGCAGCCGGAGCCCCATCTGAGTTTTGAAGACGTGTTAATGACACATGGATCCACTCCCCACAGAGGAGCAGCTCCAAGCCCGGAGTCAGCCCAGGTCTGTGTGGCTCCAGCCACCTCGTCCTCCTTCCACCCGACCTGCTTCCAGTGGACACAAATTTTAGAATCTAGATTAAGGAAGTGAAGGAGGGTGCCCTTTCCTGCAGATAGCCTTCGGCAGCTGGTTTTAGTCCCTGAACTGGGCCTAGAAGCCATCCCTCTCCAGAATGTCTCTGAGAGGATGTGGAGAGCGACCTCCATGGCCTTTCCCTGCACGGACCTGACTGTTCTCTGCTTCTCTCCCTCCTTCCCTGCCTTCTCTCTCCTCCCCTCTGTCCAGCAGGCCTCCTGTGCTGCTTCTTCCTTCTCCTCTGTCTCCTACTGTGTCCAGCAAACTAAAGTGGCCTTCACCCCCGAGGACGGCAGTGCCGCTCAGGGCCTCAGTGTGTCCGTCTCTAACTCCTTTCTCAGCCGGCACGGCAGCTTGCCTGTGCCCTCGGTGAGTTGCTCCCTGCTGTTCTTTACTTGGAAACACGTGAACAGGGCCATTCCTTGGTAGCGTGTGCCTCAGCTGTGTTCTGCCCATCACGGCCCCTGCCCTTCAGTGGGTCCCTACACATAGATGGGAAGGTTATGAATGGTTGGTTCTCTGGGGCCTTAAAGACCGTGAGGCGTCCAGGTGAGGCAGGGGTAGGCATGGGAAATGCGAGTGGCCAGTCTGGCATAAACTGACAAACACATTTTGACCTTTTTATCCCAATCTCCCTTTGGGACTCGGATCAGCCCTCTGTGTTCCAGGATTAAAAAGGAATATAACCAGGTGTGGTGGCACTCACCTGTAGTCCCCACTCCTCAGGAGGCTGAGGCAGGAGAATCGCCTGAACCCCGGAGTTCAAATCCAGCCTGGGCAACGTCATGAAACCCTGTCTCAAAATAAATAAAATAGATGAGATGGATGGGTAGATGGGCGGTACTGTTCCTCACATAGAAAGCCAGGTTGAGGAGAGCAGGCTTCACCAGCACGTGATGGTTTGATTAAGGGCTGTATTAGTTTGCTTTTGCTACATAACAAACCACCCAAAACTTCGTGGCTTAAAATAATAGTGACCATTTGTGACTGCTTAGGACACGGAGTAGCAGGATGGTTGTGCTACTCTGGCCCAGACTTGGCCAGTTTTAGCTGAACTCACTGACATCCGTGGGACCTGAGCTGGGACAATGGGGCTGATTTGGCTGTGATCCATGTAGTCTGTCACCTCCATCAGGCTGGCCTGGGCTTGTTCACATGACAGCTGGCGGGCTTCCAAAAAAAACAAATGGAAGCGCGCAAGGCCCCTTAGGGCCTAAGCTCAGAAGTGGTGTGATGCCTGTTCCATTGCATTTGCTCAGTTAAATTACAAGGCCAGCCCAGATTCAGGGAGCACAGAAGTTGCTTCTGCCTCTTTATGGTGGTTGCTGCTAAGTCATGTTGCACGGGCCGTGGGTCCAGGAAGGGAATGGGTTGCAGCCATTTGTGTAAACAGTTTACTGCTTTAAGCCTAGGGGCTGACACTGAAGAGGGAGTCTTTCACTGGCATCTGTGCATGTCCAGGAACCGAAATGGCCACATTCTCCCTTTCGTCTGTTAAAATGAAACTTAGCACAGGGGAAAGAACTCTAGAACAATTTTGCTTCAGCGTCTTTCCTTTGGGACTGGATTTTCCTTGCCTCGTATTTTGTAACTGTGAGGATTAAGTAAAATTATATGAAGCGGCTAGGTACGTAGTAAGCTTAGAAAGCCTATTACGGTTCTTGCTCTCATTGTCTTAGTAATAAGAGTTCTGGATTCTCGTCTTGTTCTGCTTCTAACTTTACACCTGAGAGCTAACCTGTTTGGCCTTTATCCCCCCTCTATAAATGATGAGTTTGGACCGCGCGATTTTTGATTTTTTGTTTTTTGTGGGGTTTTTTTGGTTTTTTTGAGACGGAGTCTCGCTCTGT
>NW_012107197.1:899436-901662 GCF_000951045.1 Mandrillus leucophaeus
AGGCTGAGGCGGGAGAATGGCGTGAACCCGGGAGGCGGAGCTTGCAGTGAGCCGAGATCATGCCACTGCACTCCAGCCTGGGAGACACAGCGAGACTCCGTCTAAAAAAAAAAAAAAAAAAGATTCTAACCATTGAAAACCTCTTGCCAAGGGAATTTGTAGGGCACTAAACCTGTGTGGAACAATTTAAATTGAAGTGGATACTGAGAAGTATTCTCATTCACTCCTCCCCTAATCCTAGGGATGGGTTTAATTCAGCAAGCTCAGGACATCAGCTTTTCCGGGCCAGGTTGCAAAAGACATCCAGTTGAGGAAGGTGGCCCCAGCCAAAGCAGGGCTGCAGGTTAGCAGGCAGAGGAAGATAGGCACGAAGCCTGCTGCAGAACCAAAAACATCTGCACACATTTTAATTAATTTTGGGTCTGAGTACATCATGGTTTTTTGTTTTTTGTTTTTGTTTTTGTTTTGTTTTGTTTTTGAGATGGAGTCTTGCTCTGTTGCCCAGACTGGAGTTCAGTAGCATGATCTCGACTGACTGCAACCTCCGCCTCCTGGGTTCAAGCAATTCTCCTGCCTCAGCCTCCAGGGTAGCTGGGATTACAGCCGCCTGCCACCATGCCCGGCTAATTTTTTTGTGTTTTTAGTAGAGACGGGGTTTCACCATGTTGGCCAGGCTGGTCTCAAACTCCTGACCTCAGGTGATCTGCCCGCTTCGGCCTCCCAAAGTGCTGGGATTACAGGCGTGAGCCACCACACCAGGCCACGTCATGGTTTTTATCCCTGGAGTATATAGGAGTCTTAAGACATCTTTTATGTAAAATACAAGTTCACACCATGTTAAGGCATATGTGAGGAATGACATGAGAGTTGTAGGCATAGAAACTTTGTGGGTGGTGGAGCAAAGACAGGGTCATGGGGGCTGGGGGTGGAGCTTGAGCTGTGGCTTGAAGGACAGTTGGGATTTTTTAGGAGCTAAAGGGCAGGAAAAGCAGGTCAAAGATGTTCCAAGCAGAAGGACCTGCCAGAGGCATGGAGGCCAGGAAGCCCAGTGTCCATTCGGGAAGGTCATCTCAAATGTAAGCACTTAGAATAAGGTCACGAGGGCAACGATGACAGCCAGCTTTCCCGTCTCCCCAGAACCTCCACTCCAGGAAAAGCCAGTCCTCCCCACCCGCAGGCTCTGCCGGGCCTGGACTGGACTGTTTGCTGGGCTTCCCTCTCACCAGCACCACCTACGAGTTGGTCCCAGGGGGTCCCTCCTACCGTCTCCTGCACAGGCTTCAGTCCTGTCTGCTTGGCCCTTCATTCACCAGAGGTGTTAGCTCCTGGTCCATAGACTCGCCTCTTGCCTGACTTAGGCCGTAACCCCAGGAGACTTGAACACAGACAGGACTCCAAACCCTGACACGTGATCTCGGGGCATTCGGACCAGCTTGGTAAAAGAAAGGTGTTGAGAAGAATGTATGCATGACCGTGAGGCAGGAAAGATATAGAGAGGTGGGTGCAGCCTCTGCCATCCTGATTGGGCCAGGCCCCGCCTGTGCCTGTTCTGTCGGGGCGTGGCTCCGTGTCTGAGTGACAGCCTCACCATCCCTCCCAGAAGTAGCAGTGCTGCCCGTGTTTTCTCTCTTGACTGCTCTCCAGGTTCTTGCTCCCTGGGCTGCCTGCTGTATTCCCATGGTGGCCCTGCCTGGTGGCTGCCCATCTGCTTTCCCTGCCCTACTCCTTCCCACCTTCCACAGCAGACTCCCATGGCCCTCTCCTCTGCATGTCCCTTCTCTGGCTTGCATTTTCTCTGCTTCTGCACATCTCGAAAGTTGTAGATTTGGTTCCTATTCACGGTGCCCTTGACCAAGATATTATGCACAATCTCTCAGTAACCATTAGGGCTGCCTGTGCCCTGCCGGTGCTGCAGGGTTGGCATTGGAAAAAATACCTTCCTCCAGCCAGAAGCGGTGGCTCATGCCTGTAATCCCAGCACTTTGGGAGGCCAAGGCGGGCAGATCATGAGGTCAGGAGATTGAAACCATCCTGGCTAACACAGTGAAACCCCGTCTCTACTGAAAATACAAAACAATTAGCAGGGTGTGGTGGTGGGCGCCTGTAGTCCCAGCTACTCGGGAGGCTGAGGCCGGAGAATGGTGTAAACCCGGGAGGCGGAGCTTGCAGTGAGCGGAGATCGCACCACTGGACTCCAGCCTGGGCGACAGAGCGAGACTCCGTCTC
>NW_012107197.1:904647-948720 GCF_000951045.1 Mandrillus leucophaeus
GCCCGGCCGGATGGGGCGATTTTTAAAGACTTATCCAAACTCAGGTTCCCAGTTTGGTTTTGTCTGGTTTCCATCTGTGCCCAGGGTGGGCAGTCCAATGCCTAGTGACTTCCAGTGCCCAGGACCAAGATGGTCCTGCCTGTCGTGAGGACCTTGGAGTGCATTCTCCCACTGGATACTGAGGCCTCACTCCTAGAGCCCCCAGCAACCCTACTCATGCTGGGAAGACAGGCTCCCCTCACCCTGCTCTGGCCACACAGAAGCCCATGGTTTCCTCAGAGGCACCTCTGGCAAGCTCCTTTCACAAATCTTGCGAAACTTGGCCTGTAGACAATCCGAGCTCTTGACCGAGCTAGGTTTTTGTTTTTGTTTTCTTTCCCCTTAGAGTTTCTACAATATCCCTTTTGAGCAGTTAGGGTTAGAGGACTATGAATGAACCGGACTGTTTGCTACAAAATTAAATTTGAGGGCATTTTAATTAAGTTTGGTTATGAGTACGTCATAGTTTTTATCCCCGGGACACACAAGAGCCTTAAGACATCTTGTGTCTAAAACACTGCATTCTTAGCAACAAGTCCACCAAGGACCCCGAGGGAAGGACCTTATAAGATGCCTTATGTCGTTAAGATGAGAATACCTCAGGAACCATTAGTAATGGCCACGTTTGGAACATTCAACATCCAGTACACTGAAACCTCAGCAAAGTGATTTAGTACAGTGCCAGCATGTTCTTCATATATCCGTTGGTTAAATTCTAAGATGAACCCCAGACATAGGGCTTTGGATTACTATCAGAGCGCCTTTTATGCCTGAATTTCTTCGTTCATTGCTCCTGGGCCTGTGTCATTTGTCCAGCTTGAAACTCTGAAGGGGTGTCCCTTGGAAACACAGCAGTTGTCAAATCTGAAGACACCTCACATGGTTCTTGACACAGTGGACGATTACTTCTACTAAAAGATTCTAACCATTGAGGCCGGGCGCGGTGGCTCAAGCCTGTAATCCCAGCACTTTGGGAGGCCAAGGCGGGTGGATCACGAGGTCAGGAGATCGAGACTATCCTGGCTAACATGGTGAAACCCTGTCTCTACTAAAAATACAAAAAACTAGCCGGGCGTGGTGGCGGGCGCCTGTAGTCCCAGCTACTCGGGAGGCTGAGGCCGGAGAATGGTGTAAACCCGGGAGGCGGAGCTTGCAGTGAGCCGAGATCATGCCACTGCACTCCAGCCTGGGAGACACAGCGAGACTCCGTCTAAAAAAAAAAAAAAAAAAAAACTTCAGGCAAGGAGAGTTAAGTGTGTATCATCTTGAGGACTTTAATTTTTTAAAAAGGGTCTGCAGAGCAGCTGGCATCCCATTCTGGGCAAAGCAGTCGTTTTCTGAGATGGGCCCAGGTTTCTGTGCATCAGCACATGTGCTCTCAGCAGAAGGCTTGAGCTCCATGCAGACGCTCGGTCCCCATGCCATGGTGTCCCCTCACTGGGAAATGCCAGGCCCAGCTCCTCGGAACCCGGGGTAGGTTCCTTCACTCTGCCCATGCGTCTGCCTCTCCCTTGCTCACTCTTTCTCTCGCTCCCCACCCCCAACTTCCTGGCCACAAACCATCCCCAAGGATGAGCCATCACAGAGACCGTGGGCACGCTGACAGGCCTAAAGGCCAAACAGGAAAGGGGAGAGATAGAGAGAGAAGGAGAGGAGGAGGAAAACGGAATGGCCCACGGGAGGGAAGTGGAAGACAGTCCCATAGGGGTCTTGGCACCTGTTGGAAACTTTGTTGGAAACAATACGTTTCTGCCATCCTGACCTTTGTCTCTCGTTCCTCCCTGATGCCATCTTGTCTTACTGGCTTTCTGTCCTGGTCACAGCTAGATCTCATTGAGAAAGAGCAGGGAGCATCTGTGGGCAGAACCCGGTAGCCAAGGGTGGGAGAGGGATTTCTCAAGGCAGCCCCTCCCTGGACGGGGTGGGGGTGTTGGTGCGCAGGCTGGTCGGACCCTCCCTTCGCACGGTCTGCATGGAGTGCTCCTCTTTTGGGGAAAGGACTGTGCCGCTGTCTCCATGTTGCGAAGCCTCCTTGAGGCCTCTGCCTCCCACTGGTACATGTTCCTCCTTGGCCTGGCGTAGCTCATGTAGTACATAGGTGCTTCAGGTTATTTCACACCATTGACTCCTAGACTCTCCTCCATTCTTGGAGGTTTAGCAGCACAATATAGTCTACAAGTCTATGCCCTTAAGGGTGTGGTCTGCCAGCCCGTGCCCTTAGGGGTGTAGTCTACCAGTCTGTGCCCTTAGGGGTGTAGTCTACCGATGCATACCCTTAGGGGTAGCATCTACCAATCTGTGCCCTTAGGGGTAGAGTCTACAAGTTCATCCCCTTTGAGGCAGAATCTACAAGTCCGAGGTTGAGTCTCCGCGGATCTCTAGCTGTTTGCATGCAGGCTTCTCTCCTCACCAGACCCTGGGCTCCCTGAGGTCAGAAATTAGTCCCCGTGCCTGGCACATAGCAGACAGGCAGGCAGTGCCCATTCACTCTTCTCCTGCCCTCTTCTCCCCGTCCCACCATGTCCTACTGATACTGCACAGGGCATTAGCCTTGAGCGGGTCCACTTCTCTCCAGCCTGTGACCACTCGCTTCCTCCCCACTCCCGTGTCTCACCTGGATGCACTGCAGCTCCTGACTGGCCTTCCTGCCTCTGCAGTCAGAGGCCCTCCCTGCTTCTCAAGCCTACAGCTAGACTAAAATGTCACCACATCCCTGCAGAACCAGGGCCAGCTTCCCTGGCTCTTAGGAGGCCCTCACACTGTTTCTCCCCACTCTACTATGAGCCTGTCCCCTGCACACCTCCACTGCCTTCCCTTCATCCCTTCTCCACATACAAGTTTCTCCTTCCTGCTCAACCCCGTCTTCTTCCGCACCGTGTTTTCTCCTTACTTGCTGTATGAACCTGAGCACACCGCCCCGCCCCAATGCCCTGGGCCCCCCTTTCCTCATCCGTGCAATGGGAGCACAAGGTTTTTATAAGGATGAAAAGCATACGTGATGTAGTACGAGATGCACAACCAGCATTTCATGGAAAGGGAGGTATTAGCAACAGATCTTTCACCACATGGGGGAGGCTGCTGCTTTCCTGTGTAATGCTCCGGTTCGTCTTCTCAGGATTGCATGTCCCCTGAGAAGGGGACATGAGCTGTGAACTGGCAGCTTTGGTGCAGCCTAGCCTCTAACTCCCATGTAACAGATGCATTGATCCCAGGCTCTGGCCAAGAATCCATTTTCTTCATTTTCCTTCCCTACTGACCTGAGGGTCTTGCTGTTGTGTCTGGGTCGAGAGTTTCCCAGGTAGTTCCTGTCTGCAGAGCCCTTGAAACAGTTTGGCTTCTGCAGTGCGTTCCCCCTGTGCTTTTCCACTCTTCCTGATAGACCCAGTGCTACTCTGAAGTGTGAAGACTGGATTAGATCCTACTCAGCTTGACCCGGTCTTGTGGAAGGAGGTACATGCAGACCAGAGCCCCCTCCAGGTTGCTGCGACCCTCAGGGGGTATTGTAGAGCCACCTCTGGAGAAATGTCCAGCTCTGGAGGAGACGGCGTTACCTTCTGAGCCCAGGAGCGAGCCTGCCTTGCCTTACTGTGGGCAGTAGGGAGTGTGCCCATCTCGAGAGCAGGACTGGTCACAGCCCTGACAGCAGGAGCAGAGCTGAGAGTGCCTTGTGTTGGGGGCTTTCAAAAGCAACCAGTCTGATGCAGCTGTTTCCGCCCCCTGGTTCTAGACTTCGAGAATCTTTGTTGTTTACAGCCTGGCATTTTGGCTGGTCGGTGCCCCTGGACCAGCTTCAGGCGCAGTAGTGTCACTGTAGCACCTGGCCGTGGTTGTACTTCTGACTCCATCTGTGACAGGCAAACTGTCAGGTGGGAGTTCAGTCAGGGTGCTGGGAAAAATTACGGAGGAGAAATTTTAAGATAAAGTTATCGGAAATAGACACAAACCTTCTTGGAGGGCCGGTACCAAAAGCACCCCCATTCCTTGTAAAGGTCGTGTGCTCACACGCACCCTGAGGGCCAGTTCCACGTCCGGTGCCTCTTGCCTTTACTTCCACGTCGGGCTGCCATCCCCCTATCGAGGGCCTTCCTTACTACTCTGTGATCGAGGTTCACTGCAGTTCTAGAGATGGAGAAGCCAGGAGAGAGAAGCTGAGCCATTTGTTCCGAGTTAAGCTAGAGCCATGGTTGGAATCCAGATCCCCATCATGAAAAATGCAGTGTTAGGTTAACATTTTTGAACTGCTTAATTTGCCAAATAAATTTTGAGACCTCGTAAGGCTCGGTCAAAAGAAAAGTGCGTAGGCTGGACGTCGAGAGGCGTGTATTTGTCCTTCATGTTCTGACATGTTACAAAGTGTAGCTACAGGCTCTAAATAGAGTTCTAAGAATAAGTATAAATTAGAGCCCCTGTCAGGCTGTTGAAATGCAAACTGAGTAAAAATAGTTGTCAGACTTCTAGAACTGAATTTGAATCATTTTTCAATCTGTATTAAATCTTTCTATAAAGGGTTGATGCTATTCAGATCAACACTTAGTGAATTCCAGAGCATCCTAGAATGTATTGGAGGTTTTGCAAGAGTGTAATTTGCCATGAAGCCGTTGGCCAAAACGTAGTATTTTCAAGGGAGATACTGTGATTCTAGTTGTAAAAATATGTCACATGAGAAGGAACTTAATAAGGAACTTTTACATTCACCCATCTTCTCCCAAGCAACACATTTTTGTTCTTTTACATCCTTTTTTTCTTAGGATATTCAAGTGGTTTTTAAAAATAAGCACCACTGGCCGGGCGCAGTGGCTCAAGCCTGTAATCCCAGCACTTTGGGAGACCGAGACGGGCGGATCACGAGGTCAGGAGATCGAGACCATCCTGGCTAACCCGGTGAAACCCCGTCTCTACTAAAAAAATACAAAAAACTAGCCGGGCGAGGTGACGGGCGCCTGTAGTCCCAGCTACTCGGGAGGCTGAGGCAGGAGAATGGCGTAAACCCGGGAGGCGGAGCTTGCAGTGAGCTGAGATCCGGCCACTGTACTCCAGCCTGGGCGACAGAGCGAGACTCCGTCTCAAAAAAAAAAAAAAAAAAAAAAAGCTCCACTAAGAAGTTTATTTGAAAAGGGAGAAGATATTTTTTGGACCCAACATAATGCTAATGTTACTCTTCTTTGAGGAGAAGAATGACTGCCTCCTTACCAGGATCAAAGACAAAACGGTCTGTGGCAGATTTCAGTTCAGGTGCTTGTGGCATTGGCCTCAGAACCTACCACTTGGCTTTGGAACTCATCTTTTGACATTATGTAAAGTGTAGTTATTGTTACAAATTAACACAAGAGCGTCAAAGAAGAGGAGTTGCTCCTGGGCCTAAGGTAGACCCTACCAGAAAGTAAGGTAGACCCTTCTGTAAACCAGTAGTTAATTGAGACTGTAAAGAAAGAGAAGACAAAGCCAGAAGTCTCCCTAAGAGTTTGCCAAATGGAGTTACAAGGAGTGTTACCAAGCACCTTTCATGGGGCAGGAGGGTGTCCTGGGAGTGGGTCGTACCCCATCTCTGTAAGAATCAAATCAGTTAAGCTTTTCTCCCCAGGCGATCATGTGGGCCTCGTCAGCAGTTAAAAGCTCAACTTCCTTCCAGAATACATAAATTAGGGCCCACACTGTGAGGCTCACAGTCCCTAGTTGAAGGACATATGTGCTCTGAGCCCACCGCCAGTGCTGAGCTGTAGCTCCCATTGATTCTACGCTGGGGAAGGAAGCCCAGACCACACTAGAAAAGCAGCTTCCCCTGAATGTGTTCTCTCACAAATGAGGAATAAAAATTTAAACCCGAAAACCAGCTGTCCAATAGCTTATCTATTTTGCTAAGTAGCATCCAAAAACTCTGAAGTCATAAGCCTTGCTTGAGCCAAGATTATGCAGTAATGACCAATTTCTGGCAACTTCTCTTCCCAAACACTTCACCGTGCCAGTGAATCCATCCATTTACATGACCACATTTCCCTGTAACTGGTGGAGCTGACAGTTCTCCAGGGCTTGGAGCTCAAGTCACTGTGGAGCAACTGTTCTGATCAAGGTCCCTCGGCCTGTGTCCCTAACCCTCAGCTGCTGATGAGTAGACAGCCTCCTCTGGCACACGGTCTTTCTGATCAGCAGAGGAATTAAGTGGAGTGGCTGTTATATTGAGGATTCAGAATTGTTCCTTTAAATATCTGCTTTCCTGCTGGGCACAATGGCTCATGCCTATAATCGCAGCACTTTGGGAGGCTGAGGTGGGAGGATCACTTGAGCCCAGGAGTTCGAGACCAGCCTGAGCAACACAGCAAGACCCCATCTCTACAAAATCCAAAAAATTAGTTGTACCTGGTGACACATGCCTATAGTCCACCCTTTTTGAGAGGCTGAGGCAGGAGAATCAGTTGAGCCCAGGAGGTCGAGGCGACAGTGAGCCATGACCGCACCACTGCACTCCAGCCTGGGTGACAGAGCGAGACCCTGTCTCAAAAAAAGAAAGGAAGAAAAAGATCTTTCCTACTTTCTTGCTAAGGCAACACAGGACCCACCCCTAGTCCTTTTTCCATGCCAGGACTATAATAGAGAGAAGGTGTCACTGAAAACTGGTGCCTTTTCTAAGTATTTTACTTGTGAGAAAAAAAAACTGCTGCCTGGCCAGCTTCAGGCAGCTTTGCCTTTTAATGAATTGGCCACACGCTCGCATATGAGGTCATCGGCCTCCAGCATCGTTTTGACTCCCTTTCAGGGTTGTGTTTCCAAAGGAGCTGGTTGCTGATTCCACCTTTTCCCTGCCTGTCCTGCCGCACTCTGGCCAGTGCACCCCTCTCTGCATCCTGGCTTATGGATCAAGTCTCAGCTCACTGGGCTTTGCATGCCTGGCGTCATAAAGCACTCAGCTAAGGAACTCTCTGCAGAGTTGGTGAGGCTGTACCCTGCAGAACTGTGGGATCGCATGGTTAGGGCCTGTCTCATGTCCGGGATACACTCAGTATTTCAGAAAACACGAACTGATTGTGATATCAGCCATCCCCACACCACCTCTTACCAGCTGTATCATTAGGCACGTGGTCTCCCCTCCCAGCCTCAGTATTTTCATCAGTTATAAGAACCGTAAGGCACTGTGTGTAGGTTAATTGAGATGATTCATGCAATGCCTCATCTGCCCAGCAGGAAGATGCAGTAGGAGTAGTTGTTCTCGTCCTCGTGAGGCAATCCCTGCTGTTTCGACTGACTGTGTGACCAGGGCTGACGTTGGGGGCCAGACACCCCCTCTCCTAACTGGCACCCCTAGATCTTCTGCAGAAGTTTGCAAGTCTCAGACAGGCAGCCCTTCCCGTTCTAAAATCCTCAGCCCAAACAGTCTTATTCTGGCTATAAATAAAAGTTCCTGCTACACAGAGAGCAGCAGCTCGTCAGAAGCAAAGCCGGGCACGAGCCAGATCCTAAAATAAACCCCCGGCTGTGGTGAGGCGGCGTTTCTGTGGAACGGCCCTCCCTGCCTTTCTCCCTGCCCTTCTCCCTGCCCTTCTCCCTGCCCCTGTGGGTAAGTGTGATCATAAGGGGCTGGAAGTATTGCTCTGGAGAATCGGTAGAGATGGGGGCCTGTTGAAAATGGTGTGACCATGAGCCCCGATGCAGCTGCTGGCATCTGCAGAGCCCAAGGGGCACAGCAAGGGCTTCATGGTGATCAGAAGGCTTTCCCTGTGTCTCCCTGCCCCGTGAAGGTACCTTTCCAGTTTGGCTCTTGTCCCAGCATGACTGCATAGCTTAAATACCAGAGCGTGAGCTCACAGCTGCAGAGGGAGGGCCAGGGCAGACCAGGCCAGGCCCCTTTGTCCAAGAGAGGCCGACTCTCCTTCCTTTCTGCTTGGTAGCTGCCCCCTCCTTGGCAGTCCACACCCCTGGTCGTTTCCCTGAGCCTCCCTCCCCAGTGTCTGGACCTGAACCCATGCAGTGGGTGAAGTTTGTCTCTTACCCATCCACGCTCAAAACTGAGCCGCTGCTGTGAGTCAGGCAATATTCTAGGCACCTTAATTAATAATACGGTGCCTAGACTATGTATTAGGTGCCTACTAAAATACATATCAGCAAATACGTATTAGGTCCCTACTGAATGCCCCAGTGCTGTTATTTCGAGCAGTTCCTGGATTGTTTGGAGGGCAGGAGAAGACAGCTGCTGCTGGCCGAGAGTTCGCCCACACCAGCAGCATGCGGAGGACCTGCATGTAGTGCTCTGCATCTCACGAACGTCCGCAGAAACCTTGTGGGAGGGGGGCTGCTTTCATCCCCGTTTTAAAGATGAGCTAAGGCTCGAGAAGTTCAGTCACTTCTACTAGGGCACACAGGCAGAGATGCCACGAGGGGCAACTGGAGACCGTGCAGTCAGCAGCTGCCCTGTGCCATCTCCCGGAAGAGGCACCACGCTGTGGGAGTCTGCCCCTCACCTTGTTGAATTAAAACCCGCTAAACACACCGTGTGGTTGGTTAGGAAGACACTTCTCCAACTTGGTACATTTTGTGATGACACAAAAGCCATTTGTGTGTGTGTAAATCAGGTGCTAGTTATTGCAGGGCACGTGTAAGCACAGAGTGACTTTACATGGCGCCAATGAGGCTGTGTCAAGACTCCAGAAGGAGTTGGCGTGGAGCATGACTCTTAAACTAGGCGGCAGCAAGACAAGGTGAGCGGGAAGTGTTTAGCAAATCTCGTGGCAGTGTCTGGGTGTTGGGAACGAACATCTGGCCGATCTGAGAATTTGGGCTCCTGCAAAAGATTGAGCCACTCCCTGAAACAGTCATGCAAGGGTTTCCTGAAGGCAGCACGCCGTCCCACCACTCAGCCAGTGCATCCCGCTCGCTGTCTTCTCTGTGGACCTTCCCAGCCAGCGAGGGAGCCTTGCTGTGTGCAAGCGTCCTCCAGAGATGCGATGGAAAACCCAGAAAGCCAAGCCCTTCACCCCGCTGCCATCCCAGGAAGGCCCAGAGTGAGCTCCCAGGCCTGCAGCGCCATCCTGGGTAATTGCTGTGAAACATTGAAGTGTTGCGTGGAGCCTGCTGTGAGGGCTTAGGTGAGGGCGGCAAGCCAGGGTGTACCAAGTAGGGTGTCTGCCCCCCCGAGCTTCTCCTGAAAGAAGGATATGAAGGGAACTTCACTTGTACAGGTACTTGAGTGTTCAGTGCTGGTCACATGTATGACACTTCCACTGATTCATTTGACCATGGCCGAGGGTTGGCCTTGAGTTTGTGGGTTCGATGGGGAAAGCAGATGTGTAAGTGGTAGCGAGTTCTTAGGGCAGATGTCATGGATCTGGTGTGAGATCTAGCAGCAACTGGAGCTCACAGGAGTGAGAGGAGGGAGGAGCTTGAAACTCTGGTCAGTGCAACCAGGAAGGGGCCACAGCTGTACACACAGGTGGAACTGAGAGGGTTGCGTTGTCCCTCGAGTTATAGTAGCTCTTTGTACAGGTTAAAGGGTAGCTTTGCCAAACTGCTTAAGGGCCAGCCATGGTGGCTGATCCCTGTAATTCCAGCACTTTGGGAGGCTGAGGCGGGCAGATCACTTGAGCTCAGGAGTTCAAGACCAGCCTGGGCAACATAGAAAGACCCCATTTCTACAAAAAAAACAAAAAGTGAGCCAGGCGTGGTGGCATGCACCTGTGGTTCCAACTACTCAGGAGCCTGAGGCAAGAGGATTGCTTAAGCCCAGGAGGTCGAGGCTGCAGTGAGCCTGGGTGACAGAGTGAGACCCTGTCTCAAAAGTGAAAACAAAAAACGACTTAAGGATGAGTGGCTTTGACCTCTTGTTAGTTTAAAACTTCATTTGTCCTCCTCTTCTTCCTCTTTTCCGTGGGTTCTGAAAATCCCCAACCACAGCCAACACAGAGAATGTTTCAGTGAGTGGCACGCACATTTGTGTTGGGCTTGACTTTCCTCACGTCCCAGCCTCTGCAGTGGGCCAACCAGTGAGCCCAGCAAGGTCTTTGTTTTGTTTGATTTTGTGACTCGTTCATTCACCCATATCTGCAAGGACTTTGGACGCGGCCACCCCCACAGCGCTCTCCACGCTCCCCATGGTGGTAGCAGCATGGTGGCAGGCCTTTGTAGGACACGATGACATCACATCATTAGGTTCTCTCCACGTGGAGGCTGCTGACCAGTGGTCCTAGAACACCTCTGTCCCTCCTTCAGCAGCAGAGCCCCAGCCTGGGGTGCTCACTGGACCCCAAAAGCCGTGGGATTTGCTGTCACTTCTCAGCACAGTGTCAGACCTTCCTGCCTGATGAGCATCTAGGGGACTATAGCCTTGTGGCTACAAGGTGGCATCAAAGGTGTAAGATCACATTTGTTTTTATTTGAGACAGGGCCTTGCTTTGTCACCCAGGCTGGAGTACAGTGACTCTATCTTGCCTTACTGCAACCTCTGCCTCCTGGGCTCAAGTGATCCTCCCATCTCAGCCTCCAGAGCAGCTGGAACTACAGGCACTCACCAGCACCCCCAGCTCATTTTTGTGTGTTTTGTAGAGATGGGGTTTTGCCATGTTGCCCAGGCTGGTCTCAAACTCCTGGGCTCAAGCGATCCACCCACCTCAGCCTCCCAAAGTGCTGAGACTGCAGGTGTGAGCCACCATGCCCAGCCTACTTCGTTTGTTTAAAAAAAAAAAAAAAAAAAAAGGCGGGGGGGAAGAAAGAAAAGAAAAAAAAAGAAAGAAAATGGGTTAGGAAGAGAAATGGACTCAGACATCGTTAGCATTTCCATAGTGCAGCTTGCCAGCCACGCTTAGGGTTTGAGCCCTTCCTTTCCAAAAGCATTCAAGGTGGATTTCAGTGTTTAAAAGTTGCAGTGTTTGACGCTTAAGGAATAAAACCTGAGAGATTCGTCCAAAAATTCAAAATGAGTAATTACAACGACATTGAATTTAGCCGTGAGGTTCCTGAGCAGGCAAGACAGCGATGGACCACGCAGGTTTTATTTTCTGTCCCAGCGGAGCATGTGGCCATTTAGACAGCCCTGAGGACAGCGCTGTTCACTCTCCAGCCTCAGGGCCCTTCTCAAGGGAGGAGGTGCTGGGTGCGGGTATCACAGTGGCCTGAGGACTAGGGGTTGCTTGGCGTGATTGGTGGTCCCTGTTAGAGTTACTATGAACGGCCTGTCACTGCGCAGCTACTGCCAATCTAATTACTTTTTCTCTTTTCTGTTTTCTTCCCGTATTCTCGTTTTTGTTTGTTCTCCACCTGGATTCTGTAGTATAAGTCTGTGTTTAGGTCCTACTCCCAGGATTTCGTGCCTCACCACCAAGCTTCCGTTCCGCCTTTCCTTCCGCCTACCTCCTCTTCCTCTCCACATTTCCCACCTGCCCACCAGGCTCAGAGCTCTGACTTAGCCGTGCCAGCCATGGCCGGTCCACCTCCCAGCACCGTGGACGGGCCTCTCTCGGCTTCTCAGGAGAGCAGCTTTCATGGGAATACTGTCTGCCTTCCTTCCGAAACCTCTTTCACTGACTCGGTGAGAACTCAGCGCGCACACATACACACACGCACACGCACACATACCCCTGCACGTGGGGCTGCACGGTTTTTTAAAAAGCGGTTTCACGGTTCCTGAAAGACACTGCCTCCCCTTCACTAGCAGTCAGGGGTGCCAGCGCGCACCTGCTACTGAGGGTCACAAGGTGCAATGGTAGCCCATCTGTTTCCAGAACAGAACTGACTCTTCTATACAAAGTTCTATCAAACTAGGAATCTGATTTTCCACAAATAGATTAGTGGCCATTTAGAGATGAAGCTATCAGACGCATAAGATACAAAATGCTACTAGCTTTCCATTTAGTTGTCTGTTTTTAGGGAAAGGGTGTCACACACCCCTTTGCAAGTGTGGAGGTGACAGATTCAGGGCAAGTGTCTGTTTGGTTGCATGTGGTGCCGATGACAGAAGCCTATTAAAGTGCCTGTAGCGCTTCGTCCAACTCAGAAACGCTGCCTTGCCGATTGGAGCAGAGAAATACATGGGGCAGAGGAAGTGCAGGCAGCGGACCCCACTCCCCAGTGTGTGGGATTGTCTTGATGTGTTGCTTCTCTCCCTGCATAATCATTTCCCGCCACACTGGGGACCCCTGCTGTCTCCACTACAGTGGGGCCGTCTCTCCAGGATGATTTAGCCCCGGACACCATTGGAGAAGCAGCTGCAGGCGACTTGGGTCCTCTCTAGCGCAGAGGCAAGAGGTGGCAAAAGCAGCTTTGCTCTCTGCACCTGGGGAGAGCAGAGTGCAGGCGGCGGCGTCCCCTGGCCAGCTGTGAGGGCTGGCTGGAGGGCCTGGCCCATGTGTCTTTCCTCTCCTCCTGTCTCCCCCAGAGTGAAAACGCCAGTGAGGAAGCTGGTGAGGGTGAATATGTCAATCTGTATTCCTCTGGCCAGAGCAGCGAGGAGCTGGCTCCCTCTCGAGGAGTAAGTAACCTCGGGCGGCCTCCTGCATGTGGCCTGGCCTGGCAGGGCTTGGGCCCTGCCCTCCCGAGGCCGCTTCCCCCGCACCTGCTTCTGTTGGGCTGAGCCCCCTCCTGGTCACCAGCAGACTGGGCTCCTGCAGGCTGCTGGGAGCCAGCTCGGCCCTTGCGAGAGGACATGGCTTCCAGGTGGAGGTCTGCCCTTTGCTCCTGCTTCAATGCGTGTGGCACTCCTCAGAGCCTGGCCAGATGGGTCTTCTAGAAATCTCTGGGAGCAGCATGGCACGGGCCCCGGCTGTGTATCCGGTGCTCTCTGTGGGGTTCCTTCCTCCCTCATCTTCTGGTGTTAGCTTCATCTTCTGTCCCTCATGCAGAGGGAGGGACTCTTCTCCCCATAGGGCCTTTCAGACCTTCATCTCCCTCCTCCCCAGCATGTCCCATTGCTCCAACACTAACTGCTTCCGAGGAAGCGGGTGAGTCTGGCCCATAGCCCCTGCCGTGGCTGTGCACACCCCCTCCTGAGGGAGGCGCAAGGTACCCGACGTCAGCACCCTCGTGACGCTGCTGTCCCAGCTCCCGACCGTCGAGGTACAACAGTTCTATTGAGCAATCCACTTTCCAAGTTTGGCTTCAGCCAAACATGAGCAAGTTCAAAAGCTTCAGAAATTGCTCTCCCCACGAGCCCAGGTGGGACAAGTTCCTTGAAGGGAGACCCATGAGGAGTGGAAGACTCCCAGTGATCCACCCCAGGGCAGGGCCCTGCCCATGAAGAACTTGGTCACACCCATTAAGGTGGTTCTCTCAGCACCTTACAGATTCAGAGGCCCACACAGAGCCAGCCCTGTTTCAGACGTTAGCAAGCTGTAGAACACTGAAGACTGTTCACTCTAGTAGGATTTGACCCACTGTCCGTGGGGGCTGTCTCCTCTGCTGACCTGTGCCTCTGGCACCCCCTGGCTCAGCCTCCCCATGGTGAAGTCCATGCGCAGGGAGAGGCCAGCTTTGCACGGCTCTCTCCCTCCACGGTGACGCTTCCAGGGCCCACTGGCTCCTTGCCTCGAAGCACTATTTCTGTATTTGTCCTGCCCCAGTTCTCCATCAGGCCTCAGCAGCAGACCAGGGATGTTGGAGGGCCATGTTGTCACTGAGTAGAGCCAGCCCAGGGACACAGGAGGAAGTGAGTCTGCCGGAGGAAGAGGGGACTGGCACCCCAGGGCCTGAGCAGCTGGCCCTCTGGGGACTGAACCCGGTTGAGCACTGCAGCCCTGAGGACTTCTTTAACTTTAGATCGGCAGAGTGTGGTTCACAACAGCAGGGTCCAGTGGTTAAGGGCACAGGCTTTGCGGGTAGATAGCCCTGGGTTCAAATCCAAGCTCTGCTGTTTATGAGCTGTGTGGTCTTGGGCAGGGTCCTTGACTTCTGACCTCTGTTTCTGTGCACGGAGTGGGGACGATGGTGTTAGCTCACTAACGAAGTCAGATGAGGGGAAGCAGACAGAGCCTTGAGCCCAGCGCCTGGCTGTGCTCAGGGGGAGTGGCTATGACAGTCTTCTTTGAGGAGGTGGTTGAGGTGGCTTTGCCTAGATTGGCAGCTTACAGATGTTACAAATAGTGGCACCTTTCACTTTCTCCAAAGCCCAAGATGCTAGTCTCCAGGGCTAGTGTTTCCTGTGATTAACGGCATTCATCGTTAATTTGCTCACATCTCAGATTGCTCCATAGGAACTTGCACTCCACGGCCACTTGCAGGCAGGAATGCTGGGAAGACAGAGCAGCCCCGCAGTGGGCCCCTGTCCTGAACTCAGCACCCACTCCTCTTTCCAGGAACCACCGACTGGGAAAGACGGACATCCCAGAGATCCCTCAGCAGTCAGCAGCGTCCCTGGGAAGGACAGCAGAGACGGCAGTGAGAGGTAGGAAGTGGACCCAGAGGAGCTGGGTCCCCCAAGAGCAGCGTACCCACTCATGAGGCCTGCCTGAGCGGCCCCTCCCAGCTGGCCCCTAGGCCTGAGGGTGTCTCAAGTTGAAACTCTTCCTTCTTTCCTTGTTTCCTTTTTTTGTTTTTTAGATACAGGATATTGATCTGTCACCCAGGCTGGAGTGCAGTGGCACAATCGCAGCTCACTATAACTTTTAACTCCTGGGCTCAAGCGATCCTCCCACCTCAGCCTCCCAGGTAGCTGGGACTACAGGCATGCAGCACCTCACCCAGCTGATTGTTTGTTTTTTGTAGAGACGAGGTCTCGCTATGTTGCCTAGGCTGGTCACCAACTCCTGGCTTCAAGCGATCTTCCCACATCAGCCTCCCAAAGTGCCGGGCTTACAGGCATGAGCCACTGTACCTGACCCTCTTCCTTTTTTTCTGATTTTCAAATAATACAAGCTCAGGGTAGAAACTTGAAAAGCATAGAAAACTGCACGAAAGCAAGAAAAATCACTAATTACCCCACCCTGCAAAGGCCTTCACATGTAGTTTGCCATTACTTCTTAATTGTTTGCATCTATATTATCTACCTTACAAATTACCCACAATAGTCTTGTCTTGTCTTTTTCAAATCCCAGGCCAACCTTTCTTGGTCTTGGCCTCTTTCAGGTTGATAGGGAGTGTAAAAGACACCCCTCCACCCACAAACTTGTTATCGGGGACATTTCTAGACATATGTGTGCATGTTGTGTTGCTGACAAAAATATCTTGTATATCTTAATTTTTTGCAGCCAAGATCAAGAGCTGTTCATTGCATTTAGTCGCTATAGCTCTTTAATGTCTTATAACTTTTTTTTTTTTTTTTTTTTTGAGACAGAGTCTTGCTCTGTCGCCCAGGCTGGAGTGCAGTGGCACCATCTCAACTCACTGCAACTTCCGCCTCCCGGGTTCAAGCGATTCTCCTGCCTTAGCCTCCGGAGTAGCTGGGACTACAGACATGTGCCACCACGCCTGGCTTATTGATTTATTTGTTTATTTATTTATTTATTTATTTATTTTGGTATTTTTAGTAGAGATGGAGTTTCACCATGTTAGCCAGGATGATCTCGATCTCCTGACCTCGTGATCTGCCTGCCTCAGCCTCCCAAAGTGCTGGGATTACAGGCGTGAGCCACCGCACCCGGCCACATTTTTCAATATTAGCACAAAGCAAACCTGACCGAGTATAGAAATATGTAGTGAATTTCCCCAGTATGCACTTGTGAAATATGATGTGTGGGGTCTGCAAATGGGCACTCCCACTGCAACTTCACATTGACTTCCCCTTCACTGTGAAATGTTCCACGTGTTCAAGCTTTTCCTCCCTCCTTAGGTCAAGCTTTAGCCATCTCTGGGGTCTTTGGTGACCTTAGAGCAAGGGAGTGCCCACTTGTCATTATCAGGGCTCAGGGCTCAGGTTGAAGAGGCAGTTAATAGCAAAAGAAAAAGAAATGAGAAAGCATTGCATAGGAACCTGTTGAAGAGGGCCACCTGCCCAGCCTGCCTCCTGGCCACTCTTGTGCTCTGTGACTTGTCTCTCTGATTTATCTGTCCAAACTGAGGTTTCCCCAGGTGTGAAGCCAGAAATAGTGTGGTTTCTAGGTTAATACCTGGGGCAGAGTGTGTGGGCCAAGCAAATGCAGCTCGTGGGTGTGCCACCAGCTTCACCAGACCCCAAAGTATCGTCTTCAGAGTTCCAGATGGTTCTCGTGAAAGAGAAGGATGAACACTTTGACTGCTCAGAAATAATTGTGGGATGTTGTCCTTCCATCAAGGCCAAACCACAGGCTAAACATTGACGAGACATGGAGCAGGGTTCTTGTCAAGGCTGGGCAGGGCCCACTCTGACCCATCCATACTCTTTTACTGAAGGCACTTTTTTTTTTTTTTTGAGACAGAATCTCGCTCTGTCACCCAGGTGGAGTGCAGTGGTTCGATCTCGGCTCACTGCAGCCTCCGCCTCCTGGGTTCAAGTGATTCTCCTGCCTCAGCCTCCAAGTAGCTGGGTTACAGGTGAGCACTACCACGCCCAGCTAGTTTTTCTATTTTTAGAAACAGGGTTTAGAGACAGGGTTTCACCACGTTGGCCAGGCTGGTCTCGAACTCCTGACTTCAAGTGATCCACACCACCTCCCAAAGTGCTGGAATTACAGGTGTGAGCCATCATCACGCCCGGCATAAAGACACATATTTTTACATCTCAGATATCTGGGGATAAACTGCGACCTATGACCACAAGACTGGCCAGTATAAAACAGAGGAACGTGAAAGAAAATGCCAGGGGAAAGCCGGGTACATCTGCAGGCCCAGCTTCCACTCTCCCCAGAACAGCCTAAGCTGGGAGACTCATCTTGGACACTCGCGGCCGTCCCACCTTCCCCTTTGTGGGGAATGTTCTCTCCCATCCTTCCGTCGGCAACTTGGGCTCAGTGCTGCAAGCCTCGGCTCACCCATCCCATTCCAGAAGCCTCCCGACCTTTAGACTTGCCCAGACCCCCTGCTTGTGCTTGTGGTACCCTTCTGGGCTTCTCCGTTCTCTGTGCTACCGTGACCACTTGTTTTAAATTCTGTCTCAAAAAAAAAAAAAAAAAGACTGGGCGCGATGGCTCATGCCTGTGATCCTAACACTTTGAGAGGCCAAAGCGGGAGTATCACATGAGTCAGGAGATCAAGACCAGCTGAGCAACATAGTGAGACCTCATCCCTACAGTGAACAAAATTATCCAGGCATGGTGGTGGGGGCTTGTGCCTGTAGTCCTCGCTACTTGGGAGACTAAGATGGGAGGATGGCTTGAGCCCAGGAGGTCAGGGCTGCGGTGAGCCAAGATCGCGCCACTGCACTTCAGCCTGGGCTACAGAGGGAGACCCTGTCTCAAAAAAACAAATGAACGACCGGGCCCGGTGGCTCACACCTGTAATCCCAGCACTTTGGGAGGCCAAAGTGGGAGGATCACGAGGTCAGGAGTTCGAGACCAGCCTGACCAACATGGTGAAACCCTGTCTCTACTAAAAATACAAAAATTAGCGGCCGGGCGCAGTGACACACCTGTAATCCCAGCACTTTGGGAGGCTGAGGCGGGCAGATCATGAGGCCAGGAGATCAAGACCATCCTGGTCAACACAGTGAAACCCCATCTTTACTAAAAAACAATACAAAAAAATTAGCCAGGCATGTTCCGGGAATCTGTAGTCCCAGCTACTTGGGAGGCTGAGGCAGGAGAGTGACGTGAACCCAGGAGGCAGAGCTTGCAGTGACCCAAGATTGCACCACTGCACTCCAGCCTGGGTGACAGAACAAGACTCTGTCTCAAAAAAAAAAAAAAAATTAGCAGGACGTGGTGACATGTGCCTGTAATCCCAGCTACTCAGGAGGCTGAGGCAGGAGAATCACTTGAACCCGGGAGGTGGAGGTTGCGGTGAGCCAAGATTGTGCCACTGCAATCCAGCCTAGGTGACAGAGCGAGACTCCGTCTCAAAAAAAAAAAAAAAAAGAAAACAAATAAATAAATTCTGTCTCCTGCTAGACTGAACCCTCAGGGACAAGAGGCTATATCTGCTTGATTCACAGCTCTTTCTTAGTGCCAAGCAGAGGGTCCCGTGGTGAGTCGGTCCTTGGAGAAGATGGGGAGCAGCCTCAACAGCAATGCGGCTTTCTCTCCCATTCTGCTTGCCCCTTTGCTCCTCCTCTCTCTAAAATGCTGACTGTGCAATGGGCCTTGGCAGAGAGTGGCTGAGACCATCGCTCAAACAGCTTAATGGAACCTTTTTATTTTCCCAGCGGAATCACTTCCGTGGACCGATGGGACATCCAGAGGCAGCAGGAAATGTCCTGTGGCCACACAGCCAGTCAGTAGCAAAGCTGAGGATCCAGTCCATAGCGATGTAGCTGCCATCGGGGCAGGCGTGTTCTGGGAGCAGTTTTGAGCCGTGCACACCGGCACTGCCTTGGCCTCCAGGCATCAGGAGCTGGGCTGGTTTGACACTTGCAACACAAACCACTTCTCCCCTCAGGGCCCCAAAGTCACCAGATGCTCTGGAGTCGGCTCAGTCGGAGGAGGAAGTGGACGAGCTGTCCCTCATCGACCACAACGAAATTATGTCCAGGCTGACGCTCAAGCAGGAGGTGAGGACTTCCCAGGCCGGGGTTTTGCAGCCTGGCCCCACCGAGAGCAGGTGGGGCTGAGGAGACCGTGATCTTGTCATAAGCAGAACAACCCCAGGAGGCTTAGAGACCAACTCTTTCAGTGCCTCTGGGGAGCCTCTGGGCTGTGGGCTCTGGAGGGATAGACTCCAGGAGAAGTGCGCCGTCTCCTGATGCTTCGAGAAAGTGATCTTACACAGGTGAAGTTCTGCAGCCTCTGTAGCAAAAGATGCCACAACTCCTGAGGGTGCGGAGATGAAATCCATATAAATGCTCTGCAGACAGAACCTGTGTGTGGTCGGCCCTCACTAATGGGAAACTTTTTCTGTTGTTGAAAATATAGCCCCACTGTAGCTTCAGCCTGGGAGACACCAGCTGGGTGTCTCCCTGGGAGGCCAAGGCAGGGGGATGGCTTGAGTCCAGGAGTTCAAGACCAGCCTGGGCAACATAGCAAGACCCATCTCCAAAAAAAAAAAGAAAAGAAAAGAAAATTCAGGCCTGGACACTGTGGATTCCCTGGTCCTGTGCCTTGCCTGCAGCACCTCGTTGGTGAAAACAGGGCCCAAACCTGTGACAGTGGAGAGGAAGCTGGACCGAGAGTGCCCTGCCTCTCCCTCCTGGCGTGCAGTGCTGGAAGTGCAAAGGAACAGCTTCATAAAGCAGCCTTGCCCCGCATGAGGAGGCAACTATTTCGGAGCTTCGATTTGATGACACATAGACAAAAGGCAGATACCATCCTTTGCAGACTCCCAGGCAAGAATGCGCTGGCTCTGGCCATGGCAGGGAGCAGCCCAGGAAGGTGTCTGTGCCTTGGACTGTCACACGCAGGCAGGGCTGGTGGGGGTACTCACACAGCTGGGCTCCTCTGCAGAGAGAAGTGTCATTTCATGATCCTTGCCATAAATTTCTTCCTTAAAATCAGGTCAAAGGCATAACTCCCACTCCCAGAGGTAAACCCAAGACAATCTCAGGCCTCTGGAGTCAGGAGGTAAAATACCAAAGCCCAAAAATAAAAAGGTGGACACGTCTCGGAGTGTGTGCCACAGCTGAGAGGGCTGGTTCTGTCCCCTCCAGCGTTACAGAGCAAGGAGCATTGAGGGGCAGGGGCAGAAACAGGCCTGGAGGTTTGTCCTGAACCTCCGTCCCTGGCCCTGGTCACAGCTCTTTTTGGCTGTATGCTGGGTGACCTCTGTTTGCCCGCATGGAAGCAAGACTTGTTGCTTAACAGGCAGGTGTGGTGTGCAGCGTCAGATGTCATTGAATATCTCTCTAATGCTTTGCTCTCTAATGAAGGGCCCCATGGAAGAACCTGTGTCAATGCAAGTAACTTCTACCTCCACCTGGGGAGACGGATTTAGATTTAGGGCAGCTTGCTGCAGTTTTGGGGAACATGAACATGCTTGGAAATAGTCCTGCTGCCTCCACAGGCATCCTGGGCAAGACTGGGAACTGTCTTGCCCCCGGGGGGTCCTGTTTCACCTCTGACTTGTGGTTTGGTGAGCAGAGAAGGATGGATGGTGCTGTGCCCCCTGGCCCAAGTTGTGTGCTCAAAACATTGACATGTCCTGGTGCCTTGGTGCCGGGGCAGCTCCCAGGCCATCCAGCTCCCAGACTCAGTCCAGTTTGTGGCTGTCACCAAGCACAAGGCGAGTCTGGAGGGCACCCCTGGCATTGCAGTGCAGTCACACTGCTCCTGGGCCGAGGAGCACAGGAGAGGGGACTTGGGGTCCCTGCGTTGCATTTTCTTTGTCACCTCATTCCTGCCTATTTCTTCCTAAACTGACTCTCTGAAGGGCGTACTCTGCCTCATACCTTCCTTGGCTGTTTTCATTACAGGGTGATGACGGGCCGGATGTCCGCGGAGGATCTGGGGACATCTTATTGGTCCATGCTACTGAGACTGACAGGAAAGGTAGGATGCCCTCTCTGCAGCAGCCTTTGTGTCAGCAAGCTCACTAGATGGGGGCTGATCCCGCCCCAGGTGCCACTCGGCCTCCCATCACTATCCTGTCCCCTTCTGGCAGCCAGCCCTGAGCAGGTCTGATGAGCAGTCCTGGGGCACCTGACTCAGAGCAGGGAGAGCCCACCTTGGGAGACAAGTAGATCATGTTCAACTCCAGGCATGTGTGGCGTCTGTCCTCCACTGGTACAAGGTAATGACTCCAGGGTCCTTCAGGGGCTCAGCGCATAGCAGGTGCACCACAGACAGCGCCTTGAATGGTGGCATGTCACCCAGTAGTACCAAACTTAAGATAACATGCAGGTACCTTTTCATCCCTTTCCTGACTGCTGAGTCACTCTATTATTCCAGACCATTAGACCAGACTTCACTCACATACTCCACAAGGAAATTCTTGAAAGTTTGTTCCGTCCAGGAACCTTCGATTCTGTAGCAGCGGCCTCAGTTTCACAGCACACAGCTGCCCCACCCCACCACGCATTCAGTGTGCTGATTGAGAGGGCTGGAAAAGCAGGGACCATCCCCTAATCCCTAAAACGCCCTGTTGGGTGGACTCTGGTAGCAAAAGAGCTGTCATTCCCAGTCATGTTCTGGAAAGGAGGTGCCAGTGACCTGGTGGGGCGCGGCTGCAGCCCCCTTCACTGCCTGCCCTCAAGGGGCCAGCACCACCCGGCCAGCCCATCTCTCCACACGCTGCTTTGCTTTTTACATTGAAAAAAATGATTTAAAAGATGATGTCAGAGCAATGGTAAAGTAAACTGTGGAGGGAATGAAAACGCCCCCACCTTGAAATCCTAGCCCAGCCTGTTTCATTTCTTTTTTTTTTCTTTTTTTTTTTTTTTTTTGAGACAGAGTCTTGCTCTGTCGCCCAGGCTGGAGTGCAGTGGCGCATCTCGGCTCACTGCAAGCTCCGCCTCCCGGGTTCACACCATTCTCCTGTCTCAGCCTCCCGCTGTTTCATTTCTGTAAAGGACTCTGTCCCTGTGTTTCCTCAACATGTTTCCCAAAACATGTGACCTAGAATGACTCGGGGAATTTCTGAATTATGGAAGTAGTACTAAAAAATATTTACGTTGCAGAAAATTAGAGAAAAAGAAGAGATGGCTCCCACAAACTCACCGCAGCCACTGTTCCGCCCTCCCCTTCACTGTTCCCTTACCCTTTGTTTGTTCTGACCAGGGCAGGGCCCAGACCTGGCGATGCTGCATCCTAGCCCCAGCTGTGCCATGACAGGCTCGGAGGGCCCCTGGGCAGTCCCCAGGCTTCTCGGCCTGAGCCGACTCCACTTATTGAAGGGGTGAACGGTGCCCGTTGTTGTGCGGATTACATGAGGGAGTGTGAAACCTGCCCCCCACGTCAGCGGTGCTGGGGGCGTGATCAGCACCATCCTGAGCGCAGCCCTCACTTGGCTTCTCTGCAGTGAATCCCCTCCCTGCCTGACACAGTGGGGCTGCATCCTCAGCCAGGCACAGGAGTGACTTTCATTTCCTTTTTGTCCACAGTGAGGGGCTGAAATGGGAGCTGGCTTCAGACCTCGGCTCCAAAGGGTGAACTCCACTGTCCTGTCGGGTACAGCCCCGAGACAGGACAGCCGAGAGGCTTCTGGCTTTTGCTAGCTGGACCTGCTGAGAGGAGGCTCTGTGCCAGTGGGAGCTTTGCCTGATGTTATTAGCAGGAGGGTTGGAGGCTCCCCAGAACCAAGGTTGTACCTAGGGAAGTATTACTGAGGCAGAAGCCATGGCTCCACTGGGAGGGTGAAGCACCTTGTGGCAGGTAACAAAGCAAGCTCCTTGGGCAGGTGCTTCCTGCAAGCCATAGACTGCACCAGCAGCACGAGCGGCTGGGAGCCCCATGGCTCAGGCCTGTGGAACCCAGCCTGCCGAGCAGGGCTTGGCAGGGAGAGGCCATGTGGGGGTGCTTTATGGTTGTGTGGCTCTGCTCTCAGGTGTCAGGACCTGGCGTGGGAGAAAGTCAGGTCAGCCTTGGCCTCAGGCCTCAGCTTAGTTCCTGTCTATCCCTTGGCAACTGTGTGCCAGGCCTGTCACTTAGCCCCAGAGCTTCCAATTCCTTGGGAGGAAAATGAGGGACAATTTTGGGGCCTCTTAGGGCTGTCACGAAGACCAGGTGAGCTAGGGTGCACCGAGTGCTCAGGGCCACACCGAGAGTCCTGTGATTGCTAGAGGAGTGGCACGGCACTGCCCGTCCCAGAAGCCAGGTGCTGTCCCATCTGCCGTAATCCAGGGCACAGCAGAGGAGGGAGGGCTCTGAAATTGGGCAGACATGGGCGCAGACCCGGTGTGGTGGTGTGGCCTCGTGCCTGGGCTCCTCCTCCCTCGGTGGGGTAACAGGCCTCTCTGTCCTTGTGGGATTGCTCTGGGCACTGAAGGATGTGGCGTATGTTCAGGGCGTGGCCCAGTGCTCACCAGCGAGTCCCATGAAGTCGCCATGGCTACTGGCAATGATGCACCCGCAAAGGCCAGTTGACTTGGGCCCATTCTTCTAGAAGCAGGTGTGGGTCTATGCTGGCCATCTCTGCTTCCTTCCTGAAGCACTCTTTGAACAAAAGTCCAAGCTTGACAGTGAACTGGGTGGGTGTGGGGGCCCAGGAATGAGCCCGAGCACAGTGCACATGGGCCCTGCTGTGATTCCCAGCCCGGAGCCTCCGTCACCTGCCGGCCCCACCCCATGCAGCCTCCAGTGCAAGAGCAGGCATGGGTTTTCCTCTCTTGTGTAATGCAGGAGGGGATGGGGCAAGGGTGGGGGCAGGAGCCAAGCCAGCACGGCTCAGCTGGAGACATTGGTTCCTCAAGGTTCCTCTACCCAGCAGCTCGGCAATGAGTGAGAAGGTGGGAGCAGGTGATCTGTGCCCAGAGCACAAGATTTAAGCCGTGCATGTGTGCGCCCAGCCTCACAGTGAGGAGCACGGCTACGGAGCCTCCTTGGGTCTCACACCTCAGCAGCCATGCGGGGTGGCTGCAGGGAGTGAGTCTGGCCACCTGTTGGTTCAGGCAGTGTCCTACGTTCTAAAATTCCACTTTTTTCTGTAATATCAGAGACAGCACAGTTGAGAAGGTGTCACCACAGCAAATAAATAAGGCTGTTGTAATTCTAGGAAGTCTGGGAGCCCCTGGCTGGTACCAGCCTCCTCTTAGAGGAGGCAGGCGTGGAGAAGTGAGGGGTGGACTGGAGCTGCCAGCCCACATCTGCCCAGTGGCTGGCACCACGCCCCTCCTCAGTACCCGGCCCAGGCTGTGCCTCTTCAGCCTATCCCTTAGGACCCAAAACGTGGAATTTCCCCAGATTTTTGGGTTGGACCCTACCATCTAAAAGTACTGGCTGGGCACAGTGGCTCACACCTGTAATCGCAGCACTTTGGGGAGGCCACTTGAGGCCAGGAGTTTGAGACTAGACTGGCCAACATGGTGAAACCTTGTCTCTACTAAAAATACAAAAATCACCAGGTGTAGTGGTATGTGCCTGTGGTCCCAGCTACTCGGGAAGCTTGAGGCAGGAGAATCACTTGAACCCAGGAGGCAGAGGTTGCAGTGAACCAAGATCGCACCACTGCACTCCAGCCTGGGCGGTAGAGTGAGACCCTGTCTCAAAAATAACAATAATAATAATAATAATTTAAAAATAAAAGTACTGCCTAAGATTTCGTTTCAGGATCCTGCTGACAAGTTTGAATTATTTCCTTTGTGCCCATGATGGCTAAGACCCTCTGAAGCATTAGACTTGGACAGGCAGAGCCTCTCAGAGTCTAATCCAGAGCTGGCTCCTACCTGGAACAGGCGTGCCTCCGGGTTTTGATGCCTAGGGCAGGCATCACTCATCAGCCTAAGTGCCCTCTTCCGCTGGGACCAGAGCTGGCCTCAGCTCCCACAGCACGGTTCTCCAGGCAGCACCATCGTCAGTAGAAAGTGCCCATGAGATAAAACCCATTCCTGTTTTCCCTCTCTGATCTGCCATTTCCTTTGAGAGATGGACAGAGAGGACATGTGACTTCTCTGGGACATGCAGGCGGAGGCACCAGAGGGGGTTCCCAGGCCCTTGGCTCCCTCGCCCGTCCCACTCCCCCATGCCGTCTCCCCTGCCTCTCTCAGAGCAAGGACTCAAATCCACCCCAGCTCCCACCCTCAGCCCTCTGCACCCTGACAAGCAGCTTGTGTTGCTTTTCCCTCTAGATTTGGTGTTGTACTGCGAGGCCTTCCTGACCACCTACAGGACCTTCATCTCCCCAGAGGAGCTCATCAAGAAGCTGCAGTACAGATATCCTTTCCTGCCTGACCCACGGCCCCTCGGCCCTCGTGGGGGAAGCTGAGCAGCATGTTGGGTGGCAGTGTGATTGAAGTGGGGACACAGGAGCCCCACGGACCGAGGTTCCCATCTCTACCCTCCTGCATTCCATTTTTGAGCTCGGGCAAGTTCCTCATCTCTTAAAGGGTCGAGTGAAATGATGTGAAGAGGCTGGAACGTAGTCTGGTAATGTGTGCCTGGTGGCAGTTGTGGTCATTGGATGATTCTAAAAAAGAATTAGACACGCCCCAGACTGGGAGGGAGCGAGTGTGCTGGTCCTGCAGACGCCCCTGCAGAGACCCCCATGGTCGGCTCTGGCAGCTTCTCAGAGCTGAGCCCCAGGACATCGGGCACGATGGACACCAAGACCCAAATAGAAAGCTCAGGGGTCAGCACAGTCACCTCCCCCGCAGCGGACTCTGTGACTGCCACATCCACAACTGGAATGGGCTCCTGTCCCCAGATCTACCTCACGGGCCCACCCTCAGTAAATGTCACCCTCTGCAGTAGTGGCTGAGAAGGACCCCAGGGGCTTGGAAGGACCAACTTGTGTGACCTGTTGCTTCTTCAAGCCCAAACCTGCCCACCCTACGAGGCTGACCTGCAGCTGCTGCTCCAGGAGGGCAGGCTGGGTCGGCTGCTCCTCAGCCACCTCTTAGCACATAGCCCACGGCTGCCATCTGCTGGGCAGCCGCCACCACCTGGGATAGGAAGTCCTGAGTCCACCAGCGCCCTCACCCCTTCCTGTATGCCCTGAGCCTTCACTGCTCCACTCAGGGTCTCCTGCAGACCTCCTGGCCTCCCGTTCTCCCCTCGTGGTGACCTTTAGAATTCCGAATCTATCAAGACAGACGTGGACATCTTCCACTGGCGGAGTCTCGGGTCCCTGGCAAGTTCTGTCACTCAGAGCACCTGCTCACAGGCCTGGCTCAGTGAATGGCTGTCACTCACACGTGTCGAGGACTTGCTGGTCAGGCGAGATGTGCTTTACATGTGTGCTTTCACCTAGCTCTATGACCATTTTTTAATACGTGTGTGTGGGTGTGTGTAAAATTACCGTATTATACATGGGGCCACTGCTCTATAATTTCCTATTGTGTAATTGAGGAAACCGAGGCTCAGAGACAGGAAGGACCTGACCCATGTGGCTGCTTGGTGGGAAAGCAGCTACATGCCGCTTGCCCCCCTGCCGCCAGCGCCCAGGCTCTCCGCCTCTGCCTGGCTCAGCCATCATGGAAATGGTGCAGCATCAAGGTCTAGGCCTGATTGGCTGGCGACCCCTGTGCTATGGACCAAGCCATCGTCCCTGCTACGTTGCTCTGTCCTGAGCCCCATGACTTGGAAGGTCCAGGATCGCTAGAGAGAGAGCAGGAGGGTATCGGAGAGGTCTGGAGAGTTGATGGCAAGCACAACAGCCGGGCAGGAAACCCTGACCGCAAAGCAGAGCCCAACCTCAGGGCATGATCCAGAGCTGGTCGGGTGCTAGAAGGGCTGCCCTGGAGACAGGGAGCCAATTTGGAGCGTGCTGCAGCTCTGGGAAGAGAGACCCGGCCCAGTGTCACGCAGGCAAGAGCTCCCCTGCAGAGCCCAGGGAGGCAGCCTCAGGATGGAAGCTCACAGAAAGACTGGAAGGAGACACTTCTGGCCTACACGCTTGCCCAGCGACCTGGGGTTTTAAGGGTGTTTGGTTTGGGCCCACCGTTCTCTACCTAAGGTTCAGCAAGGCACTCTCTACATGTCTGTAGTCTCACGGGCACCTCGGGGTGAACCCGACAGAAAGGCAGGCCTGGACAGTGCAGCAGAGATGGCATGGCAGGCAGAAGAGGACAGCAGCCGGGGGCATCCCTGGGGTCAGATGCCTGTGCCCAAATCCTGGCTTTGCAGTTGTTGCCCTGCGCTAGTCCCATGCCCTCGTTTCTGGATGCCAGTGCTTTACATGCAAGGAGACGGGCACATTGTGAGCGCGCAGCAAGTAGTCCCCAGGAGTCAGTCCTCCACTCCCACCACCCCTGGCCGGCCACGTGGCTATTTCTTTAACCCATGCTCCACATACGAGAAATTCTCTCCCTTCGCCGACACATTCAAGAAGCGCGTCAGCAAGAACACATTCTTCGTACTGGTGCGGGTGGTGGATGAGCTTTGGTGAGTGCTTCACCCTTGGGGTCCTAGGGGGCCAATGGGGAGGCAAAGGCTCCAATCCACCTGCTTCTCCTGCCCATCGGCTCTGGGCAGAGCTGGCTCTTGCCTGCATTATCTTGGTCCTTTGAGAGAATGGCCCATCCCCAGCAGGCCAGGGTGAGGTGGGTGAGGTGTCTCTCCACCCCACGCCCAGGCCCTGGATTTCCTTATGAGGTCCCTCCTGGACCCTCAGGAGAGAACCCGCCACACCCACCTGCTCCCATTGGGTATCTTAGGTCCAGTCTCCAGCAGGCCGTGCTCTCAGCCACCAACCATGGTGGAGGCTGGAATGGGAGAGGCTGCCTCTCCCTCACTCCTAGTGTTTCCATGGCTGGCCATCTGACAGCATGGCACTTGCCATATCGGTTCCGCTAACGAATCTCCATCAGGCGGACTGTCTTCCTCCTGCTGGGGGAGATGACCGTGGTCAGTGGCTGTGCGGCTGGGAAATGGCCACACGTGGACAGCTCTCAGCAGGGCAAGTCGGGGAGCATCCCTCAGGCATCTAGTCTGAGAGGTCAGGAACTCTTGGTGTCTCATCGCCCAATGGGAGCAGCAGCTCCCCAGGGCGGGATTTGTGTGGGACTTGTCCCTGCAGACCAGGCCCCAGCAGAGTCCCTGGCACTTGTCCAGTGCCAACAGATGGCTGTTGCGTGTGTGGCAGGTGCTATGACCATCCCAACACCTCCAAGAACACAGACAGCCATCCCAGGCTCTCGTCTCCTGCTCTCTTCCCATGAGAAGTTTCCCAGCCAGCTCTGTGCCAGTCACGGCCCCGTGCCCTTTGTGTATCCCAAGGCAAAGCCAGAGTCTGCCTGGGCCTTGTGTTCCTGCTCCTCACCTTGTGCTCTTCGGTCCTTCAGCCTGGTGGAATTGACAGAAGAGATCCTGAAGCTGCTGATGGAACTGGTCTTCCGCCTGGTGTGCAACGGGGAGCTGAGCCTGGCCCGCGTGCTCCGGAAGAACATCCTGGACAAGGTAGACCAGAAGAAGCTGCTCAGGTGTGCCACCTCTGGCCAGCCCCTGGCGGCCCGGGGGGTAGCAGCCAGGTGAGGAGCCCACCTCTCCAGCCCCGCCTCTTCCCCAGGAGCTGTGCCTTTCTCAGTTTACCCTCCCTCCCTGCCAGCCCCACAGCCCCAGCCTGATTCTGCGCAGGCCCTTTGATGAGGTGCCTCAGGAACAGCCCCGTGGGTCCCTGGGGGCTTGGCCTCTTCTCCAGGAGACATATTGGGTGGTGATCCCCTTGTGACTAGGAAGTGGGCAGCAGGGCATGGGGCTTCAGCGGACAGGGCAGGAGTGCACACACCCTGAGCTTGGGTCAGTTCTGGGTTGTCCCAGCATGAACCTGGCAGTGGTTGATGCTAGCCCGGCCCTCTGGGCTACCCTGGCCATCCCTAAGAATCTGCATAAAGAGGCCAGGCACGGTGGCTCAAGCCTGTAATCCCAGCACTTTGGGAGGCCGAGACGGGTGGATCACGAGGTCAGATCGAGATCATCCTGGCTAACATGGTGAAACCCCGACTCTACTAAAAAATACAAAAAATTAGCCAGGCGTAGTGGAGGGTGCCTGTAGTCCCAGCTACCCGGGAGGCTGAGGCAGGAGAATGGCGTAAACCCGGGAGGCGGAGCTTGCAGTGAGCTGAGATCTGGCCACTGCAGTCCCACCTGGGCAACAAAGCGAGTCTCTGTCTCAAAAAAAAAAGAATCTGCGTAAAGATTCCTGTCTGTGGCCTGCCCCCTCCACACCGACGGTGAGTGCCATTTGCAGCTATAGATGTCTGTTGAGTAGTGGGCTCCTTCCGGTGAGTGCATAGTCTTCGTTTCTTTGGCACCGTCTCTGTTCTTGCTGGCCACCTGGAAGCGGGCTCCAGCCATGAGTGAGCCTTCTTGGCATCTCAGTTGTCCATGAGCTCACGAGGGAAACTCAGGCTCCTGATTCCAGAAGCTGCTGGACACACTCAGCAGAAGCAGGAGAGAAAGGCAGACAGTGTTGTCCCAGAGAGAGGCAGGAGGCCCATAGGGCCCCAGGGAGCCTTTTGGGGCTTCCCCGCCACGTATCCTCCACGCTCCTGCTGGGCAGAGAGGCTCTCCTGCTCCGACACTGCAGCCCGGGCCTGCTTACCTCTCCCCACCGCCCTCCCCACCCCTGACGGCTCCTCTCACGCCTCTGTCTTCCAGGCCGGGGACCTTGCACGACTTTCACAGCCATGAGATCGCAGAGCAGCTAACTCTGCTGGATGCTGAGCTCTTCTATAAAATAGAGGTACAGGCTGCTCCTGCCATGGGGAGCCACACTGGTTGTCCCTGAATGAGAGAAACCCCATCACGGGAAAGCCGGGGGCTCCACCTCCATCTGCCTTCTTTCCTTTTGCAGATTCCTGAAGTTTTGCTTTGGGCAAAAGAGCAGAATGAGGAAAAGAGCCCCAACTTGACCCAGTTCACGGAGCACTTCAACAACATGTCCTACTGGTGAGGGGCCCAGCGCCAAGCCCTGTCGCTCTGGATGGTGGCACGTCTGGGTGGGCTCTGCGTTTTCCTTTGCAGGGAGCTCGAATGGTAGGAGAAGGAGCTACCTCTTTCATTCCTCTAAGCTCCTGGGGGCCCCGCGAGCATTGACCACGAACGGTAGACAGAGGACAGGGGCAGGCAGAGGACAAGGGCAGGGACAGGACGGGGCTTGCTGGAAGTGGCCACCTGGTCGAGGAGGCTCAGCGGGGAAGAGTGCCAGGGTCGAGGAGCAGTGTCTGCCATAGGTGGTGTTGGGAAGGGCGTCGAGTTTGCCCTTCTGCCCTGTCACTGCCAGGCGATCTCAGGCTGACGCTCACACGGACTCTGCCTGACAAAACAGTTAGCACAGGAGTGGGCTCTATAACATTAATGTTTGTATTTAGTCTTTAATTCTGTGTGTGTGTGTGTGTGTGTGTGTGTGTGTGTGTGTGTGTTTGAGACGGAGTCTCGCTCTGTTGCCCAGGCTGGAGTGCAGTGGCGTGATCTCAGCTCACTGCACGCTCCGCCTCCCGGGTTTACACCATTCTCCTGCCTCAGTCTCCCGAGTAGCTGGGACTACAGGCGCCCGCCACCTCGCCCAGCTAGTTTTTTGTATTGTTTAGTAGAGACGGAGTTTCACCGTGTTAACCAGGATGGTCTTGATCTCTTGACCTTGTGATCTGCCCGTCTCGGCCTCCCAAAGTGCTGGGATTACAGGCGTGAGCCACTGCGCCCGGCCTAGTCTTTAATTCTTAAGTCAAAATGAATCCCAGTAGTGTGTTTATAAAGCAGAGCTCTTGTCTCTTCAAGAGGCGACAAAGCCCCCACAGCAGCTCAGTATCAGGCAAGGCCCCGCCCAGAGCCCAGCAGCTGTGCGCCCCCCCCCCCACTGCCCACTGCTGTGCCAGCCCCACTGCCCACTGCTGCCTCCAGGAGAATGTCTGATGTGTTTTAAAGGCCCCGAGATCATCTCCCCTTTTCCTGCCATCCTCCCCACAGAAGCTCTCTGTCCTGGGGAAAGCATGTTTAGCCATGGCAGTCCAGTGTAGGGTTTTGCCCAACAGGATGTGGTTTCTAAGGCAGACGGAAGCTGCACACAAGGCCCCAAGCCTGGCTTCTGACAGCAGCCTCTGGCTGGGTGCAGGAAGCTTGGGTGGGGGCACGCTGCACAGGGCCTGGCTGCGCAGAGGTGCAAGCACAGTGGCTCACACCTATAATCCCAGGACTTTGGGAGGCCAAGGCAGGAGGATCACTTGAGCGTAGGAGTTTGAGACCAGCCTGGACAACATAGAGAGACCCCCATCTCTACAAAAAATTAAAATTAGCCAGGTGCAGTGGTACATACCTATAGTCCCAGCTACTCCGGAAGCTGGGGCAGGAGGATCAGTTGAACCCAGGAGTTCAAGACTACAGTGAGATACACTCACAGCACTGGGTGACAGATCAAGACCCTGTCTCTTAAAAAAAAAAAAAAAAGGAAGCAGCAGCAGTGCAAAGTGTGGCACCTCCTCTAAGTGACCCTGGTAGTGGCCCCTGTGAACCACAGGAAACTGAGGCTAGCGGGACACCCCTGCTGCGTTTATCCCACAGATGAGACTGGCCTGTGGCTTTGGTCTCGGCTTTGGTTGCTACTAAGGTTCTCAGAAGTTCCTTCCCTCGTGGCTGCCAAAAGTGACTTCTTACGTCACATGCTAGCGGGTCTCCCCGAGCCAGTCCTGCGCCGCACAAGGAACTTGCCCAGCCCCCCGGTACTCGGGGTCCATGCTTGCCAGGAAAGGCTCTGCTTTGATCCTTCCATGCTCCACCTGCAGATTCGAAGCCCCCTTTGGGCCTTTACCAGATTTCCTTATGGTCACCAGATTTATTGTCACCAGATTTCCTTGTGGTGTCTTCCCTCTGTCCCAGGATGCTGTGAGCTCCTGGAGAGTAGAAAGTAGGTCTATGCCTGGGGCAGGCTGCACGTACTCAGTATGGGTGGGCTGGTGACCACTGGCATGGGGGTCGTACAGGTCCTGTCTCCACCAGGACCCCTGGGGCCTGCAGGGACCGGTCAGCTCAGCTGTTTCTTTTTCCCTTGGTCCATGCAGGGTCCGGTCCATAATCATGTTACAGGAAAAGGCCCAGGACAGGGAACGGCTGCTCTTAAAGTTCATCAAGATCATGAAGGTAATGGTGGCCAAGTCCTCCCCAGGCCCCCACCATCAGTCCCTGCCTGGGGAGCCCAGGACCCGCCTGCCCTCCTGCCTCACGGCGCCGCCCCTCTCTCGGCAGCACTTGCGGAAGCTGAATAACTTCAACTCCTACTTGGCCATCCTCTCTGCCCTGGACTCAGCGCCCATCCGCAGGCTGGAGTGGCAGAAGCAGACCTCAGAGGTGAGCGGCCTTGGGGCGTGGGTGGGAGGATGCCTGGTAAAGGGGGCCATGCAGCCCTCAGACAACCAGCTGTGGCAGAAAGTGCTCCCACTGAAGCAAAGGCTGGGCCTAGGCCCCTGCTCTGCCACCGACATGCTGTGTGGCCAGGACAGCTGCCCTCCCACCTTCCTGTCTCTGATCGCCAGTCTTCAGGCCCCAGGGAGCTTCAAGGTTGGTTCCGGGGTGGTCACGTCCTGGTGTTCTGCTGCCACCCAGCAGGCCCATCCCTGGGTTCCCATCTCCCCTGCCCTTCCTCAGCCCGTTCTTCTGAAGGGTCTGCTTCAGGCCGGGCGCTGTGGTAGGTGCTGGGGACGCACTGTGAACAGCCCAGCATGATGTTGGGTGGGTTTCTGCTGGATAAGCGCTAAAAGAAGAAGGGTGGGCAGGTGGGCCAGCCCAGAGGAAGTGTCACTCATGCCACCACCTGTAGAGGAGGAGGAGTTTCCTGGGAAGGGAAGAGAATCAAAGGGGACAAAGGAGTGCACAACCGGGAGCAGGTGGGGATTGGCACCTCCAGGGACAGGAGGAGGCCAGGGGACCACATCCTCGGAGAAGGGGACCAGCTCTAGGTCATGAGAGCCTCAGGAGCCTGGTGAGGAGTTGGGCCTTTATCCTGTGTAGGGAAATATTATTGCAAATGGGGGCAAAACCCATAGCTTTGAGTGTCAGCCAGGCCACCCAGGGATCATGTCAGGGATCCAAGTGTGACCAGACCACCCAGAGGTCATGTCAGGGACCCAAGGGTCAGCCACGCCACCCAGGGGTCATGTCAGAGACCCGGGTGTCAGCCAGGTCACCCAGGGTTGTCTTGTTCAAGCCCATGTTCAGGAATGGTTGTAAGCTAGTGTATGGGGAGAGGTGGGAAATTCACACAGCCTCTCTGCAAGAGGGCTCCTGAGGAGGCAGCACTGCAGGGAGAGGCACCTAACAGGAGAAGAGGCAGGAGAGGGGCCTTCTGAGTGGGGCAGGGCTGGCTGACTCTCCTAGGCGGGAGCCCCCCGCCCCTGCAGGAGAGAAGCCTCCCAGCCCTGAGGAGGGCGAGGTCACATGCTGTCTCTAGTTGGTCCTCCCTGAGTGCAGGGCAGAGCAAAGGCAGCTCCGAGCCAGGAGTGATGCCACTCAGTGTGTGCCTGGGAAGCTCCTCTGGCTGGCAGGAGCCCATCTTCCGGGACGTCGTACACACGTAGGCGCTGGCTGCCCAGGCACAATGAGTGCCGCGGGGTGTTTCTCCACAGAACGGCCTGAAGTCCCCCTGTGACCAGGGGTTGGGCTGACACTCGTTGAAAAGGACAGAATCCCTGCTGGCCAGGGCCAGCACCCACACCTGGCTGGATGTTTGCACGTGGTGGGACCTGTGGAGGTGGGCAGAGGGTGGTTGACCCTCCTTTAGTGAGGAGGACCAGGGCTCTGTCCCAGCACTGCCCCAGCACTCGCTCACACCTGTCCTGCCCTGTCCTGTTCTTCTGTCCTGCCAGGGCCTGGCCGAGTACTGCACGCTGATTGACAGCTCATCCTCCTTCCGAGCCTACCGGGCCGCCCTCTCGGAGGTGGAACCGCCGTGCATCCCGTACCTGTGAGTAGCAGCCCCTCCAGGCCCCCAGCCCCGCCTGGGTTTGCCTCCATTGCTCTGGGGAAGATCTCTCAGGCTCCGGCAGAGAAATCCTAATTTAGGGGTTTCTAACAGACATTTGTACTTCGGTTTTACTTAAGGTTCTTGTAATACATAATGTACAATACATATATATAATATAATACGTAATGCTTCTTATAATACAGTTTAAACAGAACAGAAGAGCTCAGGTGAAGAACACAGGTTCTGCTTCCCCAGCCCCCAGCCCTGCTCTTGTTTCCTTCCGTAGCCTGCCCGTGAGCACGTGCAGCCATGCTTGTGACAGATGTATGCCTCCTGTCCCCACACACGGCATCACACAGTATTCCAGTGTCCTCACACGTGGCTGTGCATTAGAACAACCTGAGGATGCACAGCCACCCAGGAACCTTGAGAGCCTTGGTGTAAAGAAGTTCAGAAAGTGCTTCCTGAGTGTGGACCATGGGTGGGAGGAAATATGTTTCATAGAAAAGGGACATAGCGGGCCGGGCGCGGTGGCTCAAGCCTGTAATCCCAGCACTTTGGGAGGCCGAGACGGGTGGATCACGAGGTCAGGAGATCGAGACTATCCTGGCTAAAAAAGTACAAAAAACTAGCCAGGCGAGGTGGCGGGCGCCTGTAGTCCCAGCTACTCCGGAGGCTGAGGCAGGAGAATGGCTTAAACCCGGGAGGCGGAGCTTGCAGTGAGCTGAGATCCGGCCACTGCACTCCAGCCTGGGCGACAGAGCCAGACTCCGTCTCAAAAAAAAAAAAAAAAAAAAAGAAAAGGGACATAGCGGAATAACCAAAGCCAAACAAGTGTCTGTTGCAGGAGTTACAAGAGCCTTTAGTGTGCCATAGACACTGAGAATCTCCAAGAGACCAAAACTCAGCAGCATCCCAAGGCTGAGTGTTCAATGGCACATCCTATAGGGTTCCTGTAGGGCAGCCCTCGAGGCCTCAACTCTCAGAGATACAAATCCCCAGGCTTTCTGCTCTGAGCGCTAACAGTCTTTCCCACCATGGCTCCACAGCTGCTCGCTCAAGCTGAGTTCTCCCTGAGTGGAGGAGCCGCCCCTGTCTCTGTCATCCGGCCTTAAGTCCTCTGCAGTCAGAAGCACCTATTAAGTCACTACACCTTGTTTGTTTGTTTGTTTGTGATGGAGTCTCACTCTGTCACCCAGGCTGCAATGCAGTGGCATGATCTTGGCTCACTACAACCTCTGCCTCCTGAGTTCAAGCAGTTCTCCCACCTCAGCCTCCTGAGTAGTAGCTGGGATTACAGGCGTGCGCAACCACGCCCGGCTAATTTTTTTTTTTTTTTTTTTTTGTATTTTTTTAGTAGAGACAGGGTTTCACCATGTTGGCCAGGCTAGCCTCGAACTCTTGACCTCAGGTGATCCACCTGCCTTGGCCTCCCAAAGTGCTGGGATTACAGGTGTGAGTCATCGCACCCGGCCTGTTTCTTTATTTGTGTAATAAAGACGGAGTCTCTGTCACCCAGGCTGGAGTACAGTGGTGCAATCATAGCTCACTGCAACCTTTAACTCCTGGGCTCAAGGAATCTTCCCGCATCAGTCTTCTTAGTAGCTGGGATTACAGGCGCACACCACCATGCCCAGCTAATTTTTGTACTTTTTGTAGGGACGAGGTCCTGCTATGTTGCCCATGCTGGTTTCAAACTCTCTTTTTTTATTTTTTATTTATTTATTTATTTATTTATTTTTGAGACAGAGTTACATTCTTGTTACCCAGGCTGGAGTGCAGCGGCGCAATCTTGGCTCACTGCAACCTCCGCCTCCCAGGTTCAAGTGATTCTCCTGCCTTAGCCTCCCAAGTAGCTGGGATTACAGGCGTGCACCACCACGCCCAGCTACTTTTTGTATTTTTAGTAGAGACAGGGTTTCACCATGTTGGCCAGGTTGAGCTCAAACTCCTGACCTCAGGTGATCCTCCCACCTCGGCCTCCCAAAGTGCTGGGATTACAGGTGTGAGCCGCCACACCCAGCCTAGCTGTTTTCAGACACTTGAGCTCAATCCTTCTGCCTCAGCCTCCTGTAGAACTGGGATTACAGGTATGAGCCATCACACCCAGCCCACCACACCTGTTAATAAAAGGAGATCTCCGCCCCTGCCCCCTGGTTTGGGTTTTGGTTTTTTTGGGGGTTTTTGTATTTTTTTTTTTTTTTTTTACTGCTCATTTGTTTAATGTTACTTTAGCAGCCATGGCAGCCACGTCACCCTCAGGCTTCTCATCAGCTGTACTGGCTTCCGAGGGCCCCAGCAGGTGCTTGTGGAACCAGAGGCCAGAGGCTGAGGAGGGAGTTTGTTCTGGGAAAGACAGACACCCCAGACTGGCTCTTTGGTTTGCTCTGGGGTTTGGAAGCAGCAAGGGCTAGAGTCATGTGTCAGGCGCTAGGACTCGCAGTGAGCAGCTGCCAAACCAGCCCCTCCCTGTAGCAGTAACAGGCTTCCTAACCCGTCCTCCCAGGGGGCTGATCCTGCAGGACCTGACCTTCGTTCACCTGGGAAACCCAGACTACATCGATGGGAAAGTGAACTTCTCCAAGCGGTGGCAGCAGTTCAACATCCTCGACAGCATGCGGTGCTTCCAGCAGGCGTGAGTGCCGCTGCCCCGGGGGGCTGGGCAGAGCTGAGCCCTGGGCCACACCCAAGGAGAGACAGCCCGGGATGCCGAGGGGAGGGGGAACCACAGAGGACCCAGGGACCCGCCCCCTGCTGAGCAGGGATATAGTCCAGGCCCTTCAGTTTCTGCCAGGATGACTTGAGAGCATGCCCACCAGGCTCCATGCCAGGCCTGGCCCTGGGCCTGGACCCCCTGACGGCACAGCTCGTCCTCCCATCTTACACACCAGAAGCTGGTGCCCACCTTGCTGTGAGAAGCGCCTGACAAACCCTGGCCTGCCTGACTCGGAGGCACCAGAGCTCCCCCAGGGCGGGCCCTGACATGCATTGTTGGGGGCAGTGGGGTCACCTGGGGCCCCTTCCCTTTGAGCAGCCCAGCCTCAGGGCCCTGTTTGTGCTCCATATGCTGGTACTGTCTTTGAGTGCTGGTATCCCCCCTTTGTCACGTTGGTTAATGGCAGCCCCTGCAGCATCCGTTTGCTGCGAGGTTGTGGGGATGGTCCCCACGGCACCATCCAGGAGGGTGGCGCCATCGGGCCGTCCAGCCCACACAGGTGCTCACTGACTGCTCCCCATCCCCTGCACCAGGCACTATGACATCCGGAGGAACGACGACATTATAAACTTCTTCAATGACTTCAGTGACCACCTGGCTGAGGAGGCCCTATGGGAACTCTCTCTGAAAATTAAACCCAGGAACATAACAAGGAGAAAAACAGACCGGGAAGAGAAGACCTAGGAGCAGCCGCCAGGATCGAGGAGAATGCTCGAGGGGCGCAGAGGGCAGCTCCCAGACCGGAGAGGACCTTGGACCTGTTAGGCGCGTGGCAGGAGTCCCGGCCTCGGAGCCACGAGGCTGGCCAGGCCTCAGCGGGGCCGGGCGGGAGTTGGAGCCTGCCTGCCGCTTCCTGCCTCCCTCCTCTGTGGGAGCAGACCCGTGGGCCTCTGCAGTCAGCAGGCAGGTCTTGTTGCCAATTTGCAAACCGGTGGTTTTCTGGTTTGGTTTTGTTTTCTGCTTTTACTTCCATCTCTCCCCTCTTGCCCTTCCACCCACTCCCCTCCAGGGAGAGAGCAGCAGAGACCTCATCAGCAGACCAAGGAAGTGGCGGGTGCTGCCCCTCCCTGAGCTCCAGGGTCCCTGAATCTTCTGAAATGGAAAATGAGTGGAGGCCTTCTGGGGTGGGTTGTCCTCCAGGGGCCCTGGAATGGGGGCGAGCAGCTGGGTGGGCAGAACGCAGAGTAGACTGGGAGGAGGTCCTTTCACTTCTCGCTTCCGCTTCTGTTGCATGGAGGATGGTGTGAGCTTTGCAGCAGGCCCGGAAAGGTACGCAGGTGACCCCTTAGCAGCTGGTGCTCTGCACCGCGGTACTGGCGCCATCAGGGCCTCCCTTGCCCGCTGAGAGCAGCAGCAGTGTCTGTCATCCTGTCGCCCCTTACCCCCCACCCCAGGCCACTGGGCCCCTCCCACACCACCTGGGGAGCTGAGCAGAGGAGGCTGGAGTAAGGGAGGACTTGATCATCCAAGAAGTACTTTTTATTGCTGGGAGTCTTCTGAACCTCACCAAACTGAGGCCAGAGCTGAGCTCCTGGGGGAGTTAGTTCAGAGGGGAGAGGCCAGCACCTCCCTCCTCCATCGCTCGCTGTGTGCCTTAAACTCCATCTCCTGTCCCTCCCCATCCCCTGGCTTTCCCTCCCTCCTCGCCCCATCCTGGGCCGGCCAGCAGGGCTCCTCCTCTGGCTCTTCAGACCTTTCAGCCAGGGCTGTCAGTGCCCCTGGGAGGGAAGGGCATCCCTGAGGCACCCGAATGGGCCCTCGGGGTGCAGGGAGGCAGAGGCCTGGCCGCGGAGGAGCCTCCTAAGGTAGCAGCTGCAGCAGGTGCGCCCTCTCCCTACTCTCCCCACACTAGAGCGGCTTGCAGAGCAGATGCTCTTTCCCTCCTCCTCGTCAAAACCATTCTCGCTGCTGAGCTTGACAATCTGGGCAAGGCTTGTGGGGTGCTTGGCAAACAGAACCTGCCCTGTGCCGCCCGGCTCTGTGGCCTCCAGCATGAACCTGCAGGCAGGGCACTGCGGGAACCCAGTCGTGCTGCCCCAGCCCATGCCTCCGGGTCTGCTGTGCATGAATGAGTGCTCATTTGTCCCAGGTTTAGGACAGCAGGGTCAAGTGAACAGCAGGGTCTAACTATGCTTAGCCCAGTTCAAACAGAACAAAGGCAAAACGTAGAAAGCAACATCTGTTGATCATTTGGGTTTTTTTTAAAACAACCATGTCACTTTGAGTCCTTCGTGGGTTTTTGAACAGCATTTATCAAGAAGAAAAGGTGGGTTTTTTCCCCTCTCCCATGTTTTGTTTGTCCTGTAGATAGAGGGAGGAAAGCCGTGCAGTGGCAGGCGGGACCCCCTCTGGCGGCGGGACCCCCTCTGGCGGTGGTCCTGCAGGGCCAGCCGGGACCTGTCACTTTATTATTTAAGGAGTGTGTGTGTAGAGTCGCTGGCTTATTAACAGTATTGTGTGTGGGTTGGGTTTTTAGTTTGTTCCTTCTTTTTGAAGTCCCTTCATTTCAATCCTTGCCTCTCTCTCCCCTTCCCTTGCCCAGCTCTGTTGAATGCTGCTGTGCGCGTGTGAGGGCCTCTCTGCACACAGGGCCCTTGGGTTTGTGCGAACTGAAATTCTCCCTGTATTTGTGAGACTCGTAGGAGTCCCCCTCTGGAGCACAGGCAATGCCAGTGCCATGCTGCAGCCTCAGAAACCAGGCCTCTCCCCCCAGCAGCAGGCGGAACCATGTCTGTGGTCGGGTGCTGTCCACAGCTCTGTCTGCCTTGTTCTTGGGCTTGAGCCAGGTGGAGGTGGGGTCTCTTCACCTTCCCTGAATTCAGAACAGACCCTGTGCCTGGCCCCAGTGTGCCCAAGCAACTCCCCAGGCCCTTGTTGGGAGCCCTTGGTGGTCTGAGCAGCGGGGCCCAGGCAGCACATGAGCAGTGCCCGGGGCTCCCTGCGTGAGGGCGGCAAGGTGCGATGTATGTCTCATTTATTGATGGCAGGCGTGCCCCTGCGCCCCCTGCTCCTGGCCCTGGTTATTGCTGAGCTCTGTGCTCAGTGCTGCGGCCTGGCCATGGCTCGTCTGTTCCTTCTGGGGGGCCGGGCGGGTTGTGGGAATCAGTCTTCACAAACAGACAGGAGCTAGGCAGAGGACTTGTTCCTTGCAGAGGTCAGTCCTCACCTGCAGGTGTCGGGGTTGGCAAGGAGGGGCAGGCACACACCATGTCTGACCTAAACCCAATTCTGGGGAGCGTCTCCCGCTCCAGCCCCACGACCTCCACAGGGTTACATTGTAATATATATGCCCCAGCTAACCTGTCTGATGGTGGCATCTTCCTGCAGACATTTCAAACATGTAACTTTTATATGAAAAAAAATAAACACAGACGAAAGCTGCCGAATGTCATGTCCACGCCCAGCTGCGTGTGTGCAGTTACAGTGACAGCCCAGCCTGCTCCGGGCTGGCCTCGCCACCTCTTTTCTGAGACCCCTGTAGCAGGCAGGGCTTCTGGGAGGCTGAGGGTCATTCAGCTGCATTCCCAGGCCCACTCGCTGCCGTTGGGGTAGTTGTGGCTGAGTGGAACGGATGTCGCCAGAACTTTCCCTCCTAAGCCTTGTGCCCTAGAAGCAGTCAACTGGGCAAAGAATTGCTCGTTCCCTGGAGGTCGGTTCATGCAAAAGAGTCCCCCACCCCAGTGTCCTGGTGAAAAGGGCGTCCTCGGGTGGGATTCGGGAGCGCAGGCTCTAGAACTGCTCCTCAGGGCCCGGAAGCACTCTTTATGGTGTGCCTTTTGCGGTGTGTCCTCTGCCACCCAGGAGGCAGCGGCAGAGGCCGGGGCCCAGCCCCAGCAAGGAACAGCAAAGCCTCTGCACTTACAGGAGTCGGAGTGAGGAGGCCCTGGAGATTCCAGTCCCTTCTCTGCGCTGAGGTGTGCTGTGTCCCCTCCATGCAGAGTTAGGCACAGGGCCCAATGGTTCTGGGAGACCATTCACCATCTCCCTATCTTCCTTATCCTCCCAGAGCCACCCCCATGCCATGGCCCACCTGTGCCCCAGGGTTTCCACGCTAGCACCTGAGACCAAGCACCCCGGCATAGCCACCCAGGGATGGCGGGAGTCAGGGCCAGCCCTCATGTTCACCCTGGTTCCCAGTCCCCAGCTTTCAGCCCCACGGCAGCCCCTGGGGAAGCCGAGGATCTCTGCATCTCTCTGTACTTGGTCGTGCAGAGGTCGGACCTGGTGAGGAGGAGGCATCTCCCCTCATGCCCCCTCAAAGGCAGCAGCTTAAGTCTGTCCCTTTAAAGGGAGAGGCCAAGTATTCCCGGAGCGATCACAAGATCTGATAGAAGGGACCCCGCATCAGGCAGGCATCCACCGTCCCCTCAGCTGTTGGCAGTGCCCGTGTGCCAGGCACCACCCCGGAGGATGGAAGCCCAGGTTCTCTGTTTTGTTCATTGCAATCCTCTGGCACATTGCTCAGCCACTCCAGCCACTCGTGCCTCAGGCTCCTCCTTATCTGCTTTTGTCCAGTTTGACCAATGAGCTTGCAGAGGCCCAAGAGAGACCAGTTCACTCCTTAGTCCTCCACTCCCATCTCCCTCCCCTGCCAGCAACGCCAGGAACCTGGTCTGGCCCCAACAACCCCAGTGAGCAGTAGGTGACATGCCAGGTATGGATCTCAGGCCTCAGCCTTCCCACCAGCGCGGCGGGGCAGCAGCTGCTGCGACCCACCCTGGTCTTTGGTGACCGGCAAACCGCGAGATTCAGTGAGACCGCGAGATTCAGCGAGACCGCGAGATTCAGCAAGGGAGCCGCCATGGTCACGGAGGAAACACCTTGACTTCCGCCCCACCCTCAGAGTGTCCCCGCCCAGGGCCTGAGAGTGTGCGTGCTTAGCCAGTAACCCAGGAGGCTCCGATGCCTGCTCCAACCAAGAACTGCAGTCCCACCGAAGGTATCTGAGCCGAGGGCCCCAAGCCTCCCACCTGCTCTGACGTTGCGGTCCACAAGCTGGGTCCCGCCCCCAGCAGTGCAAGGCTGGAGAATGAGGTACGATGGCTGACTGCTCACTGTCCCCCTGTGGGAGGAGAGGCAGGCCCCAGCATTCATTCAAACCATTTTTTTTTTCATTCATTCACTAGGAGTGCATTATTTAGGAAGCAGTCAAGATGTGGCTTGGGCCATCTGAGTCCCTCATTGGCTGCCAGCAGTCTGGGGGAATATGGCCTTGGCTGCAAAGGGCTGTGTCCTGACTCTGCAGCTAAGCAAAAGGACCCTGGGTAAGTGGTTTTCTTCTCTGCTTCCCAGTTTCCCCAGCTGGAAGTGGGGGTAATAACAGCCTCTACTTCCTAAGGTCTCACAAAGTTTCAATGAGTTAATACTTGGAAGAGGGTCTGGTGAGCATTTTGGAGTACCAAGCACTCTACAGACTGCTTTACCTCATTCACTTCTCTTAATCGAAAAATCACACAGGCCGGGCGCAGTGGCTCACGCCTCTAATCCCAGCACTTTGGGAGGCTGAGGCAGGCGGATCACTTCAGGTCAGGAGTTCGAGGCCAGCCTGGCCAACATGATGAAACCCCATCTCTACTAAAAATACAAAAATTAGCCGGGCGTGGTGGCGGGCGCCTGTAGTCCCCGCTACTCAGGAGGCTGAAGCAGGAGAATCGCTTGAACATGGGAGGCGGAGGTTGCAGTGAACTGAGATGGTACCACTGCACTCCATCCTGGGTAACAGAGCGAGACTCTGTCTCAAAAAAAAAGAAAAGAAAAAGGAAACACTAAACTTGTTTTATGAATGGAATATAACCTTGACAGCGAATCAAGACAAGGACAGTACAAGATCATTACAAGTCAGTCCAGTGTATGAATACTGATACAAAATTTATAAAATCATCTTAGCAACCCCAAACCAGCATCACATAAAAATCAGTCCTTCCTGACCAGGTTGGGCTTATCTCAAAAACGCAAGGATGGAATAATTTCAATCAGTTAACGTCACTGACCCACATGCTAGACGCTGCGGCTCTACACATCTGGTTTGCATCTCCTTCCTGGGCACACAGGGAACTACACTTCCCAGGCCCCTGCCTGAGATCTGAGAGGCAGACACATGTCACTGTGGGCTGGGCGTTTAAGAACTGTTGCGTGACTCCGTACTTACTCTTTCCTACCCCCAGTACTCCTGGAGTCTGGGTGGTAAGATGGCAGAGCCCGAAGTTGGGGGAGCCTGGACAGGGACCACCCCACTCACCCATGTTGGGCTTGCTTGACGTGAATGAAAAATGAAGCTATGGAGACTTCAGGGTTTATTTTCACGGCATGGCCTCACTTCCCCCAAATATACCACGTTAACAAATGAAAGGAAGAAAGCCATAGAATCACCGCAATAGTCACAGAACAGCCTTTGTTTAAAATGCAACATCCATTCATTATTTTTATTATGAATAATAATAATTCAGGGTTTCACTTTTGTCCCCCAGGCTGGAGTGCATGGCATCTGCTCACTGCAACCTCGACCTCCCAGGCTCAAGCGATCCACCTCACCCTCCCAAGTAGCTGGGACTACAGGCACACACCGCCACACCCAGCTAATTTTTTATTCTTTGTAGACACCAGGTTTTATCATGTTGGCCAGGCTCGTCTTGAACTCCTGAGCTCAAGCGATCCACTCACCTCGGCTTCCCAAAGTGTAGGGATTCCAGGCGTAAGCCACCGCGGCCAGCCAAAAAAAAAAACCCTTTTGTTAACTAGAAATAGAAAGCCTCTTTAATCTGATGAAGGTTACCTTCCAAGATCCTATACAGACATACTTAATTGTGAAATATTCAAAGTGCTTCTTTTAAAATCAGAAACAGGAGAAAGATTCCCGTAACTCCTTGTCTGTTCATTGTACTGGAGATCCTTGCCAACGTTGTGAGAAAAGTAAATAACTGAGAGATGAACAAGAAAATCTATCAAGGTGGCTAGCTATACAACCAGGTAAAAAGTTAAACATATTCCTATATACAGTCAATAAGCAACTAGAAAATGTAATCCTTTTTTTGTTTGTTTTTGAGGATTTTGGGTTTTCTGTTTTGTCTTTGGTTTGTTTGGGTTTTTTGTGTGTGTGGCTTTTTTTTTTTTTTTTTTTTGAGACAGAGTCCTGCTCTGTCGCCCAAGCTGGAGTGCAGCAGCGCAATCTCAGTTCACTGCAAGCTCTGCCTGTCGGGTTCATACCATTCTTCTGCATCAGCCTCCCGAGTAGCTGGGACTACAGGTGACCACCACTATGCCTGGCTAATTTTTTGTATTTTTAGTAGAGACAGGGTTTCACCATGTTAGCCAGGATGGTCTCGATCTCCTGACCGCGTGATCCCCTGGCCTTGGCCTCCCAAAGTACTGGGATTACAGGCATGAGCCACCGCGCCTGACCTGTTTTTGTTTCTTTTAATGGTGTCTTGCTCTGTTGCCCAGGCTGGAGTGCAGTCTCAAACTTCTGGGCACAAGCAGTCCTCCCACCTCAGCCTCCCCAGGAACTCAGACTACAGGCACGTGCCACAATGCCCGGCTTCAAAAAATGTAATCTTAAAGGACCCCATTTATACTAGCATCACAAGTCTTACGGTCCTAGACCAGCAAAAGATGTGTGAAACCTTTATAGGAAAAATCAGATTTTATTAAAAACCATAAAAAAACACCTTAATAAATTGAGAGGTGTGAATGTTTGTGGATAGGAAAATTAACTTTCTGGGAGTTTTTTGAGACAGGGTCACACTCCCGTCACCCAGGCTGCAGTCCCATGGTGTGATCTTGGCTCACTGCAGCCTCATATTCGTGGGCTCAGGTGATCCTCCCACCTCAGCCTCCTCAGTAGCTGGGACTACAGGTGTGTGCCACCA
>NW_012107197.1:949935-952085 GCF_000951045.1 Mandrillus leucophaeus
GTGGTGGGCGCCTGTAGTCCCAGCTACTCGGGAGGCTGAGGCAGGAGAATGGCATGAACCCGGGAGGCAGAGCTTGCAGTGAGCTGAGATCGCGCCACTGCACTCCAGCCTGGGCGACAGAGTGAGACTCTGTCTTACAAAAAAAAAAAAAGAAGAAGAAGAAAAGAAACTAGAGAAGTTAACATCCTCCTAGGTCTCAAGTTATTTCTTAATTTTTCACATACAGCAAACAGTAGGGCACAAGCATTTCTTGCTTAAAAAGAAAAATAGAAGCATTTGACAGAATCAGCCCCCGAAGGCTGAAATTTGGAGTTCTCAAATGTGGGTGTGAATGTGCAATGCTTAACTGCATTCTAGGAGTAACACAAGCCTGAGAAATTTGGCAAATAATTGGAAAATATAAACAGGACAAATGGAAATTCTAAACCAAGAAATACCTCATATGAAGAACTCAATGACTGTTTAAGAGCAAAATTAGGAAACTGGAGATAGGTTAGAAGCTATGAGGGGGCCGGGTACAGTGGCTCACGCCTGTAATCCCGATATTTTTGGAGGCCGAGGCAGGTGGATTACTTGAGATCAGGAGTTCGAGACCAACCTGGCCAACATGGTGAAACCCCATATCTACTAAAAATACAAAAATCAGCTGGGTGTGATGGCAGGCACCTGTAATTCCAGCTACCTGGGTGACTGAGGTAAGAGAATCACTTAGAGTCCAAGAGGCGGAAGTTGCAGTGAGCTGAGATCACGCCACTGCACTCCAGCCTGGGAGACAGAGTGAGACTACATCTCTGAAGAAAAAAAAAAAGACGCTGTGGGTAGAGTGCAGCATGAAGAGACACAGGATGGAGCAAACCAGGCAGGAGGAGACCCAGGGATGGAAGTCCTGAGGGTAAGTGGACCAGCAGAAAGGAAAAGGTCACAGCAGAAGCAAGGAATGCCTCACGTGTACATCAATGTTCACAGCAGAATTATTCACACTGGCCAAAAAGGGGAGAGGACCCAAGTGTCCATCAGCTGGTGAAAAGATTAACAAAATGAGGTATGTCCATACAATGGAACACTTCAGCAATCGAGGAATGAGCTGACACGTGCTGCAACATGGATGAGCCTTGAAAACATGGACATGGCCGGGTGCAGTGGCTCACACCTGTAATCCCAGCACTTTGAGAGGCCAAGGCAGGCGGATCACTTGAGGTCAGGAGTTCGAGACCAGCCTGGCCAACATGGTGAAACCCTGTCTCTACTAAAAATACAAAAATTAGCTGGACGTGCTTGCTTGAACCCAGGAGGTGGAGGTGGCAGTGAGCCGAGATCGTGCCACTGCACAGAGCGAGACTCCAACTCAAAAAAAAAAAGAAATGTGGAAGCTGGGCGTGGTGGCTCACACCTGTAATCCCAGCACTTTGGGAGGCTGAGGCGAGTGAATCACAAGGTCAAGAGATCAACACCATCCTGGCCAACATAGTGAAACCCTGTCTCTACTAAAAATACAAAAATTAGCTGGGCGTGGTGGCGGACGCCTGTAGTCCCAGCTACTTGGGAGGCTGAGGCAGGCGAATCACTCAAACCTGGGAGGTGGAGGTTGTAGTGAGCCAAGATTGTGCCACTGTACTCCAGCCTGGCGACAGAGCAAGACTCTGTCTCAAAAAACAAAAAAAAGAAAGAAACGTGGACATGAAGGAAGTCAGATGCAAAGAGTGCAGTATCACATGATTCCATTTATATGAAGTGTCCAGAGACACTTCTGGTTGTCTGGAAGTGGAAACAGACTAGAAAAAGGGCATGAGGGGCCGGGCGCGGTGGCTCACGCCTATAACCTCAGCACTTTGGGAGCCCAAGGCAGGCGGATCACCTGAAGTCAGGAGTTTGAGACCAGCCTGGTCAATATGGTGAAACCCCATCTCTACTAAAAATACAAAAATTACGCGGTGGCTCATGCCTGCAATCCTAGCACATTGGGAGGCTGAGGTGAGCAGACCACTTGAGGTCAGGAGTACGAGATCAGTCTGGCGAACAGAAGGAAACCCTGTCTCTACTAAAATACAAAAATCAGCTGGGCATGGTGGCGGGCACCTGTAGTCCCAGCTACTCAGGAGGTCAAGGAAGGAGAATTGCTTGATCCCAGGAGGTGGAGGTTGCAGTGAGCC
>NW_012107197.1:956558-957674 GCF_000951045.1 Mandrillus leucophaeus
TAGAGACAGGGTTTTGCCATGTTGCCCAAGCTGGTCTCACACTCCTGGGCTCAAGCAATCCACCTGCCTTGGCCTCCCAAAGTGCTGGGATTATAGGCATGAGCCACCACGGCCAGCCAACTTTTGTAAAGATGTCACTTCTCCCCCAGATAATATATAAATTCAAAACTATTCCAGAGGAAATCAGAGAAGGACTTTATGTGGTCCTTGATGAAGTTAATTCTAACGTGTTAAAGAATTACCACTCTGGCGATTCCACCCAGCCGTTCTCCTAGGAAAGCTTGATCAGATTTTTAAATCCTGCCTGTGGCCAGGTCAGGTGGCTCTCACCTGTAATCCCAGCACTTTGGGAGCCCAAAGCGGATGGATCACTTAAGGTCAGGAAATCAAGACCATCCTGACCAACATGGTGAAACCCCGTCTCTACTAAAAAAAAAATACAAAATTAGCCAGGTGTGGTGGCACATTCCTATAATCCCAGCTACTTGGGAGGCTGAGGCAGGAGAATCACGTAAACACGGGAGGCAGATGTTGGAGTGAGCTGAGATCACGCCATTGCACTCCAACCTGGGCGACAAGGGCGAAACTTGATCTCAAAAAATAAAATAAGAATGTAATATATATAATAAAACCCTGCCTAAAGTCATCAGAGAGCTAGGAGAGAAGGAAGAGTTACTGGGCCAGGCTTCAGGAAGAGACAGGAGGGAAACCTGACACCTGGGGCCATGTAATGTTAAGGGAGTCTGACAATTCCAGATGAGGTGGCCGAGGAACTGAGCAGAATTTCAGACAAAAGTGTAGTTAAGGAAAAAAGGGGAGAGTCCATAACTCACCAGGCTTTGAATTGAAACCTTAGGGAGGTGCCCTGCAGGTGGAAGGGGCACCCATGACAAGTATACCAACAGGGATGGAGCCAGCTGCAAATCATCTCAGTCCCTGAAACTGGGTTAAGATGATTCTGGACACCTAGCAACCCAGGCAGCTGCCAGAAACAAAAGGCAAAGAAACTGGAGAGGTTTGGCTGGGCGCGGTGGCTCAAGCCTGTAATCCCAGCACTTTGGGAGGCCGAGACGGGCAGATCACGAGGTCAGGAGATTGAGACCATCCTGGCTAACA
>NW_012107197.1:961804-963285 GCF_000951045.1 Mandrillus leucophaeus
CACCTCGCCTGGCTAGTTTTTTGTATTTTTTAGTAGAGACGGGGTTTCACCGTGTTAGCCAGGATGGTCTCGATCTCCTGACCTCGTGATCCACCCGCCACAGCCTCCCAAAGTGCTGGGATTACAGGCTTGAGCCACCGCGCCCGGCCAGGTTATTCTTTATATTAATCTTTTCCTGTCCAACTTACTCTGTATGTCTCCTGATCAGTCCTTGACTGGAAGCATCAAGCCTTGGATTCAAGAAGCCTCATGAACCCCAAGCAGGATAAGAAGAAGAATACACCAAAGCACAGCATGGTTAAGCTTTTGAAAACCAAAGAGAAAAAGAAATTTTTAAGCAACCATAAGGGGAAAAAGGGCCCATTACCTTCAAAGGAGCCACAGTTAGACTCCTCAACAGAAATGATTGAGGCCAGAAGATAAGGGAATGGTACCTTCTTCAATGCCAAAAGAATAGGACCACCACCCAAAATTCTATGCTCACTGAAAATACCTTTCAAGAATGCAGGCAAAATCAAAGATATTGTGAGATGAACAAAAACAGACAACTCACCACTGGCAGACCCACACTAAGCAAAGACTAAACTGTCTCAGGCAGAAGGGGAATGATCCCAAATGGAAGATCACACTTGGCAGGAGAGAATGGAAGAGCAACAAAAAGAGTAAACAGGTGGATAAATGAACACTCGCTATGTAAAACGGCAAATGAAAATGTCTTGTCTGGGCACGGTGGCTCACGCCTGTAACCCAACACTGGGAGGCTGAGGCAGGTGGATCGCTTGAGCCCGGGAGTTCAAGACCAGCCTGGGCAACATGGTAAAACCCCATCTCTACAAAAACTACAAAGATCAGCCAGGTGTAGTGGTGAGCGCCAGTAGTCCCAGCTACTGGGGAGGCTGAGGTAGGTAGGAGGATTGCCCAAACCTGGGAATTCCAGGCTGCAGTGAACCATGATTGCCACCACTGCACTCCAGCCCTGGCAAGAGAGTGAGACCCTGTCTCTAAATAAATAAATAAAAATTAAGTTACAAGTACCGAAAAGTTGAAAGTAAAATGTTGGAAAAAGATATACTCTACAAATATGGTCCACCAAAAAAAACCCCCGAAACATAGCTATATTAATATCAGAAAAAAACAGACTTTAAGGTAAAAGGCATTGCTAGAGTTACAAAGGAAACACTTTGTAAAGATACAAATTATACTCAACAGATTTAACAATTTCTAAATTTGTATACCCCTAATTACATGGCCTCAAAATATGTAAAGCAAAAGCTGACAGTACTACAAGGAGAAATGGATAAATCTATGCTTCTAGTGGGAAATGCTAACACTTCTTTCCCAAACATTTGAGGAATAGAAGAACATCATATTTTGGCCAGGCGCAGTGGCTCATGCCTGTAATCCCAGCACTTGGGGAGGCCAAGGCAGGTGAATCACAAGGTCAGGAGTTTGAGATCAGCCTGGCCAACATGGTGAAAATA
>NW_012107197.1:963335-974603 GCF_000951045.1 Mandrillus leucophaeus
TAGCCGGGCATGGTGGTGGGTGCCTGTAATCCCAGCTACTCGGGAGGCTGAGGCAGGAGAATCGCTTGAACCCGGGAGGCAGAGGTTGCAGAGAGCCGAGATGGCCCCACCACACTCTAGCCCAGGCAACAGAGTGAGACTCCATCTCAAAAAAGAAAGAAAGAAAGAAAAATGTCAGATCTTGTTGTTGTTGTTGTTGCTGCTGTTGTTGTTGTTGGTTTTGAGACAGAGTCTCGCTCTGTTGCCCAGGCTGGAGTGCAGTGGCGTGATCTCGGCTCACTGCAAGCTCCGCCTCCCGTGTTCACACCATTCTCCTGCCTCAGCCTCCCGAGTAGCTGGGACTCCAGGCGCCCACCACCATGCCAAGCTAATTTTTTGTGTTTTTAGTACAGACGGGATTTCACCGTGTTAGCCAGGATGGTCTCGATCTCCTGACCTCGTGATCCACCTGCCTTGGCCTCCCAAAGTGCTGGGATTATAAGTGTGAGCCACCGCGCCCAGCCCTGAAAATGTCAGATCTTATACAACACTTCCAAAAACTAAAATGAGAAATATTTTCAATTCTTGTGATGAGACCAACATAACTATGATACTGAAACCATAACAAGAACGAAAATTACAGTCCAATTTTACTCATGAACACAATGCAAAAATCCTAAACAAAATTTTAGCAAAATGAAATACAGAAAGTATAATAATACATCCTCATCAAGATGAAGTTATTCCAGGAATGAAAAGCTATTTTAACATTTGAAATGGATTAAATCTGATCATTTTCTCAGTATACATGAAAATAAAATTCAATATCCATGCATAATTTTTTAAAACTCTTTGTAAACTAGCAACAGAAGGGTATTTAACCTGATTTTTAAAAATCTGTTTTTTTAACAAGATGAAATGTTGAAAGCCTTAATTTTGAGACTAGGAAAATGACAAGGTTGCCTGCTGTCAGCACTCCTATTCAGCATTATAATAGGGTTCTCAGCTAGTGCAATAAGGCAAGAAAAATACCCAAGGTGGGTAAGAATTGAAAAGGAAGACAGGCCGGGCGCGGTGGCTCACGCCTGTAATCCCAGCACTTTGGGAGGCCGAGGCAGGCGAATCACAAGGTCAGGAGATCGAGACCGCGGTGAAACCCTGTCTCTACTAAAAATACAAAAAATGAGCCAGGCGAGGTGGCGGGCGCCTGTAGTCCCAGCTACTCGGGAGGCTGGGACAGGAGAATGGCGTGAACCCGGGAGGCGGAGCTTGCAGTGAGCCAGGATCCGCCACTGCACTCCAGCCTGGGCGACAGAGCAAGACTCCGTCTCAAAAAAAAAAAAGGAAGACAAAAAACTCATTATATATAGATTACATTATATACATAGAAAACCCAACAGAATCTACAGATAAATTATCAGAATTAAGAAGTGAATTTGGGGCCGGGTACCATGGCTCACACCTGTAATTCCAGCACTTTGGAAGGTTGAGGCGGGAGGATCACGTGAGGTCAGGAGTTTGAGACCAGCCTGGCCAACATGGTGAAACCCTGTCTCTACTGAAAATACAAAAATTAGCCAGGTGTGGTGGAGCATGCCTGTAATCCCAACTACTCAGGAGGCTGAGGCAACTCCAGCCTGGGCAACAGATTAAGAATCCTTCTCAAAAAAAAAAAAAACAGAGAAGTGACTTTGGGGCATGGTGGCTCATGCCTGTAATCCCAACTGCTTGGGAGGCTGAGACAGGAGAATCCCTTGAGCCCAGGAGTTTGAGGCTGCAGTGAGGTACAATCACACCACAGTACTCCAGCATGGTTGACACCCTATCTTAAAAAAAAAAAAAAAAAACAAGCCTGGGCAACATAGGGAGACCCCATCTCTACAGAAAAATAAAAAAATAGCCAGGTGTGGTAGCGCACACCTGTGGTCCTAGCTACTCCAGAGGCTGAGGTGGGAGGATCACTTGAGCCCAGGAGGCTAGGGATGCAGTGAGCTGTGATCACACCACTGCACTTCAGCCTTAGTAATAGAGAAAGACAATGTGTCAAATATATATGTATATAGCACCCCATAATGAAGTGTGATAGTGGCAAAGAAATAGGCTCACGCCTGTAATCCCAGCACTTTGAGGAGGCTGAGGCAGGCAGATTGTGAAGTCAGGAGTTCAAGACTAGCCTGGCCAACATAGTGAAACCCCGTCTCTATTTAAAATACGAAAAAAGTAGCCAGGCATGGCGGTGCATGTCTGTAGTCCCAGCTTACTCTGGAGGCTGAGGCAGGAGAATTGCTTGAACCTGGGAGGTGGAAGTTGCAGTGAGCTATTATTGCACCACTGCACTCTATCTTGGGCAACAGAGTGAGGCTTCATCTCAAAAAATAAATAAATAAATAGAGCTCTGGAATCTATTCTAGGCTGGTGGCAGATCAAAATGTGAAAATAAGCAGTGAGGCCAGACACAGGCAGGCAACAGTTGCTCACGCCTGTAATCCTAGCACTTTGGGAGGCCGAGGTGGGCGGATCACTTGAGGTCAGGAGTTCAAGACCAGCCTGGCCAATATGGTGCAACCCCATCTCTACTAAAAATACAAAAATTAGCTGGGCATGGTAGCAGGCGCCTGTAATCCCAGCTACTTGGGAGGCTGAGGCAGGAGAATCACTTGAACCCAGGAGGTAGAGGTTGCAGTGAGCTGAGATGGCACCACTGCATTCCAGCCTGGGTGACAGAGCGAGACTCCAACTCAAAAATAAAAAAAAAATTAAAAAATAAAGCAATAGCTTCTAGATCTAAAAGATATTATAAGAGCATCTTCATGTCCTATGAGTACAGAAATTTTATTAAGCTACAGAAGCCACTGAAATACCCCTACACGCATACTATTTACAAAGGAAAAGATAAGTTTGGCTACATTAAAACAGAACTTTTTGGCTGGGCACAGTGGCTCACGCCTGTAATCCCAACACTTTGGGAGGCCCAGGTGGGCAGATCAAGAGGTCAAGAGATCAAGACCATCCTGGTCAACATGGTGAAACCCTGTCTCTACTAAAAATACAAAAATTAGCCGGGCACGGTGCAGGCGCCTGTAATCCCAGTTTCTCAGGAGGCTGAGGCAGGAGAATCGCTTGAGCCTGGAAGGTGGAGGTTGCAGTGAGCAGAGATTGTGCCATTGCACTTCAGCCTAGGTGACAGAGTGAGACTCTGTCTCAAAAAAAAAAAACAAAAAAACAAAACTGAGAACTTTTCATCATATGACACCATTAAGATTGAAAAGGAAGGGAGGCTGAGGCGGGAGAAACACTTGAACCCGGGAGGGGGAGGTTGCAGTGAGCAGAGATCACACCATTGCACTCCAGCCTGGGCAACAAGAGCAAGACTCTGTCTCAAAAAAAAAAAAAAAAAAAAAGTGAAAAGGGAAGCTACCAAGTGAGAAAGGATGCTTGCGATACTGTATCTAACATAGGACTTATCCCAAATACATATGGAACTGCTCTAAAACAAAGACAGTCCAACATAAAAATGGGCACAAAACTTGAACAGGCACCTCGTAAAAAGAGATATCCAAATAGCTGATATACATGATAAAAGGCTAGGCCAGGTGCAGTGGCTCACACCTGTAATCCTAGCGCTTTGGGAGACCAAGACAGGAGGATTGTTTGAGGCCAGGAGTTCAAGACCAGCCTGGGCAACAGAGACTCTGTCTCTATAAAAAAAAATTAAAAATTAGCCAGATGTAGCAGTGCACACCTGTGGTCCCAGCTACATGGGAGGCCAAAGCAGGAGGATTGTTTAAGCCCAGGAATTCCAGGTTACAGTGAGCTGTGGACATGCCACTGCACTCCAGCCTGGGGTAACAGAGTGAGACCCTTGTCTGTATTTTAAAAATTAAATTTAAAAAAAATGATTAAAAGCCTAAATATTATTAGTCATCAGAGCATCAGAGAGATGCAAATTAAAACCAAACTGAAATACCACTACACACATACCAGAAGAGTTAAAACGTCAAAGACTGACAAATCCCAGGGGTTGATGAGGACGGGAGCCGCTGGAACTCTCATTCATTGCTGGTGGGAGTTCAAAATGATGCAACCACTTTGGAATGTAGTTCGGCAGCATCTCGTTGACTTTTAATGTTAATATACTCACAACTTATGCTTAGAATAACCTTTTTTCACCACTCTCTCAACCACCTCTGAATGATTCTAAGAAATATTTTCATATCTCTTAAATCAGGATACAGTCTAATTTAATGAGAGTTTTTTCTCAGTTGTACTCAACATTTCAGATTTGCAGGAGCTACCTCTCCTTCCTGGCACTTTAGAATAGTTTGCAGCTACATTATCTGCTAAATGTCTGTCTCCCATGTTGGACTGCTAGCTCCAGGAAAACAGACCCTTCCTTCTTCATGACTATGAATCCTAAAACTAGAATTTCCGGGTCAAAAGTAATGCATATTTTCTGTTATTTTAAAAATTCACAATACATGCTATTTTAAAATTCAGCAATGCATTGCACAAACCCTCCTCATCACCTTCTGTCCCCAAAGGCAGCCACTATCAACAATTTGGAATAAATCTTTCAGACTCTGTTTTTTGCATGCCTATGTCCATAGTTATATGTCCATGCATACATGACAGGAACATTATATGTATATAATTAATAAATATGCAAAGCAATAGTGATAAGCAGTTAAAAGTGCAAAAATTTTAAATTCCTCTCACATACATACTCTTTTTTTTTTTTTTTTTTTGAGACAGGCTCTTGCTCTGTCACCCAGGCTGGAATGCAGTGGCGTGATCACAGCTCACTGTAGCCTCGACATCAGGCTCAAGCAATCCTCCCACTCTGGTCTCCCAAGTAGCTAGGACTACAGACCCATGCCACAATACCTGGCTTTTTTTTGTAGAGATGATCTCGCTATGTTGCCCAGGCTGATCTCAAACTCCTGGACTCAAGCACTGCTCCCACCTTGGCCTCCCAAAGTGCTAGGATTATAGGTGTGAGCCACTATGCCTGGCCCATACATACATTAGTAACAGATACCATCAGTCTCTTTTCTACAAAGATTCTGGCAATACATATCCACCAGTAATAAATGTGAGACAGTGAGCAGTCCCTCTGCAACTCTAGACGTGTTTGACTTTTCTAATTCTTTCACAATCCAGTGGGTAAAAATCATATCTCATGACTTAAATCTGCATGTTCCTGAAATATAGGACTCAAATAAATCAATCTTTCCCTCTATGGTTTTCTAGATTTTAAAAGGCCTCCCATTTCCATACCCCAGCACCCTGAAGTTATACAAATATTTTCCAAAGCTTGCTTCTATTATGATTAGAGCTTCATTTTATACTTAGCTCTTTAATCCATATTTATTTTTGCATACAATGTTAGAATAATTATTTTTTCCAACCAGACAGCAACTCTTATTAGGAACCTTCTTTTACTCACTCAATTAAAATGCCGTTTTTAGTAACTGCTAACTTTCCACATATACTTGTAATGTTTTCTAGATTTTCAATAATTTTTCACTGATTTAACTCTGTGGCAATGCCACGCCATTTTGATTATAGCTTTATGGTAAGTTTTAATATCTGGTGAAGAAAGTCCCCTCTCATTCAACTTAAAAAAAAAAAATTAGCAATCTTTGCATAGTTTTCCTCCCAAATTAATTTTAAGATAGTTTTTGTCATTTATTTAAAGCTGGGTTTTCTTGCCAGAATTGTTTTAAATCTATCTAAAAATATTAAAAAAGCTATTTGTATCTTACATCTTCTACATCTAAACAAACATCTTGTTTGTTTTTTGGTCTTTTTTATTTATTTATTTTATTTTGAGATGGAGTCTCACTCAGTCACCCAGGCTGGAGTGCAGTGGCTCGATCTCAGCTTATTGCAACCTCTACCTCCAAAGTTCAGGCGATTCTCCTGCCTCAGCCTCCCAAGTAGCTGGGATTACAGGTGAGCACCACCATGCTTGGCTAATTTTTGTATTCTCAGTGGAGATGAGGTTTGGTCATGTTGGTCAGGCCAGTCTCAAACTCCTGACCTCATGTGATCCGCCCCCCTCAGCCTCCCAAAGTGCTGGGATTACAGGCATGAGCCACCGCACCTGGACTTCTGGTAATTTTTAAAAGTAATTTTCTTAATTTGGTGTCTAGATCTTTTGTTAAATTATTCCTAAATTTTACTGTTGTCATCACTAAGTTGAATTTTAAATTTTTCCAAGTGTACCTGGTTATTACTATTGCTTTTGTGTATTTATTTTGTATCCAACCACTTTACTGAGTTATCTCTCTTACTAGTTTCATGTTTTTTTAATTGACTCTTGGATAGTCTAGCTAGGTAATAATTTTCTCTTCTAGTTTTCTTACTAGAAATTTCACTTTATTTTTTGCATTAGCTGGAACTTCACAACAATGTCGAATAGAGACACCGGGGGCATCCATGTCATGATCCTGGTTTTAATGTCTTTTAGTAGTTTTGATAATTTCCCACTTACTTAGCTATTGGTTTGAGTACCAGCTTCGGCGTCACTGGGAAGCTTATTAGAAATGCAGAACCTCGGGCCCTGGTTACTGAACCAAAATCCACAGTCTCCAGGCTGCTCATCACGTATTTCCTCATGCCTGCCTCTCCAGCTTTCTGGAGGAGGGACTGGGCTGGGCTGGGCCACTCTCCTGTTTCAGCCCCTGGTGCCAGAGTTGTAAGCAGCACACGGTGGCTACTCTGAAACCAAACGATTTTGCTTGAGCTGTCAATCTTGTATGGCTCAGCTGGGGGTCCCCTTCCTCTTCTCTCTCTGCAATGGTTTTTTGTTTGTTTATTTTTGAGGCGGAGTCTCACTCTGTCACCCAGGCTGGAGTGCAGTGGCACAATCTCAGCTTGCTGCAACCTCTGCCTCCCAGGTTCAAGCAGTTCTCCTGCCTCAGCCTCCCGAGTAGCTAGGATTACAGGCGCCTGCCACCATGCTCGGCTAATTTTTGTATTTTTAGTAGAGGCAGGGCTTCACCATGTTGATCAGGCTGGTCTTGAACTCCTGACCTCGGATGATCCACCCACCTTGGCCTCCCAAAGTTCTGGGATTACAGGCGTGGGCCACCTCGCCCAGCATCTGCAGTGGTTTTGAATCTTGTTAAAATGCAGGGTAATTCTTGGGACCACAGCTAATGGGACTGGGGTACCAGGCATCTGATGCCAGGGTCATAGGTACAGCTCTACAGGCTGGTGGAGGGATCTTAGTTCAAGTGCTCCCCAATCAGGTGGCCCTCATCAAACGAGGACCCGGCTGATCCTCTCTCATTTGGTGGTTCTTGCCAGCACTGCCTCTATGCCAACAGCATCTCAGAGAGGGGTGGGTGGGGTGTCCTGGAGCCCAGCTGTGGACAGATGTTGCCGTGGGCCCTGGAAGAGAGCCAGGAAGTGTCCCCAAAGTAGCAATGTGAAGCTCTGCACGGGGTGTCACTTTCTGTTGATTGACCAGACACTGTGGCCCTGGTTTCTGGATGTAGGGTCAGCATGAGGGACCCTGTCTCCTGGGATGGGGAAGAGATAGAGGAACAACCAGCCAGGAGCCACCATACTCCACTCTCCCACAGGGAAAGGTAATACTGGCAGCCCGATCACCTAAGCTGGGCTGGAGGTTGGGCAGGGGGTGGAGGCTGCAGTGTCCTTCCAGATGGCTCTGAAGACAGTGAAGGCTTTGGTCCCTACAGTGGCCTCCCAAGGGCACAGATGAAGGCAAGAGGAGTCCCACGAAGGCCTTGAGAGGAGGCACCTAGGAAATGGGCCTCTGGTGGGCTCCTGTCCCACGGCTGGGGCCGGGCTCTGGAGACACCTTGGATTAGGACACTGACTGAGGCTCCAGTGGGCCACCTGTGGGGGCTGAGGAGGCTGAGGCTTGGCCACAAGTCAGTTGAGGGTTGCCAAGCCTGCCCTCTTCTGGCCCCCGGGTTCCCTCTGCAGGCGAGAGCTGGCCACCAGCAGAGAAAGGGTCTGGCCCGGCCAGTTATCCCTGTGCATCCCGGCATCCGGCATCCCCACAGGAGCCACAGCCTCAGGGAAGGTAGAGAGCCACCACCACGTAGATGACCCAGCTGGTGGACACGAAGACCCCGAAGAGCAGGCTGAAGAGCACCAGCGAGCGGGCCTTTCGCGAGGCCGCCTCGGCCTGGGCCAGGTCGCCCCTGCCCAGGGCTGCACGAGTCTGCAACGAGACAGGGAGGGGGTGGTAGGAGCAAACAGGGAGCCCCCACTCCCTTCCAGTGCGACTGAGGGCCAGGCCCAATTCCATAAACTTGAGAAAGTGACACACTGAAAAGGTCAGGGACCTGCCAGGCCCACAGCTCAAAAAGGGGCAGGAGTGAAGGCAGTGGCGGCCGCCAGCCATCAGGTGCTTGTCACGCTCAGCACTGACGGATGCCCTCAGCTTCAACCTCTACCATCCTTGCAGCAGCCCTGAGGCTGACCCCACTTTGCAGATGTGGAAACAAAGGCTCAGAGAAGTTAAGTGACCTACCCGGGGGCACACCACTAATGGTGGAGCCAGAATTCACCAGCAGGCAGCAGCCTCTCAAGTCCCACCTCTGAGTTGTCCTGAGAGCTGCCTTCTGCTTATGGCTGGGGGCTTCAACAGCAGAGTGAAGCCAGGGCTGAGACCAGGTCAGCCTTGAGTATAGGCCCCCAGAGGCTTGCCTGCTTTTGTTTGTTTGTTTGTTTCTTCAGACAGAGTCTTGCTCCATCTCCCAGACTGGAGTGCAGTGGTGCGATCTCAGCTCACTGCAACCACCACCTCCTGGGTTCGAGTGATTCTCCTGTCTCAGCCTCCCGAGTAGCTGGGACTACAGGTGCCCACGCCCATGCCTGGGTAATTTTTGTATTTTTACTAGAGATGGGGTTTCACTGTAGTGGTCAAGCTGATCTCGAACTCCTGACCTCAGGTGATCCACCCACCTCGGCCTCCCAAAATGCTGGGATTACAGTTGTGAGCCACCGCACCCAGCCCTGCTTCTGTCTCTATTAATAGAGTGTCATCACATTGGCATCTTTGAATTCCCAGGGCCTAATAAATAGATGAATGGATAGAGGGATGGGTGGGTGGATGGATGGGTGGGTGGATGGATGGATGGATGGATGGAGACTAGAGAGATGATGGGTGATAAGTGGGTGTATGGATGAGTAGATGGATGGATGAATGGAGGGATGGATGGATGGGTAGGGATTGGTGGGTGGGTGAGTAGGCAGATGGATGAATAGTGGGGTGAGTGGATAGAAGATGGTAGATGGATGATGGATGGATGATAGATGGATGGAGGCTAGAGAGATGGTGGACGGGCTGGGCGCGGTGGCTCACACCTGTAATCCCAACACTTTGGGAGGCAGAGACGGGCGGATCACAAGGTCAGGAGATTGAGACCATCCTGGCTAACAAGGTGAAACCCCGTCTCTACTAAAAATACAAAAAAAAATAGCCGGGGGTGGTGACAGGCTCCTGTAGTCCCAGCTACTGGGGAGGCTGAGGCAGGAGAATGGCGTGAACCCACGAGGCAGAGTTTGCAGTGAGCCAAGATGGCGCCACCACACTCCAGCCTGGGCAACAGAGCGAGACTCTGTCTCAAAAAAAAAAAAAGAGAGAGATGGTGGATGGGTGGGTGGATGGGGAGCTAGGGAGACGGAGAGTTGGAGAGATGGAGTGGATGGATAGATTAGATGAGCATAGGAATGAATGAGCAGATTGTACCCCCTTTAAAACACAAGCCCCCACTGGAATGGGCAGCATATCGGGACTTATCAGTCATTCACACCTTTACTGTGAATTGTTTTGGCCAAACATTCCACAGCACATTTTGAGTAGTTGGGGGCAGAGACAGGAGGGGCAAGGACCCCACAAACAATTAGGCTCTGACTTCCCAATTCCCACCCCCCTCCAGAGGGAGAGATGCCAGAGACCGTGTTGCTGGAAAAGGGGCTCTGTGGACCCACTGGGGCACCAGTGGCTGCGTGCTAGGAGAGGCTGTGCCCAGGGCCGCCCCCACACCTACCTCGTGGGAGTAGACGATGGCGATGAGGCCGGTGAGCAGACAGCAGAAAAGGGTCACCAGCACTGACTCCATCATATAGTCCTTTGGCAGGGGCCTGTGCTCGACCGTGACAGGGCCTGGCATGCCAGCCATGGGGCCATTGTACTGTGGGGACAGAGCCACAGTGGTGAGGAACTGACCCAACCTCCGGACAGCAGAGTGAGTGAGAAGGCCAGCCAGGCCGTGCAGGTTCTCTCACTCAGTCTCCAAGTCCCCACCCGTTGAGGCTGCAATTCACGGAGGGGTTGGGTCAGGGTGCCCCTCTGCCCTCTCCCTCTTGCACCCCTGGCCACTGAGTCCCGCTGAGCCCTCAGTCCTGCCCTCTACAGTTGGCTCAGTTCAGGGTCCAGCCTCTGTGATATTTCATCGTCCTCACTGGGCTTGCCACCCCTTCCTGGGGGACCTCCAATCTTTCCCCCACAGGCAGCCCAGGATTTTTGTTTGGTTTTATTTTTATTTTTATTTTGGAGGCAGAGGCTTGCTCTATCACTCAACCTGGAGTGCAGTGGTGTGATCTCGGCTCACTGCAGCCTCAACCTCCCTGGCTCAAGCAATCCTCTTGCCTCAGCCTCATGAATAGCTGGGGCTACAGGCGTGCACCACCACGCCCGGGTAATTATTTTTACGTTCAGTAGGGATGAGGGCTCACTGTGTTGCCTAGGCTGGTCTGGAACTGCTAAGCCCAAGCCATCTGCCCGTCTTGGCCTCCCAAAGTGCTGGGATTACAGGTATGAGGCATCGCGCCCGGACTGTTTTGTTTTTAAAGCACATCTAATCAAATCACCTCCTACCCAAAGTTTCTGGGGTCCCTCACCACAGGTCCCACCTTCCTCCCCTCCCTACCAAGCCAAACAAGCCTCCACCATCCCCAGAACGCCCAGTCTCAGCCCCTCCACGCCTGTGCAGTGCCCTCTGCCCAGGGTGCCTGTCGTTCTCTTTGCCTTAGCCCCCCATTCATCCTCCAAAACCCCACTCAAACGCCCCCACCTCTAAGGAGCCTCCAGGACTCGCCCGCCCCCAGGCCAAGGTGGCGCTTCCTCCTCTGCAAGGACAGAAGTGACCTCTCGCCCTCCGCACGGGCGCCCCCGACCACGCGCAGACAGCACGGAGGGGAGCGTGCCCAGGGCGGCCGCCACTCACCACGGGGAAGGGGAAGGTGGCCCGCTGGGATTACAGTTGTGAGCCACCGCACCCAGCCCTGCTTCTGTCTCTATTA
>NW_012107197.1:980428-981279 GCF_000951045.1 Mandrillus leucophaeus
CAGAACAGGAGACTAAAAGTCCAGTAGAAACGCTGTCATTCTGACCAGATGGACCAGGAAAGGAAAGGGCTCCCCACTCTCTGCAGAGTGAGAAGATGGGGGCAGACCTAGAAGAGATAGAGCTGGAGAAAGGGGGTCCCCTGATTCTGTGTGTGACCTGGGGTGACCACCCTATCACTGTCTGCCCAGGACTTTCTCAGATTTACTACTGAGAATCTCACATCCTGGAAAACTCCTTAGTCCCAAACAAACTGGGATGGTTGGACTCCCTAGAACGAATTCACCCAAGTCTCGGTCTCCCCTTGAACTGCATGTGCAGGAGACAAACCCAGACCAGCCTAACAAGAACTCTGAAAACTGACCCGAGTTTGGAAATGCCACTCATAGAAGGTGAAACAGAACTTGTGGTCTGAAACAAACCACGCTGATTGCCTGCTGCAACCAAACAAACCCACTTTCTCCAGGGGAACTGTAACAGGACTAAGAATCTACACAACATACTCGTCAGGCCTCTGAACCTAAACCAAGCCATCATATCCTCAGTGACCTGCACTATACATCCAGATGGCCTGAAGCCGCTGAAGATCCACAGAAGTGAAAATAGCCTTAACTGATGACATTCCAGCATTGTGGCTTCTGCCCCACCCTAACTGATCAATGTACTTTGTAATCTCCCCCACCCTTAAGAAGGTTCTTTTTTTTTTTTGAGACGGAGTCTCGCTCTGTCACCCAGGCTGGAGTGCAGTGGCGCAATCTCGGCTCGCTGCAAGCTCCGCCTCCCGGGTTCACGCCATTCTCCTGCCTCAGCCTCCCAAGTAGCTGGGACTACAGGCGCCCGCCACCTCGCCCGG
>NW_012107197.1:984784-986137 GCF_000951045.1 Mandrillus leucophaeus
CCCGCCCCTCCCCACACTGCCCCGCCCCCTTTCCTTGGCAGATGGCCTCTATTGGGAGGTAGTTTCGCCCCCAACTAAGGCCTTTATGTCAAAGCTAATTGAACCAGAAAAGGAGAATCCGCCCAGGGAAGCCCCTGATTGGCTGTCCTGAAATACACCTCCAATGAAGGGGATGCCTACCTGAGATGAGCTGAACCAATTATATTCTTGGCTTGGAGTTGTAGGGGAGGGGTGAGGTGCCCAGGAGCTGCCAAACTGTAGCTAGAGTAACATGGTGGAGCCAGGAGGTCACTAAGGGCCATATGCACACTGAGGCACCAAGAGAATGGACACCAGAGTACACAGGGCCCAGCAGTTTGAAGCCAGGACTCAGAGCCTCAAAGCTGCCCAGCTGCCTTGCTGCCCACCCAGGCCCTGGCCTTCACCACCCAAAGATAGGCCCTGGTGGTGCCTGGTCAGGTCCAAACAAATTCTTAAGGTCCCCTGCACCTCCTGAGAGCATCCCGACCAGCTGAGCACCAGAGGGCCTCAGGCAAGCGTGCAAGGAAGGTCCTGGAAGAGAATCGCAGAGTGGACTCCCCTGACATAGGTGGGCATTCAGGCCTCACAGCAGAAGTGGGCAGCCCAGAGCCAGGGGTCTGGCTTTGGAAGTCCATTTCCTAAGTGTCCTTAAGGGTTATAGAAGGCAGAGGGATGAGTAAAACAGACATCACACGGACATCTCAGTGGGGGTGGGAGGACCCTTCCTGAAGTCCCCCACGGGTAGAAGCAGGGATCCTTGCCAGAGTGATCCCAATGGCAGGGAATGCTGAGCCCCTGGGCGTGTCCTGCGTCAACCCCCTCCCAGCAGCCAGGGGCTCACTCATGGCCCCCACACCCCATACACCTGCCATGCTGTTTATACCTCCACACCTTTATCTGTGATATTCCCTGTTTCTCCACCCCTTGGATCTGGGCTTGGCCATGTGACTTGCTTTGGACAATGGGGCATTGACAAACATTTTGTAAGCAGAAGCTTTAAAGACCTTTCTCTCCAGGGACAAACATTTTGTAAGCAGAAGCTTTAAAGACCTTTCTCTCCAGGTTAGCAGGGGCTGGGGCTGGGGAGTTAGTGTTTCATGGGTGTAGAGTTTCTGTTTGGGAGGATGAAAAAGCGTTCCAGAGGTAAGATGGTGGTGATGCTTGTGCAACAATCTGAGTGTACTTAATGCCACTGAATCGCATACTTATAAGTGGTTCAAATGATAAATTGTATGTTATACGTATTTAGCACAATTTTTTAAAAGCCTATCTCTCCAGCTGATAACAGTTGAAAAGTCTAGACAAAATACAAAAAGGAACCATCTGAGGTCA
>NW_012107197.1:987942-992422 GCF_000951045.1 Mandrillus leucophaeus
CCCGGCCAAGAAGGTTCTTTATAATTCTCCCCACCCTTGACAACGTACTTTATGAGATCCACCCCCTGCCCCCAAAACATTGCTCTTAACTCCACCGCCTATCCCAAAACCTATAAGAACTAATGATAATCCATCACTCTTTGCTGACTCTCTTTTCGGACTCAGCCCGCCTGCACCCGGGTGAAATAAACAGCCGTGTTACTCACACAAAGCCTGTTTGGTGGTCTCTTCACACGGACACGTGAAACAATACTATTCACGATGTCCAGGACACAATCCAAGATGGTTCGCCATACAAATGTGGAAGCGTGACCAATGCTCAAAGGAAAAGACAGTCAGCAGATGCCAAGCCTGAGATGACCTGATATTGGAATTTCTAGAAAAAGCAGCCATTATAACTATGCTCCATGAGGTCAAGATAAACACACTTGGCCAGACGTTGTGGCCTCCTCACAGGAGGGTGCAGTGAGCTATGATCGAACCACCGTATTCCAGCCAGGGCTACAGAGTGAGACTTTGTCCTCCCCAAAAGGGAGAAGTGGCATGTGGCAAACTTTCTGTGCCTCCATTTCCTCATCTGTAAAGCGAAGATAAATCACAGTAATAATCTTTTTTTTTTTTTTTTGAGACAGAGTCTCGATCTGTCGTCCAGGCTGGAGTGCAGTGGTGTGATCTCGGCTGACTGCAAACTCTGCCTCCCGGGTTCACACCATTCTCCATTATCACCATGCCCAGATAATTTTTTTTTTTGTATATTTAGTAGAGATGGGGTTCCACCGTGTTAGCCAGGATGGTCTAGATCTCCTGACCTTGTGATCCACAGGCCTCGGCCATCCAAAGTGCTGGGATTGCGGGCGTGAGCCACTGCACCCGGCTCCTGGGTGGGGTTATTTTATAAGATTTGGGTAGGTAAAGGAAAATTACAGTCAAAGGGGGTTGTTCTCTGGCGGGGAGGGGTGGGGGTCACAAGGTGCTCAGTGGGGGGACTTTGAGCCAGGATGAGCCAGGAAAAGGAATTTCACAAGGTAATGTCATCAGTTAAGGCAGGAATCAGCCATCTGGATGTGTACGTGCAGGTCACAGGGGATATGATGGCTTAGCTTTGGCTTAGAGGCCTGACATTCCTGTCTTCTTATATTAATAAGAAAAACAAAACAGTGTTGAAGTGTGGGGGCAGTGAAAATTTTTGGGGGGTGGTATGGAGAGAGAATGGGCGATGTTTCTCAGGGCTGCTTCAAGCGGGATTAGGGCCGACATGGGAACCTAGAGTGGGAGAGATTAAGCCGAAGGAAGATTTTGTGGTAAGTGGTGATATTGTGGGGTTGTTAGAAGGAGCATTTGTCATATAGAATGATTGGTGATGGCCTGGATGCAGTTTTGTATGAATCGAAAAACTAAACAGAAGACACAAGGTCCGAATAAGAGAAGGAGAAAAACAGGTATTAAAGGACTAAGAATTGGGAGAACCCAGGACATCCAATTACAGCGTGCCCAAGGAGGATCAGCATAGCCCTGCCAGCAAAGATTGGAGATTGAGTTGAGCATAGTTTGTGATTTTGAGGGTCTCTAAAAGTATTAAAGCAGTGGCAGCCGCTGCACGCAGACATGAGGGCTAGGCTAAAACAGTAAGGTCAAGTTGTTTGGACAGAAAGGCTACGGGGCGTGGTTCCGGCTGTTGTGTAAGAATTCTGACCGCACGGCCGGGCGCGGTGGCTCAAGCCTGTAATCCCAGCACTTCGGGAGGCCGAGACTGGGCAGATCACGAGGTCAGGAGATCGAGACCATCCTGGCTAACAAGGTGAAACCCCGTCTCTACTAAAAAATACAAAAAACTAGCCAGGCGAGGTGGCGGGCGCCTGTAGTCCCAGCTACTCGGGAGGCTGAGGCAGGAGAATGGTGTGAATCCGGGAGGCGGAGCTTGCAGTGAGCTGAGATCCGGCCACTGCACTCCAGCCTGAGTGACAAAGCGAGACTCTGTCTCAAAAAAAAAAAAGAATTCTGACCGCACTAAACATGCCTAGGAAGGAAAGAAGTTGTTTTGTAGAAGGGATTGGGGTTTGGGAGATTAGCCAGACACGATCAGCAGGGAGAGCACGTGTGTCTTCATGAGAATTGTGGGGAAAAGAAAGAGAGATCAGACTGTTACTGTGTCTATGTAGAAAGAAGTAGACATAAGAGACTCCATTTTGTTTGGTACTAAGAGAAATTCTTCTGCCTTGAGATGCTGTTAATCTGTAACCCTAGCCCCAACCCTGTGCTTGCAGAGACATGTGCTGTGTTGACTCAAGGTTTAATGGATTTAGGGCTGTGCTTTGTTAAAGAAGTGTTTGCAGGCAGTATGCTTGGTAAAAGTCATCGCCATTCTCCAGTCTCAAGTACCCAGGGACACAATGCACTGCAGAAGTCCACAGGGACCTCTGCCCAGGAAAGCCAGGCATTGGCCAAGGTTTCTCCCCAAGTGATAGCCTGAGATATGGCCTGGTGGGAAGAGAAAGACCTGACCATCCCCCAGCCCGACACCCATAAAGGGTCTGTGCTGAGGAGGATTCGTGAAAGAGGAAGGCCTCTTTGCAGTTGAGATAAGAGGAAGGCATCTGTCTCCCGCTCCTCCCTGGGAATGGAATGTCTCGGTGTAAAACCAGAACGTATGTTCTATTTACTGAGATAGGAGAAAACTGCCTTATGGCTGGAGGTGAGACATGCTGGCAGCAATACTGCTCTTTAATGCACCGAGATGTTTGCGTAAAGTCAAACATAAATCTGGCCTACGTGCACACCAAGGCACAGCACCTTTCCTTAAACTTATTAATGACACAGAGATCTTTGCTCACATGTTTTCCTGCTGACCCTCTCCCCACCATTACCCTGTAGTCCTGCCACATCCCCCTCTCTGAGATGGCAGAGATAGTGATCAATAAATACTGAAGGAACTCAGAGACCAGTGCTGGCGTGGGTCCTCCGTATGCTGAGCGCCGGTCCCCTGGGCCCACGGTTCTTTCTCTACACTTTTTCCCTGCGTCTTATTTCCTTTCTCAGTCTTTCGTCCCACCTGACGAGAAACACCCACAGGTGTGGAGGGGCTGGCCCGCGTCAGAGAATTATGCCAAGATAGATAACAGATGAGGAAGAAATTTGGGCTTGACTGAAGTAATGGGGGATGTCTGTGCAGCCTTACCCAGGTTAATTTGCTGAGCCTGATGGGTGTCAGGGTCAGTCCAAATGAAAGCAAAGAGAGGCTGGGATGAAGGGTGCAAAGGAATAGTAAAGAAAGTGTGTTTGAGATACAGAACAGAATAATGGATTGTGGAGGGAGGTACAGAGGATAGGAGAGTATATGGGTTTGGAATCGCGGGGTGGATAGGCAGAACGATTTGGTTGATAAGGCACAGATCCTGATCTAACCTGTAAGGCTTGTCTGGTTTTTGGACAGCTGAAATGGGGGAATTGTAAGGAGAGTTTATAGACTTTAGAAGCCTTAAAAACAGGTGAGTGGTAACAGGCTTTAATCCCTTTAAAGCGTGCTGTGGGATGGGATATTGGCATTGAGCGCGGTAAGGGTGATTAACCTTTAATAGGATGGTAAGGGGTGCATGATATACTTGTGGATTAAGGTGGGGAGATACAAGAGGGAGACGCAAAACAGGCTTTGGGTTGGGAAGAAGGGCGGCAATGAGATGTGGCTATAGTCCAGGAATAGTCTGGGAAGCAGATAATTTAGTTAAAATGCAGATAATTTGGTTAAAATGTCTCCGCCTAATAAGGGAACTGGGCAGGCGGGGATAACTAAAAAAGATTGCATAAAAGAATGTTGTCCAAGTTGGCACCAGAGTTGGGGAGTTTTAAGAGGTTTAGGAGCCTGGCCGTCAATATCCACAACAGTTATGGAGGCAAAGGTAACAGGCCCTTGAAAAGAAGGTAATGTGGAGTGGGTAGCCTCCGTATTGATTAACAAGGGGACGGACTTACCCTCCACGGTGAGAGTTACCGGAAGCTCGGCGTCCGTGATGGTCTAGGAGGCTTCCGAGGCGATTGGGCAGCGTCCGTCTTCAGCCGCTAAGCCAAGAAGATCTGGAAAGGAGTCAGTCAGAGAGCCTTGGGCCAGAATTCCAGGAGCTCTGGGAGTGGCTGCCAGGTGAGTTGAAAAACTGAAAAACAGTCCGATTTCCAGTGGGGTCCCACACAGATGGGACACGGCTTAGGAGGAATCCCGGGCTGCGGGCATTCCTTGGCCCAGTGGCCAGATTTCCGGCACTTGTAGCAAGCTCCTGGGGGAGGAGGTTCTGGAGGAACCCCTGGCAGCTGCGGTTCAGGCATTTGGAAGTTCTTGTGTGCTGGAGATGTGGCTGGGGTTTGTCTCAGCGGAGGCAAGGAATTGCAACTCAGAAATACATTGCTACTTGGCTGCCTCTACTCTATTATTGTACCCCTTGAAGGTGAGGTTAATTAAGTCCTGTTGTGGGGTTTGAGGGCCAGAATTTAA
>NW_012107197.1:992942-996043 GCF_000951045.1 Mandrillus leucophaeus
GAGCCATGACCTGGGCTGGGTTTTTCATATTTGATGAAAAAGAGCCTAAACACTAACTGATTTGGGGGAGATCAGATAAAGAAAAAGGAGCATTACCTTGACTATGCCTTTAGCTCCAGTCACCCTTTAAAGAGGAAAGTGCTGGGCAGGTTGGAGAGGGCTAGTCGCGGAACGAAACTGTAAGCCAGACCAGCTGTGAGGAAGGGAGGTGATAAAAGGATTATAGGGTGGGGGAGCACAGGCTGAGGAAGAATTGGGACCTAGCTCAGCCTGGCGTGGAGCAGCCTGGGGAGGAGGGGAGAGGCCAGATGGGTCTGTAGAAAAGGAAGATTCAAAAGACTCATCGACGCTCGGGGTTGGGACTGAGGGGACAGGCGGGAGGGAAAGGAAGATTTGGGACGAGTTGCATTGGGAACAGAGACTAGGGAGGGACCGATGTGTAAAAGAATGCCTGGACGTCAGGGACCTCAGACCGTTTGCCCATTTTACGACAAGAATTATCTAGATCTTGTAGGATGGAAAAATCGAAAGTGCCGTTTTCTGGCTATTTGGAACCACCGTCGTGTTTGTATTGAGGTCAAGCGATGTTGCAGGAGAAAATAAGACACGTCGATTTTAGGTCAGGCGAGAGTTGAAGAGGTTTTAAGTTCCTGAGAACAGAGGCTAAGGGAGAAGAGGGAGGAAGAGAGGGTGGAAGGTTGCCCATAGTGAAGGAGGCAGGTTTAAAGAGAAGGGTAGAGACACGGAGAGAAGGGGTTGGCTGAGCAGCCCTGGGCTGCAATGTGCTTGAGTTTGCCAAAGTCCCCGCAATTGACTTGCCACCAAGGGAATGTGGGTGAATGACCAAGGCAGGTGTCCCCGCGGAGATCAGACACTAATGGAATGTGGGTGAATAATCAATCAGGCAGGCGTCCCCGCTTGATTAAACACCAAGGGAAGACTGCCTTCCCGAGTCCGTGACCGGGCCGGAGTTTTGGGTCCACAAATAAAACGTGTCTCCTTTGTCTCTACCAGAAAAGGAAAGGAACTGAAATTAAGAGAAGGGAGATATTGAAGGGTGGCGCCAAGATTGAAAGGAGAAACAGATTGAGGGATACTGAGAGAGGCTGGAGAAGAGAGTAAAGAGAAGCCGCTTACCCGATTTAAAATTGGTGAGATGTTCCTTGGGCTGGTTGATCTGAGCACCTGAGGTCGTAGGTGGATCTTGCTCACGGAGCAAAGAGCAGGAGGACAGGGGATTGATCTCCCACGGGAGGTCCCCCGATCGGAGTCACGGCACCAAATTTCACTCTCTTCTGTGTGAAGAGACCACCAAACAGGCTTTGTGTGAGCAATAAAGCTTCTTAATCATCTGGATGTAGGTGGGCTGAGTCCAAAAAGAGAGTCGGCGAAGGGAGATAGGGGTGGGACAATTTTTTTTTTTTTTTTTTTTTGAGACTGAGTCTGGCTCTGTCGCCCAGGCTGGAGTGCAGTGGTGCAATCTTGACTCACTGCAAGCTCCGCCTCCCGGGCTCAGGCATTCTCCTGCCTCAGCCTTCTGAGTAGCTGGGACTATAGGTGCCCACCACCACGCCGGCTAATTTTTTGTATTTTTAGTAGAGACGGGGTTTCACAGTGTTAAACAGGATGGTCTCAATCTCCTGACCTCGTGATCCACCGGCCTGGGCCTCCCAAAGTGCTGGGATTACAGGCCTGAGCCACCACCCCCCGCCCCTGGGTGGGGTGGTTTCATAGGATTTGGCTAGGTAAAGGAAAATTCCAGTCAAAGGGGGTTGTACTCTGGCGGGGAGGGGTGGGGATCACAAAGTGCTCAGTGGGGGAGATTTTGAGCCAGGATGAGCCAGGAAAAGGAATTTCACAAGGTACTATCATCAGTTAAGGCAGGAACAGGCCATTTGCACTTCTTTCATGGTGGAATGTCATCAGTTAAGGCAGGAATCAGCCATCTGGATGTGTACGTGCAGGTCAAAGGGGATATGATGGCTTACCTTTGGCTCAGAGGCCTGACATTGGGCGCCTGTAATCCCAGCTACTTGGGAAGGAGAATCCCTTGAACCTGGGAGAAGGAGGTTGCAGTGAGCCGAGATCATGCCACTGCACTCCAGCCTGGGCAATAGAGCCAGACTCAGTCTCAAAAAAAAAAAAGAAAAAAAAAAAGGCGAACATGAGGCCAGGCTCTGCTCTGAGAGCTTTTGCTTCCCTAACCCAGGTCATCCTCCAGCGCGCTTTTGTTTTTATGCTCCCCATTTTACTAATGAGGGAACCGACGCTCCCAGCAGGAAACGTGGGTCTCAGCGAGTCAGCTCTCCACTCGAAACAGGTCTCTCGGGGATGCTGTCCCTGCCCCAGCTATCAAAACAAAAACCGCAGTTTCCCTGGATCCCGCCAGGGCAAATACCTGGCCCGATGGCGCGGAGATAGAGCCCCAGAGTAAATAAACCTGCTGGCGGCGCTGCCTGGCGGGGCCTCGGGTGGGTTCTCAGGTTCTTGACACCAGAGCCTCCGCCAGGCATTCCAGCTGGGAAGGGGGATCCGGGTTCCCCGCGGGGCAAGTGCTTGAGGATTTGGGGGGAGGTCCTGGAGGACGGGGCGGGGGCCGGAGGGGTCAGCGCTCCAGCATCTCCCGGAGTTGCTTGCAAATGGGACTGGGTGCGCCTCATCCCTGGGCTCTGGAGCTCCGCTGCGCTGGGGGATGCGGGGGCAGAGAGTGCGCGGGACTCTGCAGGGGTCCCACTGCTACCGTCCCAGTGCCTCCTGCCAGCCAGAGACTCCCCAGGGTAAGGAGAGGTCTCGGTTCCCTGTCTCCCGCCCCTTTCAGCGCCTGGCGCCTGGGGATGGGCGACGTCTAGTTGGTCCCAGCCTTGGCCGGGTCCCACCCGGGTCCGCGCCTGTCTCCAGCTCTGCCCCCACCCCACCCCTTTCGGTCCCTGTCTCCAGCTCTCCGTCCCCGAATTAGCCCGTGGGGTCTCTTCCCAGCTCGTGCTCCCCACTACAGGCTCTATCTCCAGCCCGCCCTGGCCAGGGTCGCCCACTCCCCTGCTGCAAGGGCTTCAGCCTGGCCGCGGTGGTGAGCGGAGCTGCCAGAGGCGGGACACGGGGCG
>NW_012107197.1:1001023-1011856 GCF_000951045.1 Mandrillus leucophaeus
TTCACCATGTTAGCCAGGATGGTCTCAATCTCCTGACCTCGTAATCCACCCGCCTCAGCCTCCCAAACTGCTGGGGTTACAGGCATAAGCCACCAAGGCTGGCCGAAATATCTTGACTTTTAAAAACCATTTGTGTGGGACTTCTGTTCTCTGAAATGTGCCAGACCGGAGAATCTGAGGCAGGTCCCAGTCCAACCATTCCATGTGGAAATGCTAGAGACACAACACCAGCATGCCAGACAGCCTTTTATGTTCATAACTGAGCTCCCAGGTAGCCAAGAGAATCCTCAAGGACCAGCAATGAAGACAGAGGGACAGATATGCCCAGGAAGTGTGCAGCAGCCCTGGGTGCTCTGGTCTCAGAGTCTAGGGCTTGAGTTTTCCATCCAGATGTGGACAGGAGGTCTGGGAAGCAGGGTGTTGGGATGAAGAGAAATGAACAGAAAACAAAATCTACCCGTGGCCCATAGGGGTGACAAGGAAGCTGGTGTGACCCAGCATGGATTCTGGAAATAAAATCTCCCTGAGAGTTGTAGCCCTGGGCCTGTTCCTCACATTAATATAGAGTTCAAAGTCAGCCTATCTGCTAATCTAGATGCCCCTACCCTAAAAATTGTCATTAAAACAAAATTGGCTCTAGGAAAGAGCACCCATCCAAAGCAAATGTAAAACTACTCTGGTGGGACATGACCCCCATCCAAGCTGATAAGATTCCCATGGAGGCCCAGCATGGTAGTTCACGCCTATAATCTCAGTACTTTGGGAGGCCAAGGTAGGTGTATTGCTTGAGCCCAGGAGTTCAAGATCAGCCTGGCCAACATGACGAAACCCTGTCTCTATAAAAAATACAAAACTTAACGGGTGGGGTGACACACACTTGTAATCCCGGCTACTTGGTTGGCTAAGGCATAAGAACTGCTTGAACCCAGGAGGCAGAGGTTGCAGTGAGCTGAGACCATGCCACTACACTCCAGCTTGGGTGACAGAGTAAGACTCTGTCTTAAAAAAAAAAAAAAAAAAAAAAAAGAATTCAAGAAAATTTCCCAGAACTAAAGGATGCAAGTGTTCAGATGGAAAGAGGTCACTGAGGGCCCAACATACTGGGGAGAATGCCCTCCAAAGGGACGTGATTGTGAAATTGCAAGATTCTAGCAGCAAAGACAGATTCTGTAAATGTCCATAGGAAACAAAGTCAGTTTTATCCACCAGATCAAGAGTCAAAATGAAATGGAATTACCAATGGAAAGATTGAGGCCAGGTGTGATGGCTCACCCACCAATGTGGCAATCTCAGCACTTTGGGAGGCTGAGGCAAAATAATTGCTTGAGTCCAGGAGTTCAAGACCAGCTTGAACCACATGGTGAGACCACATCTCTACAAAAAGTTAAAAAAAAAAAAAAAAAAGCCAGATGTGGTGGTGTGCCTGTGGGTCCCAGCCAGATGGGAGGCTGAGATGGGAAGACTACTTGAACTGGGGAAGTCAAGTCTGCAGTGAACTGTTATCACACCACTACACTCCAGCCTGGGTGACAGAGCGAGACCGTGTCTCAAAAATAAAGAAAAAGGAAAAAAAATAGAAGAATTACAGCAGACATCTTGTTTGAAACTATGCCAGCCAGAAGACAATGAGTGACGTCTTTGAAGTGAGGAAAAAACAAAAACAAAAAAAACTGTCAACTCAGAATTCTATACCCAGTAAAAATCTCATTAAAAAAAAAAAAAAGATTTAAAAAACCTCTTTAAAAATAAAAGAAAAACATTTTACATTTGTGGCATCAAGCCATGAAAAGACATGGAAGAACCTTAAATGTGTGTTGCTAAGTGAAAGAAACCAATCTGAAAAGGCCACGTATTGTATGATTTCAACTAGATGATGTTCTGGAAAAAGCAAAACTACGGAAGATGAACGGTGAACAGTGGTTAGGGAGGGGAAGAGATGAATAGCAGAGAGGAATTTTAGGGCAGTGGAATTACTCTGTATAATACTATAGGCTGGGCGCAGTGGCTCACGCCTATAATCCCAACACTTGGGAGGCCGAGGTGGGTGGATTATTTGAGGTCAGGAGTTTGAGACCAGCCTGGTCAACACAGCAAAACCCTATCTCTACTAAAAATACAAAAATTAGCCAGACGTGGTGGTGGGTGCCTGTAATTCCAGCTACTCAGGAGGCTGAGGCAGGAGAATCACTTGAACCCTGGAGGTGGAGGTTGCAGTGAGACGAGATCATGCTACCACACTCCAGCCTGGGGAACAGAGTGAGACTCCATCTCAAAAACAATAATAATAATAATAATAATAATATGGTGAATACATGTTATTATAAATTTTTCCAAACCCATAGAATGTATATGAAGAGTGAGCTCTAATGTAGCGATGGACACTGGTGGTAATGGTGAGTCCATATAGGTTCACCAATTGCCACAAATGTTCCACTCTGGTGTGGGGTGTTGAAAATGAGGGAGACTGTGCCTGTGGGGGTGGTAGGGAGTATATGGGAAAATCTTTGCACCATCAGCTCAATTTTTCTGTGAACCTAAAACAGCTCTAAAAAGATAAAGTCTATTACAATTCTTTTTTAAAAAGAAAAGTAATTTCTCATCCAAAACAAACAGAAACAACAGAGGGAGTTCAGGCAGAAGAAATAAAAAAACGAAAGCAAAGGCCAGGTGCAGTGGCTCACGCCTGTAACCCCAGCACTTTGGGAGCTCAAGGTAGGCAGATCACTTGAGGTCAGGAGTTCAAAACCAGCCTGGCCAACATGGTGAAACCCCATCTCTTCTAAAAATAAAAAATAAAATAAAAATAAAAAATTAGGCAGGCATGGTGGCGGGCGCCTGTAATCCCAGCTACTTGGGAGGCTAAGGCAGGAGAATTGCTTGAACCCCGGAGGCAGAGGTTACAGCAAGCTGAGATCATGCCACTGCACTCCAGCCTGGGCAACAGAGCAAAACTCCATCTAAAATTAAAAAAAAAAAAAACACCAAAGCAAAACTAGTAGAAATTTATTTGTGTTTATAGCATACTAAAAAATAAATTAGGCCAGGCACAGTGGCTCATGCCTGTAATTCCAACACTTTGGGAGGCCGAGGCAGGTGGATTGGTTGAACTCAGGAGTTCAAGACCAGTCTGGGCAACATGGCAAAACCCTGTCTCTACAAAAGATACAAAAATTAGCTGGGCATGGTGATATGTGCCTATAGTCCCAGTTACTCAGGAGGCTGAGGTGGGAGGATCACCTGAGTGTGGGAGGTAGAGGCTGCAGTGAGCTTGAGATCACACTGAGCCACTGCATTCCGGCCTGGGAGACAGAGTGAGACCCTGTTCAAAAAATTAATTCATTAATTATGTGACACAGTAGAAAAGTGATGGGAGGCATTGGCGCTGCACTCCTGTGAAGCTCTTACACTATGCACCAGCAATAGAACATTATTTGAAGATAAACAGATTAATTAAATACATATGTTGTAAACCCTAGGGCAATCACCAGATTTTTATTGAAAAGATCTCAATAATAACGTTGGCCGGGCGTGGTGGCTCACGCCTGTAATCCCAGCACTTTGAGAGGCCAAGGCGGGCGGATCATGAGGTCAGGAGATTGAGATCATCCTGGCTAACACGGTGAAACCCTGTCTCCACTAAAAATACAAAAAATAGGCCGGGCGTGGTGGCGGGCGCCTGTAGTCCCAGCTACTCAGGAGGCTGAGGCAGGAGAATGGCGTGAACCCAGGATGCGGAGGTTGCAGTGAGCTGAGATCCCTCCACAGAACCCCAGCCTCAGCCTGGGTGACAGAGCGAGACTCCATCTCAAAAAAAAAAAATGTAATAGAGGGGATAAATGGAACCATAAACAATTTTCAATTAACCCATGAGGAAGTGAAAAAAGAGGAGACATCAATTCAAGTGCAGATAGAACAAATAGAAAAGAGCATGACTAGGGCTATGGTGAGACCAGTGAGGTCCTGAGATGCAAAATGTAAGGGGTACTCACTTTCAGGACCACGCATATGCAGAATTCAGTACTCATGTGAATCCGAGAGTTTACAGCCAAGAACCCTGGCAGACAGCACTGGAGCCAGGTGGTCAAGGTGAGCACCACCAGGAATAACTGTAGAGGTGGGTTTGGTGCCTATGTTCCCCAGGCTGATCTTAACTCCTGGACTCCGGTGATCCACCCACCTTGGTTACTCAAAGTGCTGGGATTACAGGCGTGAGCTAATGCGTCCAGCCTCTACAAAATATTTTTATTTTTTTATTGAGTCAGAGTCTAGTTGTGTCACCCAGGCTGGAGTTCAGTGGCATGATCTCAGCTCACTGCAACCTCCGCCTCCTAGGTTCAAGCAATTCTCCTGCATCAGCCTCCCTAATAGCTGGGGATTACGGGTGCTCGCCACCACACCTGGCTAATTTTTGTATTTTTTGTAGAGACGGGGTTTCGCCATGTTGGCCAGGCTGGTCTCGAACTCCTGACCTCAGATGATCCATCTGCCTCAGCCTCCCAAGGTGCTGGGATTATAAGCGTGAGTGCCTGGCTGGCCAGCCTACTCTTTAACTCCTGGCTTCAAGTGATCCGCCTGCCTAGGCTCCTAAAGTCCTGGGATTACAGGCATGAGCCACCGCAACAGGCCCCTACAAAACATTTTGATGTCTTTGTTTTTTACGATTAGAATTTTCTTTTTTTTTTTTTTTTGAGATGGAATGTCGCTCTGTCGCCCGGGTTGGAGTGCAGTGGCTGGATCTCAGCTCACTGCAAGCTCCGCCTCCTGGGTTTACGCCATTCTCCTGCCTCAGCCTCCCGAGTAGCTGGGACTACAGGCGCCCGCCACCTCGCCCGGCTAATTTTTTTTTTTGTATTTTTTAGTAGAGATGGAGTTTCACTGTGTTAGCCAGGATGGTCTCGATCTCCTGACCTCGTGATCCGCCCGTCGCGGCCTCCCAAAGTGCTGGGATTACAGGCTTGAGCCACCGCGCCCGGCCTATGATTAGAATTTTCATTTGGTTTTTAAAAAAATCTAAAGTTTTTGCCAGACACAGTGGCTGACACTTGTAATCCCAACAACTTAGAAGGCTGAGGCAGGAGTATTACCTGGGGCCAGGAGTTCAAGACCAGCCTGGGCAACATAGACCCTGTCTGTAAAGTAAATTTTAAAATGAGCCAGGTGTGGTGGCACCCACCTGTAGTCTCAGATACTCAGGAAGCTGAGGCGGGAGGATCACTTGAGCCCAGGAAATTGAGGTTAGCAGTGAGCTACGATCGTGCTACTACACTCCAGCCTGGGTGACAGGGCAATATTCTGTCTCTAAAAACATAAAATAAATAAATAAATAAAATTAAAATCTACAACTTTAATACATATTTTGTGCTTTGCTTTCTCTTCAAATGGCTTCTATTAATTCTTTCAAACTCATAGAAAAAGTTGCAAGAATAGTAGAAAGAACAGCCGTGTAACCTGCTGTGTCATGGGCTAAATTGTGTCCCCCGCCAGGTTCGTATGTTGAAGTCCTAACCCCCAGTGCCTCAGAGTGTGACTGTATTTGGAGACGGAGCCTCTGCAGAGGTGACAAAAGCTAAGTGAGCTCATAAGGGTGGATCCTAATCGAATACGACTGGTGTCCTTATAAGAAGAGGAAGAGGCCAAGCGTGGTGGCTCCCGCCTGTAATCCCAACACTTTGGGAGGCTGAGGCAGGCAGATCACCTGAGGTCAAGAGTTCGAGACCAGCCTGGGCAGCATAGCGAAACCCTGTCTCTACTAAAAATACAAAAATTTGACCAGGCATGGTGGCTCACGCCTGTAATCCCAGCACTTTGGGAGGCCAAGGCAGGTGGATCACGAGGTCGGGAGTTCAAGACCAGCCTGGCCAAGATGATGAAACCCCGTCTCTACTAAAAATATAAAAAATTAGCCAGGTGTGGTGGTACCAGCCTATACTCCCAGCTACTCTGGAGGCTGAGGCAGAGAACTGCTTAAACCTGGAGGGGGCCGGGCGCGGTGGCTCATGCCTGTAATCCCAGCACTTTGGGAGGCCGAGGTGGGTGGATCACAAGGTCAGGAGATTGAGACCATCCTGGCTAATGGTACACGCCTGTAATCCCAGCTACTCGGGAGGCTGAGGCAGGAGAATCACTTAAATCCAGGAGGCAGGGGTTGCAGTGACCCGAGATTGTGCCATTGCACTCCAGCCTGGGTGACAAAGCAAGACTTTGTCTCAAAAAAAAAAAAAAAAAAAAAAAGAGGAAGGGGCCAGGCACAGTGGCTTGTGCCTGTAATCCCAGCACTTTGGGAGGCCGAGGTGGGAGGATCACCTGAGGTCAGGAGTTCAAGACCAGCCTGGCCAACATGGTGAAACCCTGTCTCTACAAAAATACAAAAAAAAAAAATTAGCCAGACGTGGTAGCGGGTGCTTGTAATCCTAGCTACTCGGGAGGCTGAGGCAGAAGAATCACTTGAACCTGAGAGGCGGAGGTTGCAGTGAGCCGAGATCGTGCCATTGCACTCCAGCCTGAGTGACAGAGTAAGACTCCATCTGAAACAAAAAAAAAAGGGTGGAAGAGGGAAGAGACCCCAGGTTTGTGCGAACACAGTGGCAACCCCATGAAGAGGCAGCGAGGGAGCAAAGGAGCAGCCGTCTTCCATGGAAACCAACCCTGCACCTTGACGTTGGACTTCTAGCTTCCAGAACTGGGAGGAAATACATTTCTGTTGCCGAAGCCACTCGGCCCCTGGCACTTTGTGACAGCGGCAGGAGCTCATCATCCCATAGCCCTTGCACAGACCCCTTCTTGGCTCACATTTTGCACTGTTTGCTTTAGCATTTGTGTACTCTCTGTTCATACACAGACACAGATGCACACATGCGTATGCGTATACTTAATTTTTTTCTGAATATTTGAGAATAAATTGCATATATCATGGTGATTTACCCCTAAATAACTGTGTGCATTTCCTAAAAATAAGGATATTTTCTTACATAACCTCAGCACAGTTAGCAAATTCAGTGAATTGAACACTGGTGCAATAGGTTAGACTCTAATCCAAGGGTCGCTAACCCCTTGGATGCCATGGACCTGTACCCCGGTCCGCATAGCAGGAGTGAGTGGTGGGCAAGAGAGCGAAACTTTGCCTGTAAGTACTTCCCATCACTCACATTACTGCCTGAGCTCTGTCTCCTATAAATACATGTGTGGTTCAGCGGCAGCATTAGATTCTCACGGGACTGTGAACCCTGTTGTGAACTGCGCATGGGAGGGGATCCAGGTTGCATGCTCCTTAAGAGAATCTAATGCCTGATGATCTGTCACTGTCTCCCATCACCCCCAGATGGAACCATCCGGTTGCAGGGAAACAAGCTCGGAGCTCTCACTGATTCTACATCAAGGTGAGTTCTATCATTATTTCATTATATATGACAATGTAATCATAATCGAAATAAAGTGCACAATAAATGTGATGCACTTGAATCATCCCAGAACCATCCCCCACCCCCTATCCAGTCTGTGGAAAAATTGTCTTCCATGTCCCTGGTGCCAAAAAGGTTGGGAACCGCTGCTCTAATCTACTGTCTGTATTACCGTTTTGTCAAATGACTCAAGAATGTCTTTTCTTTCCTAGCATATTTGTTCCTATCCTAGGATTATGTGTTGCATTTAGCTGTCAGGTCTTCAAACACTTTAATAGACTATATATATATTTTGTTGTTGTTGTTGTAGTTTCTGAGACGGAGTTTCACTCTTGTTGCCCAGGCTGGAGTACAGTGGTATGATCTCGGCTCACTGCAATCTCCACTTCCTGGGTCCAAGCGATTATCTAGCCTAGCCCCCCTGAGTAGCTGGGATTACAGACATGCACCAGGACACCCAGCTAATTTTTGGTTTTATAGAAGAGGTGAGGTTTCACCATGTTGGCCAGGCTGGTCTCCAACTCCTGACCTCAAGTGATCCACCCGCCTCGGCCTCCCGAAGTGCTGGGATTACAGGCATGAGCCACTGAGCCCAACCGATAGACTTATTTTTAGGTCCTTTTCAAATGGTATCATCTGTATCTTGTCAGATGTGACTTCATCACTGGTCACACCTGTTAACTGTCTTGCAAGGGGGCAGATTTCCTCATCTTTGTAATTTTTGTGTGTGAGTTCGTCTTCAGCAGCCGTTGTCCTCTAAAAGCATCCTGCACGTGCCATGTTGGTGCCCTGGAATATCAGAGTTTCGCATTTGTCTCTGTGAGGGGTTCCCATGCGTGCACCAGTTGTGGCTGGCCTTTTTTTTTTCCTTTTCTTCAGACAGAGTCTGTGTCACCCAGGTTGGAGTGCAGTGATGCCATCACAGCTCACTGCAGCCTTGAACTCCTGGGCTTGGGCAACCCTCCCACCTCAGCCTCCCTAGTAACTGGGACTATAAGTATGTGCCACCAGCACCACATCTAGCTGGGGTTTTGTTTGTTTTTTGTTTTGTTTTGTTTTTTTTGTAAAGGCAGGGTCTCACTGGCCAGGCACAGTGGCTCACACCTGTAATCCCAGCACTTTGGGAGGCCGAGGTGGGCAGATCACCTGAGGTCAGGAGCTTGAGACCAGCCTGACCAACATGGCAAAACCCTGTCTCTACTAAAAATACAAAAGTTAGCCAGGCATGGTAGAGCATGCCTGTAATCCCAGCTGCTTGGGAGGCTGAGGCAGGGAATCGCTTGAACCGGGAGGCGGAGGTTGCAGTGAGCTGAGATTGCACCACTGCACTCCAGCCTCGATGACACAGTGATACTCCATCTCAAAAAAAAAGGCCAGGCATGGTGGCTCAAGCCTGTAATCTCAGCACTTTGGGAGGCCGAGGTCGGCAGATCACGAGATCAGGAGGTCGAGACCATCCTGGCTAACACGGTGAAACCCCGTCTCTACTAAAAAATACAAAAAAACTAGCCAGGCGAGGTGGCGGGCGCCTGTAGACCCAGCTACTCAGGAGGCTGAGGCAGGAGAATGGTGTAAACCCGGGAGGCAGAGCTTGCAGTGAGCCGAGATCCAGCCACTGCACTCCAGCCTGGGCGACAGAGCGAGACTCTGTCTCAAAAAAAAAAAAAAAAAAAAGACAGGGTCTCACTATGTTTCCCAGGCTGGTCTTGAACTCTTGGCCTCAAGCAATCCTCCCACCTCAGCCTCCCAAAGTGGTGGGATTACAGGTGTGCACCACCACGCCTGGTCTGAACCATTTTTATGTCAGTTTGTTAGCTTGGAGTTTCTGTCCCATGTGGGTGGCCCAGGTGTAGCGCAGGCCCCTGGTTCCACATTCTTAGATATGACTCCGTTTACCCAGAGTTCGAGCGCTGCACTGGTTTCTGTAATTTCACAAAAGGGCAGCTCCTCTCGGGCTCCAGTTGTCTGCAGAGGGCCAGTTCCAGAACCTCCTGCTGTGTGTGAAGCTGCGGCTTTGACTTCCACCCCTAAGACACATACCTGGTCCTGGACCCTTTATGGGCAACTCAGCTTCAAACCACTGGCTATGGGACCTTCTTAAATTCCAAGGGCCAGACGGTTATGTTTCCCCATCTTGTCTTTGAACAGGGAGATGGTGCAGTTCTGTATGTGTGTGGAGTGTGTATGTGTGAGTATGTGCGTTGGCTTCCTACGCCTGCTGGCTCAGACAACTTGACTGAAGTCTCTTGCAGCTGCAGGACTTGGGCAAGCCATATAAGCTCTCTGTTCCTCAATTTACCCATCAGGAAAATGGGATCACAATGGTACCCATATCACAGGGTGGTTGTGAGGATTTAATGCTATTTAAGACACGCAACACGCCGGGCACAGTGGCTCACACCTGTAATCCTAGTGCTCTGGGAAGCTGAGGCGGGTGGATCACCTGAGGTCAGGAGTTTGAGACCAGCCTGGGCAACATGGTGAAACCCCATCTCTACTAAAAATACAATATTAGCCGGGCGTGGTGGCGGGTGCCTGTAATCCCAGCTATTCAGGAGGCTGAGGCAGGAGAATCACTTGAACCTGGGAGGTGGAGGTTGCAGTGAGCCAAGATCGCGCCACTGGACTCCAGCCTGGGCGACAGAGCGAGACTCCGTCTCAAAAAAAAAAAAAAAAAAAAAAAAAAACCACCACCAAACCTTGTTTAGCCTCCCATTCCGTTATCTAGAACAGCCACGTCAGACCAGAAGGGCACACCCCAGAACTCAAAACCATGCTTTTCCCTGGGTGAGGAGTAAGGGGTGGTTCTAGTTTTGGTTGTGTGTTTGTGTGTATACATTTTCTGCAATCAACAGGAGTTGCTTTTATGATTACAGGGAAAACGGCAATCAATACTTAAAACAGCAGGCACCTGCTTAACTCTTTAAGCGCTGAGAGCCAGCTAGTGTTCAATAAAAGCTTCAGGACGGGCTTGGCATGAGCTGACATTTTTGCAGGGGTTAGTCTGGCTTGAAGGAGGAGGGAGGAAGGCAGCTGTGGAGGGTGGTGTTTCCTGTGCTGCGTGTGTTTGAGGGGGCAGGGGGAGCAGTTTTAGATTCACAGAAAAATTGAACAGAAGGTGCAGAGATTTCCTATATGCTCGCCACTCCCCCACACGCACAGCCTCCCCGATTTTCAACATCCTGCACCAGAGTGTAGGTAAGAGAGCGAATCCGCAGAGTCGACAGTGGTCACTCTTAGGAGCACGGCCTTGCCTGGCTCTGGGAAACCCAAACTCCAGGGCTCCAAGACTCCACCCAACTCTCCACCTACTCCCAACCCCCAATTCAGCAACAACCCCAGGCTGGAGTGCAGTGGTGTGATTTCTGCTCACTGCAACCTCCGCTCCCCCAAGCTTAAGCACTCCTCCCACCTCAGCCTCCCCAGTAGCTGGGAC
>NW_012107197.1:1014076-1016208 GCF_000951045.1 Mandrillus leucophaeus
TGCTTGAACCCGGGAGGCGGAGGTTGCAGTGAGCCGAGATTGTGCCACTGCACTCCAGCCTGAGCGACAGAGCAGGATTCCGTCTCAAAAAAACAAAATAAAACAAAACCCCCCCCCCCACACACAAAAGTCACTCTTCTTCACAACATGGGGAGGTGGAGACCAGCTAGAGGTTTGGGGCTGGACCTCTGCTTGGTGGTGGTTGTGATGGTCCCACAGGGGAGCCACTGTGGCCCAAAGGCCTAAGCCATGTGGGCCCGGGCCTTGTTTCATGGACTGTGGGCTTCCTGGGTGCTGGGCCAGCTCCCAGGGAGTGACTCCTCCCCAAACTGTCCCTTTGCCTTGGGAGCGGAACCACGCAACAGCCTGACTGGCCCTGGCAGCCCATGCCTTGTGACCAGTCACCAGAGAGGGCACATGAGACAGAGGCCAGGGGTACCAGGGACATCTCCTGGTCAGACTCTGCTAGTTTCCCTGCCTTTCACTAGGTGGCGGGACCACAGGGGAAGAAATGGCAAGAAACCGTGTCTAACTCTCCCTTGATACAAATTCAAAGCTGGCTTGGGGGACGGCCACCTCTGGGGCACACACCTAGACAGATCTAAGCCAGCAGCATGGCTGTTTGCTAGGCACTGTCCTGTGCCAGGGGCTTAATTTACCGAGGTACGGCTGAGTGACCACGAGGAGAGGCCAAAGCCATTGCAAGATTGATCACATTTCCTGAGAGAAAGGGCACCCATGCCATGCAGGGCCTGTAGGGAACCCCAGGTTTGGTCAGGAGGCAGAAGCAGGAGCGAGGGGAGAGCCCAGGTCTGAGACTTTCTTGGGGTTTCCATGGGAAAGGCCTGACAGGGCAGGGAAAGAGTTTAAAAGTGGCTAGTTTAAGTAATTCTAGCAGGCTCTGGGCTGCAGTGTGGTCTCTAGTCACCTGATACCTGGCCCTGGGTGATTTAGGGCAGGGAGAATCTTGGCTTGCAGGGCGAGAATTAGATAAGGAGGTGGCTGGGGCTGTAGATTTGGGGTTGTCTTTTTTTTTGTTCGTTTGTTTTTTGAGACGGACTCTCGCTCATTCCCCCAGGCTGGAGTGCAGTGTCATGATCTCGGCTCACTGCAACCTCTGCCTCCTGGGTTCAAGTGATTCTCCTCCCTCAGCCTCCCGAGTAGCTGGGATTACACCTGTCTGCCACCTTGCCCGGCTGATTTTTTTCATATTTAATAGAGACGGGGTTTCACTGTATTAGCCAGGATGGTCTGGATCTCCTGATGTTGTGACCCGCCCACGTCGGCCTCCCAAAGTGCTGGGATTACAGGTGTGAGCCACCGCACCCGGCCTGACCTTTGCTATCTCTAAGAATTGGCTAACCCTGAGCCCAAATGCCAGAGCACCAAGGATACAGAAAATAAGAAAACGTAGTTAATAGAACCGGCCGGATGGTGAATGGATGCCAAATAGACAAATACGGAATCTAAGAAAACACAGAACAGGCACTGCCTCTGGGCCGGGCCCTCGCCAAGCCCTGCGTGTGCTTTAGGACAGGGAAGTCTCACCACGGTATTTCTCCTACACTGGAAGTGGAAAAACATGAGTGATCATGTCACTGTCCAAGGTCAGCTGGCTCCTAACCACACACGGTTTTTCCACTGCTTTTCCTGGCAAGACAAGCTTACTCAGTGCCCCTTCGGGGAGCTTCCTGCTGTCCATGTCCACAGGGCTCCGGGAGCCCAAGTCCCCTCCCACTGATCACCGGGAGCTGCCTGTAGCACCTCCTGGGATGGATGAATAGCTGCCAAGGGACAGAAACCAAGATTTTTCATGCCTGCAGGTTACTCTAGTCCCACTGGCATCATATCTCAGCATCATCAAATATTTAGGGAGTGCTCAGCTGCATTAGGAGCTGGACTTGCAAACAGTCTTTCTGTCTTGGGGAAATCCACAATTTGAATGGATCACAATTTTCCTGTTACGTTCTCGGTGCCAGGCACGGGGGCAGGGGTGGAAGCACACGGGCCTCTGCCTCCTTGGCGCGCTGTAGGCACGAGCCTAAAGTCATCAGGTGACAGTCCCCGCCATGTTCCGGGGCGCCCCGACGGCTCCAGCAGCGGGTGGGGTGGGAGGCCTCCGGAAGCCCGGA
>NW_012107197.1:1016928-1030624 GCF_000951045.1 Mandrillus leucophaeus
GGTCGCTGGGCCTCGGGGCACCCCCACAGCCTCTTCGCCGGCCAGGCCCCTCAGAGCCCCCAGTCCGAGCTGACCTGGTTGGGCCCCCGCGGTCCTCCCACTGAGACCATCCACACCTGTTGGTGTCCTCCCGCCTCCCAAGCATCCCCCGCGGGGGTTGGGTGGGTCGGTGTCTCCAGAAGCCAGCCACGTGCAGAAGCCCCCAGGAGGGGCCCCATGCCTGTCACAGGACGAGAGTTTCCAGGCGGGAATCCCCCTTCTGTGTCTCCAGTCGACCGTGTGTGAGAAGATCATGGAGCTGCTGGGACAGAACGAGGTGGAGCAGCGGCAGCGGAAGGTGGTCATCCTGAGCCAGGACAGGTTCTACAAGGTCCTGACGGCAGAGCAGAAGGCCAAGGCCTTGAAGGGACAGTACAACTTCGATCACCCAGGTACATCGAGAGCCCAACGGTGTGGGGAGGGCAGACCCCATTCTGGGCGGCCGCTCGCCAGCTGCGCTTGGGCCCAGGGTTGGATGGATGCAACCCACTTGGGCTGTTTCCCCCCAGCTCCCCAGGCAGCTTGCAGTGGAGTTGGCGGCACCGTGAAGTCAGGGGAACTTTGCCGAGTTCTCTGGGCCCAGGGTGTCCCCACAGGAGCGTGGTTGGAGCCAGTGAGGAAACCTGTTGCACCGTGGGGAGCCCTGCCCTGCCACAGCTGTGATCTGGAGAAGTCCTCCCATCTTCCCTTCCCACGTTGCGGCCTTCAGGGCCCTCCACACATACCTCTGCCCACTGTGGCCCTTCATTTCCCACCCCTGCTTTGGGGCAAAGTCCTTAGAGAGGCCAGTGTGGGAGGCGGTGGGTAAACTAGTGCTGGTGGCCTGAAGCTCCGGGCTAGGTAAACAGGGACAGATGCGGCAGGGAGACACCTGCCGCTTCTGGAAGCTTCCACCCTGGCTGGCTGGCATGGTCAGCCTTTTCCCAAGGACTTGTGGGAAGAAGGCCTGCAAAGCCACAGTCTAACCAGTTAGTCCCAGAAAAAGAGAGAAGCAGAGGCCCAGCCTACCCACCTCCCAGGAAGAACTGATCAGAAAACCCCTGTGTTCTCACATCCCAGTGGCACGGAGCTTGGGCAGTGGCACAGCCCGAGAACAGCAAGGACAGGGTCATCCTGTGGTCTGCAGGGCTGCAGAGGACGCTGTTGCTACCAAACCTAAACTGTAGGGCAGGTCCTAGTCTACCTGTGTTTGGGTCCTCAGTGTCCCCAGCACCCAGCTGTGCTGACCCTAGAGCAGAGAGGTTTCCCTGCTGGCCGCTGTAGGAGGGCATCCAGCCTGTCTTGCCTTTATCTCCATCCCTGCAGATGCCTTTGATAACGATTTGATGCACAGGACTCTGAAGAACATTGTGGAGGGCAAAACTGTGGAGGTGCCAACCTATGATTTTGTGACGCACTCAAGGTAAGCAGGTGGTTCTTGGGAGGGCCAAGGAGAGGGGCCGGCTAGGATGTCCCCTCTGGGGCTTACACAGGCCTGCCTGGTGGCAGGCCTCCCCGAGTTGGTTTCCGTGGGTCTTCCACCCCCACCCACAGAGTCAGTGTCCCTGGAGTGGAAGCTGACTGTGTGTCTGCAGCAGAGCCCCTTTCCCCGTGCCCTTCTCAGGTTACCAGAGACCACAGTGGTCTACCCTGCAGACGTGGTTCTGTTTGAGGGCATCTTGGTGTTCTACAGCCAGGAGATCCGCGACATGTTCCACCTGCGCCTCTTTGTGGACACCGACTCCGACGTCAGGCTGTCTCGAAGAGGTAAGGCGGCCGTGGGCCTCCCTGCCTGCCTGGCCAAGGCTGGCGGCGGGCCCTGAGGTCTGATGCATGCCTGCCTCTTGCTGCTGCAGTTCTCCGGGACGTGCGCCGAGGGAGGGACCTGGAGCAGATTCTGACGCAGTACACCACCTTCGTGAAGCCGGCCTTCGAGGAGTTCTGCCTGCCGGTACCTGCGCTTGCTTAAGAGTCCATTTTCCCCTTTCACAAGGACACGTGGGACCCAGTGCTGTGAGAGGGCTCAGTGCTGAGTGACAGTGATCTGATTGAAAAGAAGGAGATGGCCGGGCGTGGTGGCTCAAGCCTGTAATCCCAGCACTTTGGGAGGCCGAGACGGGCGGATCACAAGGTCAGGAGATCGAGATCATCCTGGCTAACACAGTGAAACCCCGTCTCTACTAAAAAATGCAAAAAAACTAGCTGGGCGGGTTGGCAGGCGCCTGTAGTCCCAGCTACTCGGGAGGCCGAGGCAGGAGAATGGCGTAAACCCGGGAGGCGGAGCTTGCAGTGAGCTGAGATCGGGCCACTGCACCCCAGCCTGGGCGACAGAGCAAGACTCCGTCTCAAAAAAAAAAAAAAAAAAGAAAAGAAGGAGAATTTAGTTCTTTACGGCCACATACCCTGGGAGTCGTTCTCAGCTCTAAAAACATTCTCTGTGCCTGCTCCTCCCTCTGCCTAAAAAAGCCCCATATCTCCCCCACGTCCACACTAGCTGCTTCCTCCCTGCCTCAGGTCCTTGCCCAGCGTCCCCGTTCAACACTGAAAACCCTCTGCACCTAGCGCCAGCCTCTCTGCTTGCTTCCTTTTTCTGGGGCACTTCTCATCATCTGACACGTCCTGGGTGCTTATCCCCTCAGAGCACGTCAGGCTGTTGACTGCCAGGACCGGGATCTGGCCCTCAGAAGGTGCTTCATAGCTGCTCCTCCAGGGCCTGTGTCCCCGGGCTGCTTGGGGCCAGTGCTCTGAAATCTCAGAGCGAGCACTGTGGACAGATCCCAGCTGGCTTGCAGAGGGCAGGAACTCCCCGCTGCACACCCACCTGTCTTTCCTCCGTTTCTCCATCTTGTGTTTCAGGCTTGATGGGATTTGTGCTCTACTCAAATTGGAGTGTTTTAAAGAGAACATTTTGCCGGTTCTCTTTAAAAGGTAAAAATACAGCACAAAGGAACTGGAACCAAGATTCCTGCCTTTGATACGTAGGTCAAATAAGTTCTATTTGCTGCTTTTTTTTTTTTTTTTTTGACATAGAGTCTCTTTTGTCATCCAGGCTGGAGTGCAATGGCGTGATCTCGGCTCACTGCAGCCTCCACCTCCCAGGTTCAAGCAGTTCTCCTGCCTCACCCTCCCGAGTAGCTGGGATTACAGGCATGTGCCACCACACCCAGCTAATTTTTGTATTTTTAGAAGAGATGGGGTTTTGCCATGTTGCCCAGGCTGGTCTCGAACTCCTGGCCTCAAGTGACCCACCCGCCTCGGCCTCCCAAAATCCTGGGATTGAGCCACTGTGCCTGGCTCAATTTTTTTTTTTTTTTAAATTTTTAATGAGGCAGAGTCTTGCTCTGTTGCCCCAGGCTGGAGTACAGTGGTGCAATCACAGCTCACTGCAGCCTTGACCTCCTAAGCTCACGCAATCCTTCCACCTCAGCAACCCGAGTAGCTGGGACCACAGGCATGCACCACTATGCTCGGTTAATTTTTAAATTTTTTGTAGAGATGGGATCTCCCTGTGTTGCCCAGGCTGGTCTCCATCTCCTGGGATCTAAAGTAAGTGATTTGCAGTAAAACTCTGGATATCAAATCTGACCCAGCGACCTGAATAGAGGAAGTGCTGTCACCTGCTGTGTCCTGGGCCCAAGCCCCAGAGATGTTTTTGGTTTTTCATTTGTTTGTTTGTTTGCTTGTTTTTTGAGACAGGATCTCACTCTGCCGCGCAGGCCCAAGTACTGTGGTAAGATCTTGCTTCACTGTAGCCTCCACCTTCCACACTCAAGTGATCCTCCCACCTCAGGCTCCTGAGTAGCTGGAGACTACAGGCACACACCACCACGCCTGGCTAATTTTTCCTTTTATTTTATTTTATTTTATTTGCAGAGATAGGGTTTTGCTATGTTGTCTGGGCTGGTCTCAGACTCCTGGCTTCAAGCAATCCACCCACCTCAGCCTCCCAAAGTACTGGGATCACCGGTGTGAGCCACCGCACCCAGCCTCAGCCCCACCCAGAGCCGTTCTTGAGCTTCCTTTTCCTTCATCTTCATGTTGAGTGGCTTGTGCGGTCCTCTGCCTAGACCGCGTAGGTATTTCCCGACTGCATTCAGGCCCATCCCTGCTGGCAGTTAAGACCCCTGTCAGCACTCTGGGACTCCTCCAGCCCGTCAGACGATCAGACCAGAAGGGAAAGCAGCCCTCGCCCTTGCGCTCATGCTTTCATGAGATGGGGTCCCACCGGCTGCAGACACAGCTGTCCCCAGGACTCGGTCCCTGTCTGCCTCCTGCAGCTTGTCTCTTCTGCCGCCTCCTTGACCCAAATCCACATGCCAGCAGCACCCACCGTTCCAAGTTCCGTCCTTCGGCCCAGACCCTGCTCTGCCTCTTCCCTCAGCTTTGTCTGATTTAGGCATGTTCTCCAGGCAGCTTCCCCCTCCCTAAAGCCCCCTGCCCTGCCCCCACCATCTGGCTGCAGGCCCTCCCCAGCAGCCCTGCATTTCCTGGTATATCTCCGTCCTTGTCCTTCCTCAGCAGCAGAGCATCTGACAGGGAATGAGAATCAGTCAGCATTGAGCCAGTGAGTGGATGGGTGAGGGAGTGAGGTACCACCGGTGTCCCTGCCTGCAGCAGTAATGCTTGGTGGCATCTGTCCTGTTGCTGTGCCAGGGTATCGCAGAAGCTTCCTAATTCCGGAGGAACAATGTCACACTTTGTAGACGTGCCACACGTAGCTTGGCCCAGTGAATCCAGTCGTTAGCACAGCCAGCTGTCTCCTGTAATGGAATGGGAACACTGGAAGAGGCACTTCCTTTGGGCTGCCTCAGCTGCACTTTCTGCCTCACTTCTTGGATCATGGCATCTCACACCTGAGGACTGAGTCCCTGTCCCCTATTTGCTGATAACACCAGCACCTCTGAGCACCCCAGGGCCGCCCTTCCTGCTGTCCCATCTGTTTCTGAGCATCTTAAAATCACCTTGGAAGGAAAAGTCCTCATGGAAACGCCCCTTGTGCCTTACAGACAAAGAAGTATGCTGACGTGATCATCCCGCGAGGAGTGGACAATATGGGTAAGAAGCTGGCCTGCTGGGCTGTCCCCCCACCCCTCCCAGAGCTTCAGACAGGGACAGTTCCACCAGCATGCAGTTACTGAGCACTCCCCTGTGTGCTGGAGGCCTGCCACTGTTGATCTGCGGCACAGGGTTAAAATATGCTTAAAAATGTATGTAGGCCGGGTGCGGTGGCTCACGCCTGTAATCCCAGCACTTTGGGAGGCCGCGGCGGGTGGATCACGAGGTCAGGAGATGGAGATCATCCTGGCTAACATGGTGAAACCCAGTCTTTGCTAAAAAAGACAAAAAAATTAGCCGGGTGTGATGGCGGGCGCCTGTAGTCCCAGCTACTCGGGAGGCTGAGGCAGGAGAATGATGTGAACCCCGGAGGCGGAGCTTGCAGTGAGCCGAGATTGTGCCGCTGCGCTCCAGCCTGGGTGACAGAGCGAGACTCTGTCTCAAAAAATAGATAAATAAATAAATAAATAATAAAAATGTATGTAGCTGGGCGCGGTGGCTCACACCAGTAATCCCAGCACTTTGGGAGGCCGAGGCGGGGAGATCACTTGAGCCCGGGAGTTCAACATCCTGGGGAACATAGCAAGACCCCATCTCTACAAAAAATAAGAAAATTAGTTGGGCATGGTGGCATGCGCCTCTGGTCCCAGCTACCCGGGAGGCTGAGGTGGGAGAATTGCTTGAGCCTGGCAGGTTGAGGCTGCAGTGAGCTGTGATTGGGCCACTGCAGTCCAGCCTGGGCAGTAAAGTAAGACCCTGTTTCTTAAAACGTACATATATATATTCAAACCTGTTAGCAGAAAGTATTTTAAGCAACTCTAACATAAATTCCTGAAAGACCAAGCTAAGAAGTCTTATTTTGCTGTGTCCTGATGCGTGTTTCTGTCTGCTGAGATTTGACCCGATGCCCAGCTCACGCAGGCCTGTGCCTCAGGGCAGAGGTTGGGCGCCCACTCCTGGCGGAGTGCTGCGGGGAGGGGCAGTCTCCATGGGGGATGGACGTGGCTAACCCGCTGCTTGTCTGTCTCTTGGCGCAGTTGCCATCAACCTGATCGTGCAGCACATCCAGGACATTCTGAATGGTGACATCTGCAAATGGCACCGAGGAGGGTCCAATGGGCGGAGCTACAAGAGGACCTTTTCCGAGCCAGGGGACCACCCTGGGATGCTGACCTCTGGCAAACGGTCACACTTGGAGTCCAGCAGCAGACCACACTGAGGGGCTGCCAAGCCTTGGGGTAGGTCTCCCACCCGGCATGTGTGTTCAGGGACTGAGCCTGGGGACGCCCACCCACACCCACTGCTTCCTTTTGGCACACCCCAGGGGGGTGTTAGCAGCGAGGCCTTCCTCACTCAGGAGTGGAAACTCAGATGTGTCACTCAGACTCAACTTGCTGGGACACTGACAGGCGTTCCTGAGGATTTCAGCCGCATCCTCAGGCTCACTGCGGTTTAAAGCTCTCTCTAGGTCACTGAGAAATGCCAGAGTGTGCGGGAAGCCTAGGCGGCTTCTGTGAGGGTTGAGGCACATATTCCTGGGGAGAGTGAGGAGACAGCCTGGACACTGTGGCTGGCTGGTGTTTTGCTGACAGTGAACCCACAGGGGCAGAGTTTTTTTCCAGTCTGATCTGGTTCTTACACACTCACACACGTAACTCAAAAGTTTTGTGAACAAGTACTTTCTTTTTTACATGTTACATGTCCTCATGTTTTCTGTTCTGTTCTGTTGCGTAACACAAGGCTGCTTGTGGCCTACAAACCTCATTTCATGGCCCAGTGGTTCCCAGTCCAGCATGGCCTACACGGATGTGGGGAGCCGCCCAGGGATGTTTTCCCTCCTTGCTTGTGCCTTAAAGGCAGAGAAGCGAGGCGGGCGCCCCGGGAACACCCAGCATCACACCCAGGCTCATGTGGGGCCAGGCCGGGAGCCCATGCAGCAGGGCAGAAGGCAGCGGAGGCCAGTTCTGTCCTGGCTGAAGAACAGTGTCCATGCACAGTCCTGCCTGGGGTCGGGCCCTTGCTGACCCTCACGGGAGTCCCCAAGGTGCTGTCTGGACAGGCTGCCCCACGCCGGGGTGGCTGATGGCCATGTGCAGGGAATGGTGCCTCTGGCTGTGGCACCTGCATCACCCAGGTCCCCGCAGACATGGCCGCCTGAAGTCAGTGTGCCTCCTCTGTGCTGTATGGAGCTCGCGGCCTCATGTGTGAACACCCGTGTCTGGGTTGCCTGGGTGGATCCTCCCGCATGGGGCTGTCTCTGGGAAGCATAACTTGCTGCTGCCACGGACAGCCCCAGCCCCCATCCATCCAGGCTCACCCACAGTAGTGACGCAGACATGGCGTGGGTGAAGGGAGCTGAGCTCTGTGGCTGGGTTCTGACAAGGGTAACGGTTTGGTCGCACTTAGGCCCCTTTGGAGGAAGAATCAATAAATAACACCAACTACAAATGCCAGTTTGTCCTTTTTTTAATTATTATATTTAAAAAGACAAAGTAAAGGCAAGGAGCTGTATGGATGACACACACCTCGACCACTGAGGAAGATTTCACTCAGCCGGGTCTCGGCAGGCTCAGGAGGGCTTCCACACAGCATGGTGCGGAGGGCCAGTCTTGATGCTGTCACAGAGAATGACTCACAAGCCCCAGCCCCTGCTCACTGTTCAGGCGGCCCTCCTGAACGCCTGTCCCGGGACGCCTGCCGGGCTCACTCAGGGCAGGGCTGGGACTTGCTCAGGTTGCTGGGTGTTCATGAAGGAGGATCGGGTCTGCCAGATCAAACTCCACCCTGCAGCGGTTAGCAAGGACCAGGCCCCGGTCTGCTGAGGCCACTTGCTCCACTGCTGGCCTTGGGTTCTCGGCTTTTCTTCATCGATGACTCCTACACTGGCCGCTGAAATACTCCCTGTGTCTTAGCTCAGGGGTGAAGACATGGAGGGAACATCTTCATTGTTGAGGAGAAAAAATGAACTTTGCACAAAAGGAGGTGCTCACCAGAGGGCTCTTCAAGAATGAGACTCCCACGCGTTCCAGTGGAGGCCCTGCCGAGCCTGGCCCATGTCCTCCCAGCGCGGGGCCCACCCTGCTCGTTAACTACACTGACCAAGACCCTTCGACCTTGTCCCGACCCCAGCTCGGGTGTTCTTTGCCACGCTCTTGTTCTAGTGTTTTCGGATCAAGATGTCCCAGCTGTCTTTCCAGCAAAGGGCCTTGAGTTCATGTGGCGAGAGTGACTTGTCCCCGTAGGTGAGTGGGCGCAGCGTGTGGGACACGTGGCATGCGGAGGAGTACCAGGCCACCACCAGGGCGCTGAAGACGCTCCTCTGGAGCTGGGACCTGCAGAGGTCAGAGCAACGTGGGGGAGGATGGCTGGCCACTACGGCTTCCCTGTCCAGCAGCCTCTTGGCATCTGCTGTCCCCACGGTCGCCCCCCGAGGCCTGGGGTTCTGCCTTCAGGTTTGTGTGTCTTGTCTCCCACCACCTGTGACCATCTCCCGCTTGGATGCACAGAAAGGGGACCCCCTGACGACTCAGGCCTCCACAGCGGCTGGGCCACCTCCACACAGATGCCAGAGGACTGGTCCCAAACCCACAGTCCTCCCTTGTGTGGCTTCCTGAGACGGGGAGGCCCTTGCCCTCCAACCTCCAAACACACTCCGGTTTAGAAGTTTTCTTCGGTTCTCTCCACCACACCACACAACCCGGCCGTAACCAGCTGCTGTTCCTGCCACCCTGAGGCTCCTGGGCCTTGCTCCCTGCTCCCGAATCCTCCAGGCCGCCCACATCTCTGCATCCCTTCCCCATCTTACTACCCACTCTGCTTTCATCTCTGTCAGCCGTGACTTCTCCCTCTGGGTTCCCGCAGTGCCTCATCTGGCCATCTCTTCTGAACCTCACCCATTCCCCGGCGGGGCCAGGAGGATGTCAGTGTAACGTGAAATGGGTGGGGTTCGCTGCACCTCACGTGTTTGCTGCACATGGGCTGTCCAGCAGAGAGCTGCTGCCTGGTCTAGCCACTGTCTCCGCGGCCCCCGTACCTGCACAGGTGGTCGCTGATGTGCTGCAGGACGACAGGGAGCAGAAGGATCTGGAAGGTGAGTGCGGGCAGGTAGTGGTAGAGGAAGAGTGTCTTCTCCATCAGGAAGAACGGGAGGTAGTTCACTGCCCAGCCACCAGCACACAGCGCCCCAGCCAACACCCAGCGCAGCCAGGCATCTACAGGAAAGCGTTTGAGCTACACCGGCTCTGCTGCTCCCACAGGCCGGATTTTCTCTCTCTCTCTCGCTTTTTTAGAGACAGGGGTCTTACTATGTTGCCGAAGCTAGTTTTGAACTCCTGGCCTCAAGTGATTCCTTCACTTTGGCCTCCCAAAGTGCTGGGATTACAAGCGTGAGCCCCTGCGCCCGGCCTGGCTGCCCGTGTTATCCAGCCATTTCCAGCGCATATGGGCAACATGGGACCAAGGAGGCAACTCTTGGCCCATACACTGCACTCAAATGGAGGTGCCTCTAACGCAACATGGGAACTTAACATTTTGTCTCTTGAGAGACAAACATAATTTAAGATCCTGCAATACAGAAACAAAGAGGCTGCCTTAAGGGGTAGGTTCCTATGAAGTCGGTTTGTCACCTGAGGTGGTGAACGCTCGCTCAGCAGGAAGAGGAGGAACAGACATAAAAATGAGCTGTGGGCCGGGCACAGTGGCGCACACCTGTAATCCCAGCACTGTGGGAGGCCGAGGCAGGAGGACGGCTTGAGCCCAGGAGTTCAAGACCAACCTGGACAACACAGCAAGACCCCATCTCTATATTAAAAGGAAAAAAGCCACATAGGAGATGTACTAACCCTGAGGGAGGTCATGGATGTTTCTTCGCCGTCGCAGCAGGTACCACGAGGACAGCAGGGCGTAGATGGCCAGGGCAAGGCTGCCTGAAATCCAGATCACTATGTTTCCAAGTAGGTGGATCTGAGCCTAAAGGAACATGGAAGATGCTGTTAGCCCCCCGCCCTCTGCTCAGGGAGGGAAGAGAACACAGGAAAGGAATTCAGATGCATGCGCTACTTCAGCAGAGTGAAAACACGCCAGGCACAGTGTAGAGTCCACTAGGCCTTACCACTACTGTGGACAGGTCTGCGCCTACTCAGACCTTTCATTAAAAGCACTGGTGCCAGCCGGGCGCGGTGGTGCACACCTGTAATCCCAGCACTTTGGGAGGCTGAGGTGGATGGATCACCTGAGGTCAGGAGTTCGAGACCAGACTGCCCAACACGGTAAAATCCTGTCTCTACTAAAAGTACAAAAATTAGCTGGGCATTGTGGTGGGCACCTGTAATCCCAGCTACTTGGAGGGTGAGGTAGGAGAATTGCAGAATTGCTTGAACGTGGGAGGTGGAGGTTGCAGTGAGCCAAGATCACACCACTGCACTCCAGCCTGGGCAACAGAGCAAGACTCCATCACAAAAAGAAAAAAAAAGCACTGATGCTCTCAGTTTTGTAATTGGAAACTGAAGACCGGGAGCAGATGGCTCCGCTTTGTAACAGCAGCACTGTCCGCAGAGGAGAATGCAAAGTGCGCTCGGAGCTCAGGGTGGGGCGGCCTCTGGGCCTGCGCCTCTGCCTTTGGTGCACGTGCTGAGTCGACCTACCCGCCTTTGAGAGAGGAGGAAAAAGGTGGGCATTGCTAGCGTCTGCCCATCCAGTGAATATGTATGGGGCACTGACTGTGCCTAGCCTACAAATGCTTTCACTCTGCCGGGTGGAGAGAGACGGCATGCACATCAACGAAGCGCCGGCAAGCTCCACCGCCAGGTGCCACCCAGAAAATCGAATGGGAACATCTTAAAACCACTTCCGCCAGGAAAAGGGGAACAACGTGTCTCCACAAAAGCAATCAAGCCGCGTTTCCTTCAGCAGGCACACATGCCACGCCCCTACTCCTGGCTCCAGGCTGCCAAAGCGTTTACAGAAAAGCAAGTTTGTCAGGAAAAGCTTTGGAGAAACCCAGCACTTTCTAGGGTACAGTGGCTGCTCTTAATGCCAGAAGGAATTCTCAAGAAACAGGATGAATCCATGACTGTCAGCTGTCAGCACTGCTCGCTTACGCTGGTCCTGGGGTGCAGCCAGTAGGCAATATTGGTGTCCAGGGTGACCCACTCCAGCGGGCTGGAGCTGTACTTGTGTTCCGAGTCATCGCTTCTCAGCGCCAGCATCCTCCACTGGAACAAAGCAGAGGCCTCTGAGAGTGAGGATGGGGGATGCCTCCCGCTGTGCGTGGATTTGGTCAAAGGAGTACACCGCTGCCCCTTGCACACAGACCGTCCCACCTCAAGTTCATTTGGATCACGCGTCAGAGGCAGCATGATCAGAACCTGGATTCCAGCCCCGGCTGTGGCCTTGGGAGCATCGCCCCACCCTATGCGCTCCAGTCACCTCCTCTGTAGACTAAGTGACCGGGCCGAATGCTCTCTAAGGTCACGTTCGGATTTGTGACCCGGAGTTTCTGTGACTTCTCTTAGGCTCTGCTGAGTGTGGCCCATTTTGCTGCCTGGGGGCCTTAAGACACCCTGGCGATGTTGCAGAACCTCCTGGGTCCCTATGTTATTCCTGACCACAGGGCCACAAGGTGTGGGCCAGGGTGTCACACACAGTCCCTTATACTGGAGAGAGGAGACACTCATTCTGTGGTGAGCCTGTAGTTCCAGCGTCAAAGCCTGACCTGGTTTGAGACCTGTGTAGCCCCCAGGCCTCCCAGCTGAGGAGTCAGTGCTCAGTGAGCTAGGCTGGCTTCCCCTGGCTGCTCCTCACCTGCAGCTCCAAGAATCTCGCCATGAAGCTGAGGTTCCTGCTGACGTCCACCTGTGCAGGTGAGTGCAGCTCCCGTTCCCGCTCCCTCTGCTCCTGGCCTGGCAGAAGAGACAAGGGCATAACAGATAGAAGTAGCACAAGGTCAAGAGCTCAGAGCAGAAGCTGTCAGCGCAGCAAAAAGCTGGCTTCCTGCCTTTCCAACAAGCCACAAAGACCCTCATCGAACCGCATCACTCCACTTAGCTTTCCCCGCCACACTCAAGACTACCCCGTCAAATGAGGCGATTTCGACCGAGAAGGCTCCACTTGCACAGGGATAAACTGGCTGCCTTCCAGCGATGCCTCGGAAGAAGCATCTTGAGTTGTTACCACAGCAGCTGGGTGCAGGGAGGGAGATGACCTGCCACTGAGCATGGAGAATGTGCTCAGTTCCCTTCCCACCAAAATGAGAACTGTTTGGGATGTTAGGAAAATATCGAGCAGCTCAAAGCGCATTCCCAGTGGCGGAAGCCACGCCGCGGACTCACTCGCGCCGTATCGGTGCTCCTCCACGTTCCACACCATGCTCTCGTGGTAGCCCCGGGACAGCTTCTCCCCGACGATCTCCAGCTGCCGATACCCCCAGTCAGGGAGGTGAGCCCCGCTCAGCTGGTGACACCACGGGAGAGAAAAGGGCGTGATGGGAAGGCTGTGCTCCCACATCCACTCGGGTTGGAAGGGGAACCCCTGCCCGGGTCACGCTGTCAGCAGGTGCCCCTTGTGGGAGCTTCACCTTAGGATTCCATCCCGAGAAGTTACAAAAGCCGCCCTCCCTCAGTGTAAAGGGAAGCCACAATGACTCGAATCAAGCGTTCTGCCTGCAGAGGCAGTGGAGCCTGAGGGGCTCGGGGAACAGACTGGAGCCTGCAGCTCAGGACAGGCCAAGCCAGGGACAGTGTCCTTACCTTTAAGACCGCAGAAGTGTTCACGTGCACAAAGCGGACCTCTGAGAGGATGGTCTTCCAGACGTCTGTGTCGGATCCTCTGTTCACAATTTCCTGCAAAAAGAGATCTCAAGGATTATTTCATTCCTTTTCAAATTTTCTTCAATGTAAAAATGAAGACCTGTCACCAAACAATGATACTGACTTGAGCCTGAGATAAAGGGACAAGCCCCCAACGTCAGGGGAGCTACAAGGGGCTGGTGCTGGTCTTCCTTCCCAATGCCCACAGCACCCTGGGCTGCTCCAAGGGTCGCTGGGGAAGTGCACCTTCCTCCTCGCCAAGGCTGTACAAGATGCCTCCTCACAGAAAATACAAACCTGATGTTCTTCGTGCCTCTCTGCAAAGCCTATTCATGGAGAGGGCTCAGAGCCCTGTCCAAAAAGTGAGCAAGTCTCAGTCCTTATCTGGCAGGACTCGCAGACGGCTCAAATGAAGGCCAGACACTGTCCCTGGGAGACACAGCTTAGAGATTTCCTTGCGTCGAGTAATAAAAAAGACAACTAACGTCTGAAAGGCTCTTTGCCTTGTCACAGCCTAACATACCGGAGCCTCACAATGACCCCATGATGTCACATGGCTGTCATTTTCCCATTTTATTGTTACAACCAAAAGGAAAAATGATTATTCTCAATGGCAGTTTCAAACGTTCCATGTCAGGAAGTGCTCTGTGTCAGGAAGCACTCTGTGTGAGCAAGTGCTCCATGTGAGGGAGTATTCCGTGTTAGAGGAAGTGTTCTGTGTGAAGAAGTGTTCTGTGTTGGAGGAAGCGCCCCGTGTGAGGAAGCGTTCCGTGTTAGAGGAAGCGCTCCAGGTGAGGAAGCGCTCCAGGTGAGGAAGC
>NW_012107197.1:1030759-1040725 GCF_000951045.1 Mandrillus leucophaeus
CTCCAGGTGAGGAAGCGCTCCAGGTGAGGAAGCACTCCGTGTGAGGAAGCGTTCCGTGTTAGAGGAAGTGCTCCGTGTGAGGAAGTGCTCCGTGTGAGGAAGTGCTCCACGTGAGGAAGCACTCCAGGTGAGGAAGCACTCCAGGTGAGGAAGCACTCCAGGTGAGGAAATGCTGTGTCAGGAAGTGCTCTGGGTGAGGAGGGGCTTCGTGTGAGGGAGTGTTCATTACTGATGGCTGTGATTGCTCTAGCCACAGCCTTACTCACCAGTCTCCAGAGGTTCTGGGCGGGCATGGAGATATTATAGTCAATATAGCAGGAGACCTCCTGTGAATGGGGACTCAGAGGGGCTGCAACATCATGCCTAGAAAACCGAGACTGAGATTTCAGAAGGAATTCCTTGAACTCCTCTGGAATCACTTACTAAATCTGTCAGGGGGGAAAAGGTTGCTTTTGAGAAACAAAGCCAGCTCAGCCATAAGGGGTGGCCTGGTCCCATGAGTCGCTGCGACTGAGGACAGAGGTCTTGAGGCTCAGCGATGGGAGTGGACGCTAAACAGGCAGCAGGCCCTGCGGGAACATTTCCAGGGGAAAAGGACCCTCTGCTGTGGAACGTTCCACCTGTTAGACGAGCGAACCAAGTCTCAGAGGAAGGAGCCGCAAGCCTAGGCCCCTGACCCACTACTGCTGTGATGCCAGCTGGCAGTACCAATGCTCCAACTTACAGGGCTGAGCTGCCCACTCCTGCACCCAGCTGGCCTGGGGACGCAGCAGTTATGCCGGGAGAAAAGGCTATCAACCTTAATGTTCACGAACACCCACTTCTTTTTGAGACGGAGTCTCACTCTGTCACCCCGGCTGGAGTGCAAATGGCGCGATCTCAGCTCACTGCAACCCCTGCCTCCTGAGTTCAAGCGATTCTCCTGCCTCAGCCTCCTGACTAGCTGGGATTACAGGCATGTGCCGCCATGCCTGGCTAATTTTTGTATTTTTAGTAGAGACGGGGTTTCACCATGTTGGCCCAGCTGGTCTCCAACTCCTGACCTCAAATGATCTGCCTGCCTGGGCCTCCCAAAGTGCTGGGATTACAGGCGTGAGCCACCGCGCCCGGCCAGGAGCACCTGCTTCCTTTAATCAGTAACCATGTTGCACCGCACCATGCACCTGGCACTGTCTAGGAGCAGCCACCCCGCTGTGAACAAGATGCGGCCCTCACAGCCATCTGGGAAACAGCCATCATGCTGGTAGGCAGAGCATGCAGCTGTGAGAGTGCCACTAATAAAACAAATGGCGGGGGACAGCACCCAAGAGGCACTTTTTGATGTGGTGACATCCCAGCAGACCCCTACATAGAGTGGGCCATGGGGGAGCCAAGTCCAAGAACACTCCCGCAGAGGGAGCGAGTGTGAAGCCCTGAGGGGCCTGCAGGTGGTCGTTTCAGGGCTGGGAGGGAGCCAGGGTGGCGGGGGCGAAGCGGGTCAGGGTCACCAGGGGCCTCGGTGGGAGAACTGAGCATGACGGGAGTCACTGAGCCCGGAGCGGGCTGCTGCAAGGTGGAGAGGTCAGGCCCCAGGAGGTGGGAGTGGAGGGAGAAGTAAGGACCCCTACCTAGGGCTGGTTCTGAAGTTTGAGAAACAGCATCTCCCAATGGAATCAACATGCGATGGGAGAGGAGGGGAAGGAGCCAGGTGATGCCTCAGCTACTGGGCCCTTTCCAGGGAGAACCAGAAGAGCCAGGGCCAGTGACTGTCCCTGTGGAGGTGGGAGTCGTGGAGAGCTGGAGGTGAGTCCCGGGCAGCCGGGTGGAAGTCCAGGAGAGGCAGCCCCGGGACTGGGCCTGTGCAGAGGCGGCAAGGCCAGAGGCTCTCGGAGACTGAGAGCAACAGAGGAAGAGGAGGCGGTGGAGAGAGCAGTCGGGGAGGGAGGAGGAGGGTATGATCAACTGTGCCCAGCGCCACGGGAAGGCAGGTCGGACAAGGACGAAGGACTAGGAGGGAAGAAGCCTTCACGGCTCCACTCGTGCCCCAACTTCCAGGCTTCTTGGACTCACTCATGCTTTAAGCTTTACCACTTGGTGGAGGTGCACCCCAACTCCATTCTCTGTGTAGAAAGCGGGTCAACATTCCCAGCCCGTCCTTGTACACTCGTCCACTGGGCCCCAAGCTCTCCCAGGATGGGCTGTGCTAAGTGCTTCTGTCCAGTCCTCACAGAGCCTCTGCTTCCTCTTAACCCCCTCCCTTCTGCGGCCAGGCCTGGGTCCCCTCCCAGCAACAAATGTAGATCTAAGAGCTGCTACACGTGCAGATGAGGGGGAGACACGGGGCAGTGGCCCGAGCCAGGGCTCACGTTTTGGTCTGAACAGAGAATCACAGAGGAAACCCACGGGTGCCGCAGAGCAGACAGCGGGCACACTCACGTGTTCAGGGAGCGGGTGGTCATGCCGTGGACCAGCTGCACCATGTCCCCGTGCCGCACGGGTCTCGGAGGGCTGCTCACCACCAGCTGGTGCCTGGAAGACACAGTGCTGTTGGGACCATGCAGAGCCTTGTCCCCCGGAACCAACAGCTGCACCGGAGGGACACGAGCTCTGAATTCTGATGGTAGAGACTGCCTCCCAACCCATGTGTGCCTCACATGAGGTGAACACAGGAAACCAAAGCACAGACATTAATTGAGCTCTTTTCTGAAACCAAAGGTCACTTTCCAAATGTGATTCCACCCGCAGTCATCACACCTGCATTGCTCTGAATTTGTCTACAAACACTACAGTGATAAATGTACCATGACTGCCAGGGAATCCTGCTGAGGGGCATCCCACCAACCAAAGTGTATGAGGGACCCGGGGGCTGAGGCTCACGCCTGGAATCCCAGCACTTAGGGAGGCTGAGCTGGCTGGACCACTTGAGGTCAGGAGTTCAAGACCAGCCTGGCCAACATGGTGAAAGCCCATCTCTACTAAAAATACAAAAATTACCAGGGCGTGGTGACACAAGCCTATAATCTTATCTACTCGGGAGGCTGAGGCAGGAGAAACGCTTGAACCTGGGAGGTGGAGGTTGCAGTGAGCTGAGATGGTACCACTGCACTCCAGCCTGGGTGACAGAGTGGGACTCTGTCCCCCCACAAAAAATGAAGGAAAAAAAAAAGCCCACTCGGGCTGCAGGTGCTGGAGTTAGGCAGGCAGCAATGGGAGGACACCATAGGGAGACAGTGACCGAGACGGCTAGAGACCTGGTTTGGGGACAGAATCCACAGGACTGGATGTGGGGGTGAGAGCGAGGGGCGCCTCTAGCTGGGGTATGTGCAGGATGATGCTACTTTTTTCTGAGATGGAGTCTCGCTCTGTCGCCCAGGCTGGAGTGCAGTGGCCGGATCTCAGCTCACTGCAAGCTCCGCCTCCCGGGTTTGCGCCATTCTCCTGCCTCAGCCTCCCGAGTAGCTGGGACTACAGGCGCCCGCCACCTCGCCCGGCTAGTTTTTTGTATTTTTTAGTAGAGACGGGGTTTCACTGTGTTAGCCAAGATGGTCTCGATCTCCTGACCTCCTGATCCACCCGTCTCGGCCTCCCAAAGTGCTGGGATTACAGGCTTCAGCCACCGCGCCCGGCCGATGATGCTACTTTTGCAGGAGGGGGGTTCTTGTTTTTATGAGGAAGGGAGAGGGACACAGGTCGGGGCACTGGGGCTCGCCTGGAAACTCCTCAGAACAGCTACTGAGCAGGCTGCTTACTGAGGATCTCATGACCTCCTCCCTGACCTCAAACTTAGCACTGAGCTGGCGTTCAAGGCTGTGACGGTGACTAGAGTCAGTGAGGGAGGGAAAGAAGGGGGCCCAGGACTGTGTCCCAGGGTCTTGCCTGGACAGGCCAGGACGTGAGCTCTGCTCTGGAGTCGCAGGACCTGCACTCACCTCCCGGGATCCTTTACAATCCACCAGTTATTGACGTCTTTGAAGGGGTAACAGGTCACCTGCTGCTGGTGGGAGCTGCCTCGGCCGTTCTCATATCTGTGTGAAGTCAACAAAGAGATGTATCCGGGCCAGGTGCGGTGGCTCACGCCTGTAATCAGAGCACTTTGGGAGGCTGAGTTAGGATAACTGCTTGAGCCCAGGAGTTTGAGACCAGCCTGGGCAACAGAGTGAGATCCCTATTTGTAAAAAAAATAAAAGAAAGGGAAAGAAACGTATCTGGAAGTGGGTCATGGATCGGGCCCACGAGCCTTTCTCCTAAAGTTTCTGCAAAGGGAAGCAGATTTCAACAAATACGACCTAGCAAGGGGTTTCAGGGAAAATGAAGATACCACAGATAAGGAGCTGAAATCAGACAATTTAGGCAGGCAGTGCTGAGGTCAGCCACAGCCACAGAGCTGGGGCCGACCCTGGGGCCGACCCTGGGCCCCGCCACATGCCGAGTCCCTCCAGCAACACCCGGGAACCACAAAGCTCACTGGCAATCAACCCCCGGGCTGCTCAACTTCCTTCTGTCCTGCAAACAGACTTCCTCAAAGAAAGGGAAAGTTTCTAAGATAAGCAAATCTATGAGCAAATAAATCTTCAAAGTAAAACCCTCACTTTCCTTACATCATGGGGTAGGTGTCCTGGTGGGAATGCAGCCAGCAGGGCACAGGTTTCCCAAAGACGTTCCTCAGAGTGACCTGGGACCCAAAGGCCACCTCCAGCGGCTGACCCTGGGTGATCCGAGCTAGTCCTCCCTGAGACAGAAAGAAAAATGCCCCTAAGCCAGCCTTCCCGATGGCCACTCCTCCCTCTGGAGTGATGTTCAGGCTAGTGGCCATTCTTTTAATACTGGTAATGATCTACTATTTAATCACATCACGTTACATTATAGAACCATAATGAGCGCTAAGTTTGATCAAATGCTGCCTCTGGGCCACTCAGTTCAGCCTTCCACACGCACCCTATTCAGTCCGTACCAGCATCCTATGAGGTAAGAGCAATGATGATGTCTGCCTAAGAGATGAGAAGACCAAGACTGGGGTGAGCCAAACAACTTGCTGAAACACACAGCACTATAGCACTGGCCGTCGGCAGGCTTGGTTGACTTCGGGAAACATGGTCCTGACCGCCTCTACTGATACCTTCTACCACTGCTGCGAGGTTCATAGGAATGAAGGTCACAGTTGAGTGTGGTCCTTAAGGCGGGTGAAACTGCCCAGGGTCTGTAGGACTTGACTTTAAAATGCTCCCAGCTGCGGAGCACGGTGGCTCACTCCTGCAATCCCAGCATTTTGAGAGGCTGAGGCGGGTGGATCACTTGAGGTCAGGAGTTCCAGACCAGCCTGGCCAACATGGTGAAACCCTGTCTCTACTAACAAAACAAAAAAATTAACCGGTTGCAGGTGCTTGTAATCCCAGCTACTTGGGAGGCTGAGGTAGGAGAATCGCTTGAACTCAGGAGGCGGAGTTTGGGTGACAGAGTAAGACGCCATCCCCCGCTGCCAAAAAAAGAAATATGGATGTGGATACCTCATTTCTTGATTCAAGGGCTACTGTTCACTTGATGTGTTTCTAAGAAAACTCTGGGTCCACTATCATCTTGCTCCTCCAGTAGCCACGATGCCCACTGCTTACTTACCTCTAAGCTGGCCTGGAACGCACTGGACATGATTTGGTCGTGGGGCCCAGAGCGGAAGAGCAGAATCAAATGGACGTAGAAGAACAGTAAGTACAGGACGACCGGGATGACCAGCAAAGCCACTGCTCGGGCCAGCAAGTGACAGAACACACAGACCTGCCAGAGATTCAAAGAAAAGTCACGCCCTACGACGTGGAAAAGTGCACCCACCTCTAAACATTATGAGCTCAGGAAAAGTTAGTGAAAGACACTGGCCTCCCATACAGAGGCATGTGCAGAGGCTGACAGGCGAGGCTGCCCAGGCCTGCCTGCTTCTGAAACATTGAGGATTGAGTCTTTTCACCAAGCACCCCCTGTGACATCCCCATCTGCCCCACACAGGCCTGCCTCATGCAGCACTGGACGTCAGCACCTACATTGGACAAAGTCTGGTCTCCAATCAGGTGCCAGGCATGGACAGCTGCAACTGCCAGCATGAGCACGTATGTGAACATACCCATGTACTTGATGCTGCAAAGACATGACAGGAATGGAGTTAACATGAGACAGGAAAACACGAGGAGGAGGAGGAGGAGGAGGACACTGCCCGAGACCAGAGGCTTGAACTCACCCCACAGCGCAGGAACAAGCAACCCCTGTCAGTGTTAGCCAGAACCACCAGCTCAGAGAAAAAGGGCTGGAATACAAACAGAGCAGATGGAGACAGGAATAGTTCAGACACATTTCCAAAAGGCTAGAGAAGCTCCACATTCCTCAGAGAAATCTTTCTGGGTCAGCTGGCCATGCTGAGCCCCGGGTGCAATAAGAAAGAATTCCCATCTCCCAAAGTATCCGGCCCAGCAGAATTTTTCTTTTTGCCCAGAAAATTTTGCCCTGTTAGTTTAAATTACAGAAAAAATGAAGATGTATTTATGAAGTCACAAGCCAAGGGCCAACCCCCAAAATACTAGAGGACCAAAACATATCTAGCACTAGGCGCAGAAGCTCACGCCTGTAATCACAGCACTTTGGGAGGCCAAGACGGTGGATCACCTGAGGTCAGGAGTTCGAGACCAGCCTGGCCAATATGGTGAAACTCCGTCTCTACTAAAAATACTAAAATTAGCCAGACACGGTGCTGTGTGCCTGTAATCTCAGCTACTTGGGAGACTGAGGCTGGAGAATTGCTTGAACCTGGGAAGCGGAGGTTGCAGTGAGCTGAGATTGCGCCATGACATTCCAGCCTGGGTGACAGAGACTCTGTCTCAAAAAAAAAAAAAAAAAAAAAAAAGATATTTAGGGGGACAGGGACTCCGTCTCAAAAAAAAAAAAAAAAGATATTTAGCAAGCAACTCCTCAAAATGAAAAGGTACCGTCTCACAAAACAAAACAAAACAAAAAAAGGTACTGGACCATCTCAGGTCAACAAACCACCCAGAATCTCTGTTTTTGTTAATTAGGAAGACACTCCATTTTCCATACCTGTGCTTTTGGCAATTGAAGAACTTCAGGTAGGACAACACGGCCAATAGATTAAAAAATATTAACACTGATTCCAAAAGCATTAGCCTTGACTGAGTGATGAGAGCATTCTCTGTTTCAAAGAGGAAATACGTGTCAATTTTAAGGTAGCAAGGGAAAATGTATGAGGATAAAAACATTCATGAAAAAACGCATACTTCAGAAGCGATACAACTATGTGGGGCTGTCGTGAATGTTAACACATTCTATAGCACAGGGCCTCTTACAGTCATCACCCAATACATATCTTTTTCATTTTCTACTGTCTCTGTTTTTTTTTTTTTTTGAGTCAGGGTCTTGCTCTGTTGCCCAGCCTGGAGTGCAGTGGCATCATCGTGGCTCACTGCAGCTTTGACTACCAGGGCTCAAGGGATCCTCCTGCCTCAGGCTCCTGAGTAGCTGGGACAAAAGGTGCGCGCCATCACGCCCAGCTAAATTTTGTATTTTTAGTAGAGACAGGGTTTCGCCATGCTGGCCAGGATGGTCTCGATCTCTTGACCTTGTGTTCCACCCGCCTTGGCCTCCCAAAGTGCTAGGATTACAGGCTCACATGAGCCACCATGACCGGCTTATTTTTTTTGAGATAGAGTCGTACTCTCTCACCCAGGCTGGAGTGCAGTGGCACAGTCTTGGCTCACTGTAACCTCCACCCCATGGGTTCAAGCAATTCTCCTGCATCAGCCTCCCAAGTAGCTGGGATTACAGGCACCTGCCACCACACCCGGCTAATTTTTTGTATTTTTCGTATTTTTAGACGGGGTTGCACCATGTTGGCCAGGCGGGTCTCAAACTCCTGACCTTGTGATCCACCCACCTCGGCATCCCAAAGTGCTGGGATTACAGGCGTGAGCCACCGCGCCCGACCCTTTTTTTATTTTTTGTACAGATGCAGTCTTACTATCTTGCCTAGGTTGGTCCTGAACTCCTGGGCTCAAGTGAGCCACCTGCCTCAGCCTCCCAAAGTGCTGGGATTATAGGTGTGAGCCACTGCGCCCAGCCTAATCTAACTTTTCATCTGCTTTAATTTCATCTGTTCATAAACGTGAGCTGGAAGACCCTCTCTGAAGAGGACCCACTGACTCACGAGTCCATCTCAGTTGGTCAAGGCCCGGGAGGGGGTGGAACAAGGGGAAGTTATCATTTGGTCACAGGATTGGTTGGAGATGGAGGTGCCCACGTGTGCATGGACTTTGCAGCATCATCTGGGCAGTTTTCTACTGCCACACCCCGACTGCTGATCAGAGTCTGATCCCACAATTCAGCAACCCCATAGCCATGGGGCCAGCCTGGGAGTGGGTGATGGGCAGCGCCAAATCTGGATGAACCAGGTACACTTTTCGGTGCAGTTCGCCCACCATGCCCACGTGATCTTCTGGGCCAGAGGGTCAGTTCCTCCCTGGATGACAGCAAGAACAGGTAGGGGCCCAGGTCTTACCGATAAGCATCAACAGAGCAGCTCCTATGGCGGCACAATGAGAAAAGTGGAGCTCCAGCACTATCTGGTAGGCCATGGGGACGGACAAGGCCCCGGCGAGCGCCGGCAGCAGGCGCAGGGACCACACGGGCACGTTGCTACTGTATTCTGGAAAAGCAACCACACCGCAGAGCTGACTGCACTGTGCACACACCATCTCCATGTACTGCAGCTGTGTTTTCACACAGCGCCATCACGTTCACAGACTCTAAAATGCACATTTACAAAACTGGGGACCACATCAGCAGCGGAGTGCATACACTATGGGTGAGGGCTTTGCAATGAGCTTCGCATAGTCACGGAACCCGATCTCATGAAGCATAGAAAGGACTAAGGATTCTAAAATTACTGGCTTACTTATACATTTACCCTCCCTATTTTCAAAAACATTGTGGCAATGTACAAAATTTACCTGTAAAAAGATAATTGCAATCAGATGCTACATAATATGTGTACCAAAAACAAGGGCGAAAATAATGACTGTAACTAAACACTAAGGTTTTAACCAGACTTTTCAAAAGTCTTTCATTTGTATACAACCAATGTATTATTTTCTGGACTCAGATTAGTAAGGCACAGTTTCTACGGGACTAGGTATGAAAGGAAAAAAAAAAGCCACAGTTGTTAATCCCTACAAAAACCACGATCTCTCCATTCTAACCTGTGCACATTAATAAGGGAAATGAAAATTATCTTTTACCTGCTCCAATTCTGTTCCACAAAAAATGGCCATCGAATCCTCCTAAATAACCTGAAACAGAAGATTAATCAGTAACTATCCCATTCAGCAAACATTTCTAGAGTACTGTGGCAAGCAATAAACAAGATGCGTCAATAATAAGTCCTGGATTCTGCCCGTAAGAAACGCACTGACAAGTTTTCAATGTATTTGAGGTCCTGCGGGGCAGGGGCTATTCTCCCAACTGATGACTCCTACCTCCCAAGGCCAGCACCATGTGGCCCAATGGCGGCCCACTGTCATCCAAGAAGAAGATTCGTTTCATGTAAAAAGAGATGTACTGCCCATAATACACTTCGTCAAAACTGGAAAAAAAAAAAAAAACAAACCCATGTTATATTCAATTAGAATCTTAACTGTAAACAAAAAGTGTGAGGATAAATGTCTATGTATTTCCAAACGACTCTGGGTGGGTGATCAGCAAAGGCTGGATCTTTTGCCCCAACTGTTTCCCATCCCCAGATATGAAGATGCATACAGCATCACCCACCCACAGAGACATGGGGAATTCCCCAAGCACAGCTGGCACTCAGCATGCCTGCCCCATACAGATTCTGTCTCTCCCTCGTGTTTGATTTCGGTGGATACTATGAGCCAACCTGCTGAAAGAGCTGCCGGGACACGAGGCTAATCCTGCCGCCCACCCCCCACCCCCACCCCC
>NW_012107197.1:1041931-1096595 GCF_000951045.1 Mandrillus leucophaeus
GGGAGGCGGAGCTTGCAGTGAGCCGAGATCGCGCCACTGCACTCCAGCCTGGGCAACAGAGTGAGACTCCGTCTCAAAAAAAAACAAAAAACAAAAAACAAAAAACAAAAAACACGCATTAATCAGTTAATAAAGAGCCCTTCAATAATAACAGCAATCACTTCCCATTATGACAAAAACACATTCTGAGTGCTCTCAACAGTGAAGACTCACTTCCAAATCCATCAATCCTCTGCCGCCCAGACTTTAAAACTGTTACCCAAGGTTGGCAACCAGATTTTCCTCTACTGCACCCATTTAATGGGCCAAATTTCACCTGCTACAGACCCAGAAGGCAAGACCTAAAAGGTGTACTCTGCTGGGGCTGTCCTGGGGACAGACTGGTCTCTCGTCTCACTGCCAAAAACATCTATCACCAAAAAGCCAGGATTTCACTCTCTCATTTATGCTCTTCAGTAAGACTCCCCCTATCACAAAGTACAATTCCAGATTCACCCTGGGAATGGAGTCACTTAGCTTACACCACAGCCCGCGGGTACGTGAGTCGCCACAGCCGGCTCAGTAACCCCATCCCAGTCAGGGCCACGAGGCTCAAGTTGATGTCGGCCGTCACCACTATAGGGCGCTTCAAAAATCCCCACATCTTGTAGAAAAGTGGGCTCAGGCAGATGCCCTAGAAAAGAAGGGAGAAGCCGTGGTCAATGAGGGCTCACGAGAAGCTGCAAAAGGAATCCCCAGCCACCTGGCTCCCAGACGCGCGCTGAGAGAACCACAGCACAGCCGGGCTGCTAAGAAAGGCCTCAGTTCCTGGAGCCTTGGTTCAGGTAGACATGTGGGGTGAGGGGCACTAGCAGTGAACTCGGGCGGGAATTCAGGGGATCTCAGGACTGGACATTCACTCCTGTCAACAACTCATTCCATAAAACCTGCTGAGCACGTCTTGGGAGCGAGAACACCGCTAAGGAATGCCAGGGTTTCTCCCCTCCCTCCCCGACGACCAGGAGCCCACACCACAGCTCTCTGACCCTGCGCAGCTCCTGGGTGCCATCTCAGCTGCTCGGCCCAGGGACCCCAACCTGGCCGAGCCTCGAGGCCTCCTTATCTCTCCTCAAGGATGCATCTGCCCCCAGTGCCTCCCTGCCTTCTCTTCCAGCGGCACATCATCCCCAGGTGCTCCCTTTCTCGCCTGAAGGGTGCATTTGCACCCTCCGCCTCCACGTTCTCCTCCAGGCTTCATCTTCCCTTGAGCGCCGCTTCTCTTGAGGCTGCATCAGCCCTGGGGCATCCTGTCTCACACCAAAGCCGCTTCTGGCCGCTGGCGCCCCGCTGGCATCCTCAGGCCCCATCTACCCTGGACGCGCCTTTCCCTCCCTAAGCTGCACCTGCCTTGAGCGCCTTCCTCCCAAAAGGTCCCACCTGTCCTGGGAATACCTCCTCTCCTGGTAGGCCCTTCTTCCCCACAGGCCGCACCTGTCCCGGCCACCAACTCCCGAGGCTGCGTCGGCCCCAGCTCCGTCCTCACCCTGAGGCTGCACCCGCAGCACGCTCTTCCTCCCTAGGGCTGCACGCGCCGCGGATTCTTTCTTCCGGGCTCTGTCGGCCAGACGCCGCACCTGCCCGGGCCGGAACCCCGCCCCCGGCTCCGGCAAGGCTTGGACGCCCTCGTCCCGCACTGACTCTCCCGAGTCCGGGCTGGGCTGTCGTCCCCGGTGTCCCCAAACGTACCCGCGTTTCTCCGAGTCCAGGCAGAGCCGCTCCCGGCGCCGGGCAACGCCTCGGAACCGTCCTACTGGGCCGACGGTTGGGGGTGAGGCCGCTCAGCACTCCGCACCGCCCGCCGCCGTGCTCGACGTTCGATTCACCGCGCCTGCGGGGTCCGGGGGGTAGCAACGCGCGTGCGCACTGGGCGAGGGTGACGCGCGTGCGCAGCGGGCGAGAAGCAGGTGTGAAACGCGGGAGTTCGCCTCCCTCGGGTGCTACCGCTTTGTGTGCCAGGATTTCTGTGTACTCTAAGCAGACATGCAGCTTTTTAAAAGCGCAGTGGGCTCCCACCCATCTTCTGCTCCTTGCTTTTTCATTCCATCTGGCGCGATCTTAAATCTGCGTCTGCACAACGGCATTCTGCCGGCGCGACAGTTTGCTCCTAGTTCTTTTCTTTTTTTTTTTGAGACGGAGTTTCGCTCTTGTTGCCCAGGCTGGAGTGCAATGGCGCGATCTCGGCTCACCAAAACCTCCGCTTCCCGGGTTCAAGCGATTCTCCTGCCTCAGCCTGTCGAGTAGCTGAGATTAAAGGCGCCCGCCACCACGCCCGGTTAATTTTTGTATTTTTAGTAGAGACGGGGTTTCGCCATGTTGCCCAGGCTGGTCTCGAACTCCCGACCTGAAGTGATCTGCTCGACTGGGCCTCCCAAAGTGCTGGGATTACAGGCATGAGCCACCGCGTCCGGCCTTAATTTTTTGAGACGGGGTCTCGCTCTGTCGCCCAGGCTGGAGTACAGTGGCAGGACCACGGCTTGCTGCAGCCTCGACCTCTCTGCCCCAACCTCTCTGCCCCAAGCGATCCTCCCTCCTCGGCCTCCAAAGCAGCTGAGACCACAGGTGCGTGCTCCCACACCCATGGGCGCTCCTAGTTTTCTTGCCAAAAAAACATCGATGCCACGAATCTGCTTGCACATACATCTAGTGAAATGGCTGAGGGTAAGTGCATTTAAAAAGCACCTAGGGCCGGGGGCGGTGGCTCACACCTGTAACCCCAGCACTTTGGGTGGCCGAGGTGGGAGGATCGCGTGAGCCCGCGTGAGTTCCAGAAGAGCCTGGGCAACATAGGGAGACCACGTTTCCATAAAAAAATTGCAAAAATTAGCCGGGCCTGTTGGCGTCTGCCTGCAGTCCCAGCTACAAGGGAGGCTGAGGCAGGAGATTGCTTGGGGTAGGGAGGCCGAGGCTGCAGTGAGCCTTGGTCTCACCACTGCACTCCAGCCTGGACTACAGAGTGAGACCCTGTCTCAAAACAAAAAACAAAACCAAAAAAAAAAAAACCCCGGACATGAGTGGGGGCTGCAAGACCATCAGAGGCTCCAGTGGGGGCACCTCCCCTCAACTCCGTGGCAGAAGACTGGAGGCTTCTTCCTCCCTTCCCAGGGCTCCTCCTCCTTCTCCATCAGCCTCTCCAGCCCCCTGTGCTCAGGGTCAAGAGCCTTCCCAAAGGCCTGCTTTGGGGCAGACATGGTACTTTTGGTTGGGTGAATGCACCCCTTCCCATGTTTTCCCTGGAACAGTCGGCACCCAGAGCAGGGTAACTGACAGCAACGCAACCAGGCTGATGGATCACTCTTCTCAGCCTCGCTGCTTCTTGATCTCCTGGTCTATTTGTATGTTAATCTATGCAGACCAAAAGGACACACTGCAGGTTTAATAACCTTAATTACGGTTCTTGGCTGTCTGCAAGATTTTTTTTCCATGTTGGTCAACATAGCATTAGATGACGCCAGTTGAGAATTTAGTGGTTACTTCTTTATGGCTTACCCTTGAGGGGTTATGTGACTCACCCAAGATCCCACAGAGAGGGAAGGAGCTGGGGCTCACCTGTGTTTGTGGCCAGAGGCTGCAGGCAAACTGTGTTTACAGTGGGCAGGGAAGGTTCCCTGGGCCCCAGGAGGGAGTGGGGCTGGCCTGTTGAGCTTTGGTTCATGCCATGCTAACAGTGGTGGTGCCTCAGGACTGAGAGCCTCCATCTTGCAAGTCCCCAACCTCAGGACTAGCTTCCTTCAGGGCCCGTCTCCCTTTGAGATTTTCTGAGCCACCTGTCCCTAGGGAGCAGTGAATCAGGGCAGTGAGTGTGGCTGGTTAAAGCCGAGATGCCTGTGCCCAGGTCCCCAACTCTCTTCCATAGTCAAAAGGCTTAGAAGGAAGTTGAGGGATTGGTGTTTCTCACGGAAACAGCGTTTAATTTCTTGGAGGTAATTTATTTCTTAGCTGGTTCTAGGCACTAAGCTAAAAGCTACTGGTGACTTTGAATCTGCACTACCCCGTGAGGTCGATACCATTACAGTCTGCATTTTATGATTAAGGAGACTGACTCTTTCCCCAGGTCACACAGTGAGGCAATGGCAAAACCGAGAACTGCTGCCTCAACTCATTCTTACCTTTTAGTCTTCGCTGCCGCAGGCCTGGCTTGGCTTGCTCCTTCCCCACCCCAAAGCACAGCGTAATCCTCCTCCACTTCCTGCAAAAGCACTGCTGGAAGTGACACCACCACACACCGCATCAAATGCTTACCTCCTCTGACCAGCTCATTTCTCATGGCAAGTGATGGGGCCGCAGGCAGGCTCTGCACACAGCCAGATGCCATCCGTGGGAAGAGAGTGGAGAGTGCTTGATGCTGCAGCATTTGGAAGATGCTTCTTAACCACGGGTTTCAATCCCTTCTCTACCCATACAGCTTCTGTTAAGGCATTTCGGCCGTGCCACTCCTAATTTCCATGTGAACTCTGTAAAATTAGAACTCTTTGATGTGTGGTTCTCTCTGGTCAAATTACCAAGAAAAGAGGGATGTACAACCTGAGAAAGCATGTTCAGCTTTATCTTTTTTAACTTTTTTTATTTAAATAAGGAGAATTCTTTCATATGGAAAGAGCTAGTACAATCACATATTTGAAAGGAGAAACAATAGGTACTGAACCGGAGGGAAAGGGCGAGGGTTTGAGTGTGCCAGCACCGGCCTGGTGAATCCACGATTCCATTTCCCATCCAAGGTAAGTTTCCCGAAATAACGTCTAAACAAGCTGCACTTATACCTCTAGCCATCGTCTGCCCTTTCAAATATCTGGTCTACATGGAAAGACAAAGAGGAAAGGCCAAAACATAAACAAAAGGAAACAGAACAAAACACAGCCCTCTCAGGAACCAAACAAAAACCCCCAAATCCTTTTTTACTACACAAGGCATGAGGTCAAAAGCTTAAGAGTACAGTGTCCCCTTTAGATCATGGGAGAAAGGCGTCCGCACAGAGCCTTAGCAGGAATTTCCACTCCAAGGCTCCAGAACATGCTGAAGATGGGGCTCTGGGGGTGCCACTACCATCCTGGAGGCCACCAACTGGGGTAGAGACAGTGAAGAGCAGGTCTCACGTGCCCGAAGACCACCAGCCAGATATACACTGGTGGCCCTGGTGGAGCGTGGCGGGGCAACAGCGTCCATCTCCAACACCAAGCCACTCCTGTCCTGGATGACTTCCTGCTTCGGTCCGTCACATTTCAGAAGAGAGCTGGCTTTCTGGAAGCCTGTGTTTCCCATTCATCACAGAATATGACAGAGCACACACACTCTGGTATCCTTGGTCTTCAAAGGCCATTTCCAGCAGACCCTCTTACCTAGGCTTGCTCTGCAGGAAGTGAAAAGGGACAAATGAAGATTTGAGGGGCAGCCTGCAGTTACTTGGCAGAGGGGAACCAAATGGCAAGGGAGCAGGCTCCACCAGAGCTGCCATGCTGCCGCAGCAGGCCAGGCCACAGCACGGCCGTGCACCTGTGTGCGCTCAGCTTCCAGAAGGCGTCACTGACCATCCGGAAGGCAGATCCATTAAGATAGGAGGGCGGCAGCTCGGCTGGAGAGCACTGATGTCAATGTTTAACAAGGTACCCCAGTGTCCCTAGAAGTGGCTGGAAGGACCACAGCTTTGGAACTGAACTGATTTTCTTGAATGTGAAATAAAGTCATCCTTTGTTTTCCCCCTTAAGGAACCTAGAGCCAGAGTATCTATGAAATCCAAGTTTGAAAACAATACAAATGTTTAAAAAAAAAAAAAAAAACTGGGGGGAGAAGCCAACAGTGAAGAAAACCAAACCGAATGCAGCTGGCATTGAAGTCCCCAGTGGGTGGATGAGCATTTCAGATGCACACCCACACTCTGGACTTCATCCCACTCTAGCGGACAGTGGACAAATACCACCGCAAGGCCACTGGTTGCTAAGCAATGGGCCGCACCCCCGATGGCAAAGGCAGAGCTGCCAGCATCGGGAAGAGGGCAACTTGAGCAGGCAAAAGTGAGTGGGTTCTGACCCCCCACTCAGCAGCAGAAAAGGCAAGCGCTGGTCTCCACCTGTTCCCACCAAGGCCCCGTGGTATCCTGGCAGAAGCCTCTGCATGTATCTGCGCTCTGAAGATGGGGGTTTGAAAACAAAATAAGACCCTACGTCCTACTACCTTGAGCTTGGCTCTAAAACCACGTGAAAGGAAGAGATATATTGCACCTTAAAACGTCTCTGCACTAAGAACTGCATTTAATCAGACCAAGGAGGGGTAAGGAGGGGTTGGGGCGCTGGGAGGCCTGAGGCCTGCCCTCAGCCCCCAGTCTCATTTAAAATCTGCATCTCAGCGAAGAGACTGCAGCTCAGGTCACACAGAGGTGGTGACTGCACCGAACTTCACATGCAATTTCCTGGCCTTTCCTGCACAGAATTAATTCAGACATTATATATAAATAGAGCAGTGAAACATTTACTTCTTTTTTTTCATCTAGACCTACAACATCAATACATATAAATAAATTCTAGTGTTTTTTGTTTTTTTATTTGGGGTCGGGGAGAAGGAAGGAAGGAAATACCGGGTAAGAGAAAAGGGCTGGAGAACAGGTGACCTTTTTGTTTTTATTTTTTCTCAAACAGCAAGTACTGTGGGTCTGATGCCAGGTTCACCTGAAGGGTATATCTTTTTAACAGCATCCGGGAGGCTTTTTCTTTCGACAAATCATACGCACCACCGCGTCAGGTGGGAGGGGTCTCACCATGTGGCTCAAGTGTCCAGGTGGAGATGAATGTGTGGCTCCCGCAGGCCTGGACTCACCCAGGAATGGCTTGGCAAGGGGGGCGGATAGGGACAAAGAGGGCTCATCCCAGGCCCCACAAGCAGCCGCTTGCAGTGGGAGAAGGGAAAGCAGACACGCAGCTCAGGTAGGGAATGCCCGGAACTGTCAGGTGGACAGCCCCTGGGGAAAGGACTCCAGCGTAAAGACTATGGATGAAGAGGGAAAAGACCAGGTGAGGGCAGGAGGGGAGCTGCTGAAAGATGCAGGTGAATAGTAAAGCAGCCTTCAGTAAAACTGCTCCTTCCCAGGCAGCTCTGGGGTGGGCACTGTTTGTAGGAGGCCGTTCTCCCACTTCCTTAGAATTGTGAGAGCAGTAAGAAGTTACTTTAGCAGTTCCTAAGATGCTCCTTCCCCATGTTCTACACTAGACACAGAGCTTAGAGCCCAAGCCCAAGTGCTGTCCTGCACCCATGAGACGCCGAGGGCAGCCTCTGGGCGGTGCATCCCCGGCGCTCTCCTCACGGTGTTCTGAGCTGGCCTCCTCTGGAAGAGCAGGTAGACGCTCAGTGACCCCTAAGAACAGCTAAGAAACTTGAACTGTCCCCTTCCCTTTCCTCGGATGACAGAATCTGGAGTGATTTCCTTGTTTCTTATTTAACGACGACATGCCCAGCACACGATGGCTCACACAAGCCTCTGGCTGGAGAAGCTGCCCCTGCAGAGACTGCACAGGCCCTCTGGACGTTGGTCAGCCCTCCACCCAGCCTCACCCTGCCCCCCGCCCCGGTCATCTGAAGACAAATGAGACTGATGCCTGCTGCTTAGCTCAGGCCCTCCTGTCCTGACAACCTGGGTCTGCTGCTGGGAGTGAAGCAAAGGAGGAAAAGGACAAACTCCCAGCGGCCTCACTTGGGGACCACACGCAGGTCCACTCCTCCGTCACCAAGTGGTGTTCACGACGAGCTGTGTGGGAGGTGGAGACGGGTCCAGAGGAAGCAGCAGGCTCCAGAAGAGGAAGGAAGGAAAACAACAGGTTACAAAAGGCTTCAAGGAAAGAGTGCGTGAAACACAGCGCCCGAGGGGCAGGGTGTGGAGCCCCAGAAGCAGAGGGCATGGGGCCTGGGATGGGCCTGTGGTGTCTCAGCTCATCCCATCTGGGCCAACCTGGGAGCCACCAGCAGCCACCTCCATGACTGGTCTCTAGTGCTCAGCACATCCACCGGCTTCAGAGCAGCTCAGGACAGGGACCCTGTGTGATTCTCATGCTAAAACCGTCATCAACTTCATGCTAAAACCGTCATCAAGTTCATGGGCTGCCTGTAGGCACCCTGGGCTCATCAGGCCAGGAGCTGGAACCCAACTGTGACTCCCCCGCCGCCACCTGCCTGCTGCTCTGCGCAGCCCATTGCTTCCCAGGCAGGGAGCCAGGCACCAGAGTGCTCGCGACGGGTGCCCTCGAGAACCTCCATTTCTTTTTGCAAATAACCTCAAAGATGAACCAGCTGAGGAATCAGGAGGGGATGCATTCTTAAGAGTCACCTCTTAAGGTACTGCAGTGACGTATCAAATTAAACAGGACAGAGGCTAGAGATGGGAGGGAGGAGAGGGGCTGGCGAGAAACATATAAAAGTTCAGCTATACACAGGGAGCTTGCGTTTCTGTTTTCTTTTCCTTTCCCCTTTGTAAAAACCTTGGCTACATTTTAAAACAAAAAGCCTCAAAGTAAAATGACCCTGCTGCCAAACCACTGTGCCTAGGACTGGGCGGCTGGGCCGGAAGCACTGCTGAGAAGGCGCCCTGGCTGTGCGGCAGGACAGGGAGGAGGCAGGGAGGGCGGATCTGCACTGCACGGGAGGCGTCACTCCACGGTCACGGTGGGAGCAGATGGGATGAAGGTGTCGTTTGCTTTTTTGTTTCATATCAAAGCAAGCGGGTCAATGCCATATATCCACGGGTGCAAGCTGGTTGACAACGGAGCTTTCGGGAGTGGAGAGGAGGGAGGTCTCTCAGTCCGGGCCAGGCATTTGGACGGTGGATCTGGTGAGGCTCCCGAGTGTCGGCTATGTCAAGGCCGCATGGCGGCACCATCCCCAGTGGGGCGACGTGAGGTGGCAGCCAGGCACCATCAGGCCTTACTCTCCTCCACTTTGACAGCCCGAGGCTTGATCGCTCCGGTTCGCTTCATCTGGGAGGCAGCCGAGGGGGCCTCCTGCAGCTTCACGGCTCCCAGGCTGGGTTTCTCATCCACTCGTTGTTTTGCCTTTGGACAGATGAATGGGAAAACAAAGTGACCCTGGCGCTGAAGTGTGTTTGGACACACAGTTCCCACCACTCCCTTCCTGCTCCTGAGATGCAGGGAAAGCTCCCTTAAGTCGTCCGTCCCTTGGTTGAAGGACCAGACTTAGAAACCCTCCTCCTAGTAAGGAAAGTGGCGCGAGTGCCCTCTCTGCTCCCTCCCATGAGCCCCGAGTGCAGTGATTCGGAGAGGCAGGAAGACACCGGGTCCTCCACAAAGAATTCCGCCATGGCACATCCCAGGGCGGAAGCAGTTCCGGTCCCAAGGCCAACTGGAAGAACCTTTTCAAATCAGTGCACCTCCTGCCCCGCAGGCAAAAAAGCCCCTTCGAGTAGATCCAAGTGCCCCCTGCACATCTCGGAGCCCCCGACTGTCTGCTGGGGCCCTAGGCAGACTTGCTCCACAGATCTCTGGCCGCGATTCAGCCAAACCCCCTACCACTCCCACTCTGTAACCTTTTCCTGGGGCCCCATTCCTAGTCAGGGCTCCCCTGGTCTGTGGCTCTACACAGGGAGTGGGGTGGGGAAGTCACAGAGCAGTCAGCGCATCTGCCCCCCACCAGGTCTGAACTCTGGAAGAAAGCTTTAGAAGCTCATTCCACACAACTCTCATGACCCCCAAGGGAACCAATGAGAGCAATCACTGCCCACCTCTACCAGCCAGGCACAGTGACTGATTAAAAACCCAGGTCTGAGGGGCCTAAGCTCTGAGCCCCAGCATGTTTTAGAGAACAGAGAAGAGAATAGTGCCTGCAGGAAAATACACTGCGATGTCCTTTTCATTATATGGGTAAAATTAACTTCACCTGTGCTCCCACCCGGTCAAGACAAAAACGAGACACACCACTGACCAGAACCAGCGCGCGCACCCGGGCTCCTAGAGCCGACCCCCAAACCTAACCGAGTCTCCCAGGGCACCTCAGCCCCGACCTGCCAGGGCTGGTCCACCTTCCAGCACCACCTCCTCAGAGGAATCGGCATCCTCCCTTCTCTGCAGGACAAGGAAGGATCCAGACGCCCGTCAAGAGGAGAAATGCCTTCGCCAGGAGGGACGCGGACGGCCCAGCTCCTGGTTCCGTGCTCTAACCGCTAGGGCATGGCTCTCTTTAGACAAGGAGCGCTCAGATAGGTTGGACAGTCCCTTCTCTTTTGGCGCTTGGAGACAGGCCTAAGTGTCCAGGGCTGAAGGGTCTGGAAAGCCATCTTCTACCTGTTGCACGTAGTGTCCCTGCACAGAGCCCATGTTAACTGCTGATCCAGAGGGCTTCCCACTGGGGCTAGCAGAGCTAGGCCTGAAAAAACCAAAGGCAGGGGTTGAGAATACACAACGTGTCACCACAGAAATGGAGTCAAAGCCTAGCACACGGAGGAGGCACAAGGAAGGAAGGGCCTGTGGCCAGAGGCGCGTGCTCGGGACAGTCTGTGGATCTCTCGGATGGAAAACAACCATAGACCTAAGACAGCCCAGAACGCAGAAGGGTGAGGGGGTGGCTGTCACTGACCACCCCAGCACCTCCGGGACAGAGCTCAAGGAGACGCATCACAAGAGAGGGAGGCTCAGGCCCTGTACAGGTGGGAACGGCTGTCCTGCTGTGCAGAAAGCGACACTGGCTGTCTCAGGGTCTGGACCAACATGATGCAGTGCCCCAGACAAAAGGCCTAGAAGCCTGACACTGAGCCAGAACTGTGCCGAGTATTGTTCTAGTCTTAACTTTTTAGAAGAAGGGGTGGGGGAACCAAAATGTACAACATACTTCTAAATGTGTCCCACTGACCACTAGTTAGTTCCCAGGGATGTTGTGGGTGCTACATGGAAAACAAGTCTGCAGTCAAAAAGCCTAAGTGCCGTGTGCAGAGTTCAACAGGACTCTCAACCTAGGGCCGCTCAGCCTCTGTGTGGTGAATACCCTCCCCAGCAGGCCAACCCGGGACAGCACTCCCCCAAGGACCTGACCAGGGAACCCTTGTTTTTGCAGCGCACATCTCGGCAGCTCTATTTCCAGAACACTTTGGGAAACACTGCTGTACACAATTATAGCAATTCCCCAACCCCCCTAAAACACCATAGAAACAAAGCTACTAGTTTAAGGCTTCCACTGTCTAAATATGCTCCAAAGAATAATCTGCTGCCATTCATTCCTACAACTACATAGACACAGGCGACTCTTGTCCTGTCAGGCTCTGTTCTCTGAGTTTTGCCTTTTTGAGGCTTCTGGAATCTGCTTGTGGCAGCAGCAGGACAGCGTCTGCTGAGACCTGCAGCTGCCTTCCTCCTTCCAGTTCCACTCCACGGTCGGTACTGTCCAGCTATCTTTTTCACACAGTCCTGATGTTTTGGTCTATATGACAGACATGGTAGGAGAACAAAATGTACTAAAAACAGAAATAAATGAAGCCAGGAGAGTGAAAATAAGAACAGAAAAGAAAGAATGGGAGGAAAATTCACAAAAACCCCTTTCTCTGGAAATGAAGGTACAAGAGTGGAATGCTGTGATGGAAGACAGGCAAAGGGCAGCGGGGCAGAGGGGGCGCAGCCGGAGCAACCTGCAGACCATGGGGGCCCGGCTTGCAGAGCGCTCCTCAGGTCTGCAAGGACCTGTGTAGTCGTGGGGACACCTCGTGGCGCCTGCAGCGATGGTATTAACCTCACAGGGCACCATGGGTCAGGCAGGTCTGTTTCACTCATTTATAAACACAAAGGGGTCTCAGGACTCTCCCACATGTAACAAGGGTGGACTGTACAAGCCCTCGGAGCCCAGGGTCAGCGCATGCTGCCTTCACACACCAGCACGGGCAGAAAAGGCAGTGGACCAGAGGCTCTCGCCGGCATCCGACAGAGCCACCTGAGTATCCAGCTAAGGGGACCCTGAGACAGTTGCTGGAGGTGGAGACAGACACAAAGGAAGCAAAAAGAGGGTGCTGGTTTGTAGTGTGGAAGGAATGGCCCCACAAGCCCAGCAACAAAAAGTCCCCTGGCAGGGGTCATAGGGCAAGTCCGAGGAAAGAGACGCTGGGAAAGGCCATGCTTCTCCCCTTGCCAGGATGCAGCCCTGTGGCCAGTGGGTCCTGTTTTCGGATCTGATGGGAAGTCACGTCAGTCCTGACGCCTACTAAACGTCAGCCGTTCCTTTTCCTACCTTTCCAGGAAGCTCCCCAATCCAGAGCATCTTATTTATTATAATGATTAAAGCCAAAACCACTCTCCTGATTCCTCACTCCCCCACTTTTAACTGCAACACAAGTGCATCCCCGTGCCGAACCACCACAGTGACATGTGGCCCACAGAGGGACCAGGTCTCTGGTGGCTCTCCCCAGGCCCACAGATTCTTCTGAGCCACCGGGCCACGGCTCTGGCAACTGCTCAGCTCATAGCACACAGTCCCCAGGGAGTGGTTTTACCTGTAGGTCTGTGGCGATGGCACGGGGCCTCCTGAAGGGACATTCTGTTTACTGTCGGCAAAGTGGAAGCCTTTCATCTCCATCTGAGAGGGCTAGAGAGACCAAGCAGCAACAAGCTGTCATCTGAGGCCCTGGACACAGCTGGACCACACAGACTCACTGAGCAACCCAGGGCAGACGCGGTGAGGGCCGTGCGAATTCCCAGGGAGGCACCTACTAGAGCAGTGGTTTTTGGCACCAGGGCCCAGTTTCATGGAAGACAATTCTCCCACAGACCAGGACAGCTCTGCAGCCCAGGGGCTGGGCACCCCTGTTCTGGAGGAATCTGCAAGCCCCTCCCCTCCAAGCCAGACTCAAGAGGGCTGCTTCTTAGAAAGCAAGAACCATCACAATATTTTGTTCTTTTTAAAGTGAGGTGGGAGAGCCAATGAAGCATGGCCGTCCATAGCAGGGCCTCCTGGGGAGCTGGGGAGGAATGCTGGTTCCTGGCCCTCAGCCGTCGACAACTTCAGAGTCCCCAGGACCTGCCTGTGTGATGGCCCCACACACGGTCACCTTCCTTTCTGCCCTGACAGTCCTGCACACACCCAGGCCACTGGCTCTTTCTACCACACAGGGGTACTTAGCTTGCTAGAAAAGGTTGGTGACACAAGGCCCCCTCCCTAGGGTCAGAGGCAGATGGGTCCCCTTACCTCTCTGCTGGTGTTCAGGACTGGCGGCTGGGACCCGGGCGGAGGAATCCTTCGGGGGGCCCCAACAGAGAGGCTCTGCCCAGGCGGCAGCTGAATGGACTGGGGCAGGATCAGCGGCTGCTGCCCCGAGCCGTACCGAGGCAGTGGCATGGTCAGCTGTTGGGTGACAACGACAGTCAGGAGGGGGACCGACCGATGCTACGGAGAAACCCCAAACACGCACCAAAGAGCGACTGCACATGTACTTCAAATTCATACACTTCAGAAGAACTAAAGCAAAGCCTGCACACAGCAGGACACGCTCTGATTTCTACTGTAGCACAGGAGACATCGCCCAGGATTTCACACCTTCGATGGCAGGGGCAAGTCTTCTTGCTGGAATGGAGTAGGTGGTGAGAAAACGGGCAAGACGAAGCTGACTGCAGGCACAGGAGCTAACAGCGTTAAGTGTGTCTCATTCACATCTCTGCTAAGGGCTGCGTCTATCTTCAGCCCTTTCTGCCTTTGTCCAGCAAGTGCTTACTAAAAGCATACGAGGTGCTGGGGAAGCGGCAGGGCCCTGTCCGACATGGGCCTGCACACTGCCAGGGTGGCATGTCACACGCTGGACACAGCTGCAGGACACTCAGGGTGCAAAGTGGCACAGGATCTGTGTGTGCACACCAGATCTGTGGGTGCACACAGGGCGGGGTGGGCAAGGAGAGGACGAGTGAGGAAAGTCAGAAGTAATGGCCAAGCCAAATCCCAAAAGATGAAAGCTGCGCCAGACGTGTATCTCTGCATTCCTCTGTACAGCACAAACATTCAAGACTCTCACTGTTTTGCATCAAGTGGTGGTAAAAACAAGACTGGGCTGGATTCTGGGCTGTGGGGGTTCTTTGAAGCATGCTGTGACAGGAGAACAGGGTGGCTGCAGGGCCTAACTAACTAGAACAAGATAGGCGAGGGGGAGATGTGGGCCTGGAGACTCTTAAGGACAGGGGGACACAATGGGGTAGCAGGGCTGGGCCACGTTTGGTCTCTCAGTCACTGTCCTCTTCATCTCCCTGCTATTAAGTCCACAGTGGAGGGTCAGAAGGATCTATTGGAATTACATCACTGAGACGTGTAGTGGCCAGAGCCGCAAAACACCATGCTCCTCCTTGGAGCACCAACATGGTGCAGGATGAAGATGATGGGGACATGCTGCCATTTAGAGTGCTGACTTGGGGTATGATCTGACTTGCAGGGAGGCCAGGTAGGAGCCCCCACAGGAGCTGGACAGCGTGGAGCGGGGGTGGAGGGGATGAGACACAGTTGGATTCTGAATGCTTTTAAAGCCAGAGCCGACAGGCCCGCTGAAGGGTCGGTGAGGTGAGAGGAGCAGGGAGCCAAAGAGGACATGGACTGGACAAGCAGAAGGACGGGGAGGAAAATCGAGTTTTGGATATGATGAGTCTTGAGATGTCATGAGACCACAGGAGAGGTGCTGGAAAGTCCATTGGATTTCACATTCAATTCCAGGGACAGATCTGAGCTGAAGATGTCCATTTGGGAGTGAGGAGAAGATGGAGGAATTTAGAGCCATGACTCTTAAAAGACACCCAAAGCAGGGCCCAGGGGCATGCCAACTGTTACGGACTGGGAAGGAGAGGGGACAGCAAAGGAGACTGAGGAGGAAGTCTGAGGCAGCAGGAAAGCCAGGAGTGACGGCCTGGTAACTGGGTGAAGACAGTGCTTCAAGGGCTGTGGGGGGCGGGATTACGGGGTCAGCACTGCAACTCGTCTGTGTACTGACAGGAAGGGCCATCCGATGCATGAAAGGGAGGGAGACTTGCTGGGGTGGGGCCCCCCAGGGGCACAGGCAGCACCCAGGCAGGGATGTGGCCACAGGGGCTTGGAGACTGTCACTGCTTCTGTTTCCTGGGTGACACAGAAAGGGAGATCACAGATGGGAGGCAGCGAGGGGCAAGATGCAAGTCTGAAAAGCTGCTAGGAGGGTGGTGGTTGACTCAGAGCCACAGCTTGGATGAAATGCAAAGGCCATGTGGCTCAACAGATCTGCTGATGGGGAGGAAGAAGCCAAGCCAAGTGGGAGAATAACAAAAACGTGGGTGGTGGAGACTGGGCGTGGTGGCTCACACCTGTAATCCCAGCACTTTGAGAGGCTAAGGTGGGTGGATCACTTGAGGTCAGGAGTTCGAGACTAGCCTCGCTGACATGGTGAAATCTCATCTCTACTAAATATGCAAAAATTAGCCGGTGGGTGGTAGGCGCCTGTAATCTCAGCTACTCGGGAGGCTGAGGCACGAGAATCGCTTGAACCCAGGAGACAGAGGTTGCAGTGAGCCGAGACTGTGCCAGCCACTGCACTCTAGTCTGGGTGATAGAGTGAAACTCCATCTCAAAAAAAAAAAAAAGAATTTTCGAGTTGGGTCACTAGAGGGAGTTGAAAAAGCCAGAGGTGACAACTGAGAGGGACGCTGAAAGTTGAGATTATGCGAGAGCCACAGCTACTGGGAGCGGCCAAGCCTAGAGAGGACTGCACAGAGCAGGGGCCCAAGTGAACAAGGGCACCAGTGGTGAGGAGGGTACAAACTGCATGGACAGGGTCCATGGCACAAAGACCCAGGGTCATCTCTGCAGACATCAAAACCACTAGGAACTGGAACAGGAGAGTGGAGACAGACTGAAAGCCAGGCCAGACAAGGAGGGTGACCCTCAAAGGTGCCAAATGCTGCCCACAGGTCGACGGAGAGGAAGATTTCACAGCAGACGCTGGATGTGGTGATGGCACCATAGCAGCGTGGAGGGCTTGTCAGGCACAGTCTATGGTGTGAGCTTCAAAGCTGGGGTTTCAGGGAGGAAGGAAGGAGTCTAGAAGCATCAACAACTATGCAAACAGGACTCCTACCCCATTCCACACCCTACTGCACAAGGGCAGGGAGAAAGGAAGGAGCCCCCATCTGGGGGCTGCAGGAGCAGGCAGTGCTTAGGGCACAGCCAAGTCTTGAGAATAAAGAGGTGGATGAGGGGCCAGGGGTGGTGGCTCACGCCTGTAATCCCAGCCCTCTGGGAGGCCAAGGCGGGCAGATCACTTGAGGTCAGGAGTTCGAGACCAGCCTGGCCAACATGGTGAAACCCCATCTCTACTAATACAAAAATTAGCCAGGTGCGGTGGCACACACTTGTAGTCCCAGCTACTCAGGAGGCTGAGGAAGAAGCATCGCTTGAATGCGGGAGGCAGAGGTTGTAGTGAGCCGAGATGATACCACTGCACTCCAGCCTAGGTGACAGACTCTGTCCAAAAGAAAAAAAAAGGTGATGGGGCTACTCAGAAGAGGCTGATTTCCCGCACACTGAGGAGCGGGCACGGTGGCTACCAACGAACAGCATGATAGGCCAGCACACACTGAGGCGGGTGGAAAGAAAAGGCAAGGTCGTGAAGGAAAGAAGCCTAGGGCTTTGGGTGGAGTGACTGAATTCCTGACCTGTGGGAGCTGGGAGTCCAACATCTGGGAGGCACCCAGGCCTGCAGCCTGGCCGAGCTGGCCCTCATAGACCAGGGCTTGGTTCCCGCTCATGGGCTGGTAGGGTGAGCCAGACTGCGGCTTCACCATCTCCAAGGGCTGCATGCCTGGGAACGCAGAGTACGGAGGCTTCAAGGCTGTGCCCCCAGAGAGGATCATGGTGCTGGGCGGTGACAGGCTGGGGTGCATGTACACCTGAGATCTGCAAAAGCCAGACAGATGGTCAGGATCAGGTCGATGAGTCCAGCTGTGGATCTCGTCCCACCCCTCAGAGATCCCCCAGAGAGCTTGCTAAAATACAGATCCCCGGCCCCACTCCCAGAGCGCGACTCAGAGGGTCCAGGATGGGGCCTGAGAACAAGCTCTTAGATGGCGCTGATGCTGCTGGATTAAACAAGTGAACACATCCAGGCTGTACGAGGCACAGGACATCAGCCACAATGACTGGCAGCCACACTGACGGAGCAGCCCGCGGTGGGGAGGAGGCAGGGAGTCAAGGGGAGAGAAGGAGGAAGGAGCAAGGGAAGGAGGCAAGATGACATGGAAAAGCAAAACAAGGCCTGCCACATATCAGCTCACCCCAGGCCTCTCCTAGAGCACAGTTAACAACGGACTGAAGAGTGATCCAGAGCAAAGCCCCACCCCTCCCCACCCCGCTGCCCCAAAGCAGAGAAGCACCAAACAGCCACAGGACAAAGGCTGCACACAGGGCTGAGGCCCTGGCTGTGAGCTGCCAGCTCCACAAGCTGGTACCTGAGCTCACCTGAAGGGCTGTAAGGAGCTGAAGATCTCCTGGGACTGGGACACAGGAAGCCCACCCCTCAGTCCAAGCTGAGCTTGTGCCTGCAGAGATGTGTGAAGGGAGATAGGGATCTGCTGGGCAGCGGCGGCCTGTGAACGGGAAAACGGAGTGGTGGAGGTAACCGCCAAGGCCCATCCAGGTGATTCCTCCCCTCCCACCTCCCCTGCCCCTCTCCACATGGCTGCTGGAACACTGCCCAAAATTCAAATGCCAGCATGTCATTCCTGGGCTTCCCTTGCTATTGGGATAAAGCCTATAATGAAAAACTGGTAGCAGCCCCAAACCGCAGCATCTCCCTACCCTGGAATTCTATACGGCAACAAAAATGGATTCTAGCACATACATCAACAGCGGTGAGTCCCAGAAACATAACGCTGAATTTAACGACGTACAAAAACAAAGATACATGCAGTCTGACCCAGTTATGCAAGAACCAAAATCTTGAAAACCAAACAATACAGCAGTTAAGAACATGTTTTTAAAGAGGTCAGCAGAGACCACGTCCTCCATCAGCAAGCCTGCGCTCGGAGCAGATTCTGCCTGGAAGTCCACTGTCATGGCTGGGCAGGCACATGGGTCGAGGGGCGGCTGAACCATCCCAAAGACCCAGCACCAGCGTTAGAGGGGAGACTTCCAAACATCACCCCTTGGCAGCACAGAAAGTATGCCAGTCCTGCATAAATAACCAACGCCTGCTCATTTCTAAGACTACCTCTTTCTAATGCATCCATGCCTGGGAGTTTAGGCCTTTCTTCTCTTCATCAGAAGGATACCTGATCACCAAAGAAAATTCCATTTTAGCTAATTCCCCGGCTAGGACACAGGAGGGAGAACTTTGAGAAAGGAAAACTAAGCAGAGTCTGGAGCAGCCAACTCCACTCCTCTTCCCTGTCTCTTGTTTATTCACTTAACACATGTCTCCTGGCGGGCCAGGTGCTGGTCACCACATGTGAGGGGGACGGAAAACCAGACAGACAATGAGCAGATAGAGCAAGCCAATTTCGCCTTGCGCTGGCTCCTCCCCACCACCCCCAGCCAGGCCACCTGGCTGGCTGCTGTCACCTGTTGGTAACTCTGCTGCTGAGGTATCGTTTGAGGAACGAGCCGGGGCTGACTTGCAAACACATGGCCATCCAGGTACAGGGGCGGGAGGTGGCTGCCTGGAAACAGAGCGGCAGAAGGGAGGTAGAAGAAGATCAAGCCTCACTACTTCTGAATGTCCCTGAGGGCGACAAGTCTACAGGTCTGCTCTACCCAGGAGAGTCAGTGCGGACGGACAAGGGCGTGTGTACAGAGGCTGCTTGGTTCCCTGTGTGCCTGAAGCACGCGCCTGCTCACAACACGCCTGGCACACACCTCAGGGAACCCAGGGAGGATGCAGCGTCAGACCTAGGAGGTGGGAGGAGGCAGGTGGGCTCTGGCCTACCCTTCCCACCTCCCACTCATCAACTGCCCCAGACACTCGAAGGGACATTCTACTTTAACCAGGGCTGCCTTGGTCTCTCAGTCACTGTCCTCTTCATCTCCCTGCTATTGAGTCCACAGTGGAGGGTCAGAAGGATCTATTGGGATTACATCACTGAGACTGGCAGCTGGGCCCTCAAAACCCCCACGCTTTCCCTTGGGGGCATCAACACATGACAAGGATGGTAGCAGTCAGGACAAAAACAGCTGCCAGTGACTAAGGGCTCTGTTGATACAAAGCCCTTTCCAGGTAAGACCTGGCTTCACGGGTGTGGCCACCTCATGGAGCAATGTCATCGCCCCCGTTTCATTTAAGAGAGGAGGACGCTGTGGCTCAGCGAGAGCTGATTACCAGCCGAGGCAGCACAGCTCCAGCATGTAACCCAGGTCTGACTCAAAGCCAAGCCTTTGCCCGCTCCTCTCACCAGTAGGCAGGAGTGCCTCGCTGTCGTCCCCCAGTTCTGTTTCCCAGCACGGGGAAGCAGAACGTGCACATTACCTGCAGCACAGGAGAGCTATGGCCACTCGGCCTAAAAACAAGTTGCTACTTCTACCTGCTACTTAAGACAAGGCCAGGAGGTGGTGTTCGGGGCTGTTAATCCGTTTCTCTTGATAATAAATGGAGAAGGACCCCAAGGCTTGGCTCAGGGGATGAGATACCTGGCATAGAAGCAGAAGGTGCTACAGAGGCCACAGGCATGGGTGGCATGGACACTCCACCGAAGGAGCTGTAGTTGACCCCGCTGGAGGCACCCACAGAGGATGGAGGCTGGATGCCTGAGCCAGCGCCGCCTGGAGAGCTCTGCTCCGGCAAACTGGGGGAGTTTTCCCAAGCCTTGCGCGCAGACTCCATCTTCAGAAGCAAGGGTGGGGGAGGGATGAAAATTACTATCATGATGGCAGTGGGCAGCACCGATCTAAGCTTTCGGGGGTTCGGGGACTCCTCCCTTCTGCCTCTTTGTAAGCTAAGGTACTGGGTGGGCCCTCGCCCAGCTCAGGGCTGGTGTTACCTTCAGAGTAAGGTCGGCGGTGGGGAAGGACATTGGGGAGAGACCAATGGCCCTCTGGATGTGATGGTCCCGCCGCAGGATGGGGATACTCTGTGTTAACCCTGCCTGGAGAGAAGGAAAAAGAAACCATGGAACACAAACAGGCACAGAGACGGCTTTGCCCAAACCCACCCATGGCTCACCTGAACACACTCAAGGCTCGTCCAAATGCCATCTATGACTTGCCCAAACCCATCTGTGGCTTTGCCCAAAAGCACCTACAGTGCCCAGCAGCATCTATGAATTGTCCAAATGCATCTTCAGTATTGGCCACATGTACCCAAGACCACCCAGATGAAACTGATGGCAGCCAAGACCACGACTGATCTCCTTGAGATGGCTGCCTCCATCAGTTTCCTCCACACAAGTCTGCAGAAAGCCACCCCCATATCCACACTCCATGGTGCCCTCCAGACAGGGAGAGCCATGTCCCAGCAGCATAAATATGGACTGGCTGCCTGCACGCAAGCACCTGGTTCAGAAGGCACCTGTCACCTGGCCTGCAGATGCCTTGGGCCAGACAGGGAAGGCTGTGCCCCTCAGCAAACAGTGAAAGAGGGCTCTGGTAACAGGTTGAAAATGCAACAGTGCCCCCCGCCTCCTGCAGATCCCCGGTGTCCATCCACACATGATAGGGACTGTAGACTGTCAGAGTACAGAACCTTGTAGAGCCCAGCACTTCCACATTTTTTTTCATTCAACACCTGTGAATATTGTACAGCACTCACATTCCTTGGAATCCTCCGGGAAATGCTGCCCAAATGATACTCATTCATTCAACATATGCACTAGCACCAACCCCTGCAGGTGGTGAGGACAGAGCAGTGAACCAGACGTCACTGCGGCAGCCTTGGCCACAGCCCCGAGTGGCCACAACAGACGCAGCTGCCAGCTCCTGAGCCCACGGCGGAGCGCCAGGAGGGCTTCCGGACCACAACAGACCGCAGGTGGCAGCGACCCTCGGATGGTGAGGTGGGGCCTCCTGAGGAGGGCTCTCCTACTCGATCTGTGTGCCCCTCACCCCTGGCCACGGAAAAGGCAGCCTGAGTATGGGCTCGCACCTGGCACAGAGGAGACGATGGAACCAAAGAGAGCCAAATAAACCAGACCTTAGGAACTCTACGATCCCCATTGGAAGGTCACAAAACCTGGGCAGGAACATTTAAGCACCTTTTGAGGACATGGAGCTGCTAGCAACTGAGTCACGTGCCAGCCCAGGTCACCTGAAATACGTGTGCTGTCTCCTTCGCCCAGGGCCTGCCAGCCCCAAGCAGCGAGTGCAGCCAGAAGTGGAGTGTGGACTTACATTACTGGCCAAGGCATCCTGAAGTTTAACAACCGGACTCCCAGCAGGACCAGAGGCAGAACCAGGCGGCAAGCTGAAATCGGAGTCCTGGAGAGAAAAAAAAAAAAAAAAAAGCCACACAGCCCACTGAGATCCTCCTGGCTCTCCATTCCCCAGAGGCACACATTAACGTGATGCAGTTTCCGTGACTCAAAAACTCCACTGAGCAGCATTCACTGGAGCCACACGTGAGCGAGATGGCCAGAGGCTTCCCATGGCACAGGAGACAGGACGCCAGCTCCACTCCTTTCCCCCTGTCCCTTGGGTGGCCTGACAGAAACAGGGAAGATCGCTGGCCTGTCTGGTGTCAGTGAAGCAATCTTTAAAGCAACTCAACAGAGCACTAGCCACGTGCAGGACTCCATACCAACACTCTGCCGCTGGAAGAGTGCTTGGCTCCCGTCCTTCTATTCTTTCTAGGAGATAATCCTGTCTGAGCCCCCAACCTCTCCAAGTACCAAAAATAAAAAGTAAAAAAAGCAAGCAAGAAAACAAAGCCTCACTTTTGGATTGACTCCAAATTCAATGGGTGGCACAGGCAGCACGGAGTCCACGTGAATCTCTACCCCGTTAACAGGTGGGACCACAGTCCCTTGCAGCCGCTCGGCCCCCTCTGAGCCCTTCCTGTTTTTCAGAGAACGCTCGTTGCCGATGGGTCCTGGTCTGTGCTCCTTGCTCTGTCCAGAGCCTTGTTCTGAATCCTTGATAAAAAAGCAGAGAGGTGGAGACACAGACTGGAATGACCACTCTCTCCAGCTTCTACTGTCACAGGAATTGAGGAAGACGACGAGACGATGGCCCCTTCCGCCCAGGCCCTGGCCACTGTGACTGGAACGTCCAGGTTACCTTCTGCTCAGATGGCTTTGGGGCCTGCTCCTTGTGGCTGTCAACCTTGGGTTCCGCCAGGCCAGGCCCGCTCATCTCCTCTGGCTTCAGAGTCCCATACGGGGAGCTGCGCTGTGAGGAGGTCGCAGACGACTCCCGAGACTCGGCGCTCAAGTCAACGCCACTATCTCCCTGGCTGCTCTTAAAACCCTGCTGTGCAGAGCACAAAATGGGTTATAGCCTCGAACTCCCAACTCGATTATCCAGAGAGTAAAACTGTGTGTGGCACACAGACTTGTCTACACCAGCTGCATGCCCCTTGCCAAGTCTGGTCCTGATCTTGATCCTGCCCTGCTGAGGATGCCTGACAACTTACATGTGGCCAAACACACCACCCCGATAGAGCTTGTGACCACAGAATCTTCTGCAGGCCCCAGACCGAGGCTGCCATACCCATCTTACTTGTGACCCACACCAGACTACATGGCTGCTGACGCCAGTTCAGAGGCGGTCCTGAATCCCTCTACCCACCTAGCGTTGGGTCCTCCCTTGTTACCCCTTTTCTCTTTCTCCTGCTCATGCACACCCCATGTACAGGCCAGAAATCAAGATGGAAAAACACTGATGAGCTTGGCCCCATGGAAACAACCTAATTCCAAGCTCAGCTGTGGTGGCAGGGGCTTGGTTGGGTTGGATGCACAGATCCATGGCAGGCCGGCTGTCTGGATGGTGAGCTCACACTCATCCCAGGAGCAGCATGCGGGCAGCGGCCACACTCACCTCCGCGGAGCCAGTCTCGGTGCTGCTGAAGGCAGTGACGGCTTTCCTCCAGGAGTCGTTGGCTGGGGCCTGCACAGGGAGAGCTGCCAGGGGAGGGAGACAGTCAGGGCATCAAAGAGCAACCCGTCTAGAGAAACACAAGTTTATGAGCTCTTAAAGAACAAGCATAGGCACGGCTTGCAGAAATCCAACTCCCCTGCCTCCCCTGCACCCCTGACCCCAGCCCCCTACCTGTGACACCCAGTGAACAGCTGTGACGTGGAAGAGCTGGTCTCACAGTCTCATCCAACTTTCCACATCCTCACCCAACATGTTTCTCAGCATCTCACTCATTACGGGAGAGGGTGAGTAGGGCAGAGCCCTCACTCCTGCCCATCTGGATTCTCTGTTGCTATTTCTGCTACGCTCACACTTCCTTTCACTTACATTATTTCTAAAAGTCGGTAGCTTCTTTTTTTTTTAATTTAAAAATATATATTTCTTTCTTTCTACTTTTTGAGACGGAGTCTCGCTCTGTCGCCCCGGCTGGAGTGCAGTGGCACATCTCCGCTCACTGCAAGCTCTGCCCTCCAGGTTCACACGATTCTCCTGCCTCAGCCTCCCGAGTAGCTGGGACTACAGTCGCCCGCCACCACGCCCGGTTAATTTTTATTTTTATTTTTGTATTTTTAGTAGAGACGGGATTTCACTGTGTTAACCAGGATGGTCTCTATCTCCTGACCTCGTGATCTGCCTGCCTCGGCCTCCCAAAGTGCTGGGATTACAGGCGTGAGCCAACGCCCCTGGCTTTCTTTCTCTTTTTTTAAACAACAGAGACAGGGTCTCACTCTGTTGCTAGTCTTGAACTCCTGATCTCAAGTGATCCTCACGCAATGGCCTCCCAAAGTGCTGGGATTATAGGTGTGAGCCACCACTCCTGGCCAAAGTTGGTGGCTTCTACAGAGTCTCTGAAAGATCCAAGTGGGTATTACTAAAATTTTTTAAGCTCACAGACCACTTCTTGAGTGGCCCTGGATCCTGAGCCCAGAAAAATAGATATGCATGCAAAAGTTGACATGCTAGCAGGGGGTGGGGGCACATATCCGCAATCCCAGCTACTCAGGAGACTGAGACAGAAGGATTGCTTAAACTCAGAGGTTCAAGTCCAGCCTGAGCAACATAGTGAGACCCCATCTTAAAAACAAAACAAAACAAAACAAAAATCTTTTCACATGCTATTTTAATATCCAAGGGCTCTCTGAAGTCATCCTTGGACACAACCCCTGGTCTGAGGAACCAATGAGACCCTGCAGAATTCTGGAGGAAAAGATCTGACAAAAGGGGATGATGACTCACACCTGAGAGTCACATCTGACTCACATCTGGCAGCTCAACCAATCTGGCGCCTGGGCATTTTTGGACATCAATACTATGACACCTGTCACTCAGTCACTACCAAATGTAGCGTTATTGATGTTTTATCAAAGGATTGTGCTCCCTTTCCATCAAAGCTGGGCATGTCGAATATTATTTTGTAGTTTATAAGAACCAAAGTTTTCACGTTTTCACCGAGCACATGAGGACAAGCTATGTGGAAACAGTGAAAGAACCAAGGCCCAGAACTCAGTGTCTCAAGTGCTTGTCCCACGACCCTGGAGTCCCCTGAGTCAAGTATCTTCCCTCTAAAGCCTCAGCTGCTTTGCAGAAAACTGAGCTGGCACTAGGTGACCTCTCCGAGATCCTCTCATGGGCCCGAGCTATGAAATGTCAAATGTCCTTACTTTATTCATCTATGCACCCTCTGGGCTAACAGTGCAGGCTCCTGGCTCACGTAAGCCTCAAGAATAACCTATTCTTTGAAAATAGCTTTTTATTTTACAAGGAAAAATACCCAGAAAAATTACATTTGATATAGAATTAAAAAAAAAAAAGTTTTCAGGGCAACAAATTTTCTAAAAACTAACGTACACTCTCTTCTGGTCTCAGTTTGCCTTTCCAGAAGAGCATTCAGGAAGGAGTTTCCAGAGCCTTCCTCATGTTAAGAAAGGGTGCACAGCACAGAAGAGAGCTCCTGAACTCTTGCTGCTGGTCTCTCAGTCACTTGCTTCTCTTCCGTAAGTTAGTGGGAGAAAATGACTACCAACAAAGAAGGCCAGGCCCACTAGCGCGCGATCTCAGCTCCAGGGGCCATCCTTTTCCACACTGCTGGACGTAATGAATGCTCTGCTCTTCTACCAAATTTTAGGCAAGGAAAATTGTGTATCTGTTTGGGGGCTGCAGCAGCAAATCGCTCAGATGGCATTTGGCACTAGCTCACTAGCACCAGCAAACAGGCACTACTCCATCAATATTCATAGCTCAAAAGCAGGATCCTCCCCAAGCAGCAAACCCGGTCCGTGATGTGACCCTGGACACCACAGCTGGGGTCACATCCCCCAACTCTCACCCTGGCTGCTGCTCTCCCAGATCTCAGTGCCCAGGCTGCTGCCAGGCACGGTCACGTCACCTTGCTCCAGACATAAGTTGTTCTGCTTTTTCGCAAATCGAGGAGGAATACGAGAGGAAAGGCCTCGACCCTTGACAGGCACCTGAGGGGAAGAAAGGGTGCTGTAGTCTAGCTTAAGGCACAAAGACTGATAAATTCTCCCCAGGATAAGTGTCCCAGGTACCAAAATCACACCACCTGAAAATGCTCCAGAGACGTGTGGGATGCTCGTCTCCCAAAACCTCAAGCAGAACTGCGATGCCAAGCAAAGCACCCCCCAGGAAAGACCTGAAAGGCCAATGGACCGTGACCTGTGTGTGTGTGGGTCCAGCCCTGACTCCATTTTAGTACAGGGTTCATGATCCACGTGACTTCAGGAAGACAAATCTCATTCCACTCAGGAATGAGGAGTGGGGAGGGAGGAGGAGCCGGGAGCTGACGGAGGTCTGCATCCTGGCTTGGACAAGTTTCCACTATTATCACCCTAGACAAGTCACCCTCTTCAAGACTCAGTTTCTTCCTCTGCATAACAGTGATGCCACCACCTAGTCCTACTTTGATAGAAGGGCCTTGGTAATAGCAGGCGTGGGGAGACAATGTGTGCCTGCTAAATACTGTCTTCCTCTCTGCCACCTTGAGCTTGACCGAGAACTCCCTTACTCTCTGGCTCTGGGTTTCCTGGGCATCTGCCAGCCTGCCCTCCCGCCCCATGCCCCGCCCCCCAACACCTCACCTGCACGGCCTGCTCCTTCTTTCTTCTCTCTTCCTCCAGCAGGCGGCGCTGCTTCTTGGTCAGGACTTCGATGAAGCCTTCGCCCACCATAGAACCCACCTCACTCTCCTCCCCGGGACTGGACCCGCAATTTTCGATGATGGCACCTGAACCAAGATTTCACGAGAAGGAACAATATTTCCATTCACCAGGAGGCAAGAACAACCCAATTCAACAGGCGCCTAAGATCTAGCGTCAAGCTCAACAGAAACCTGGACAGGACTTCTGCACCTTTCTCAGGCCACCTCTCATCTAAAACGTTGTTATCCCAAACCAAAGAGGTCCAAGGGCACGACTGAGAGAACACACAAAGAGCTTAAACCCCAGCTCTGCGACCTTGGACACACCACCGAACATCTCTAGGCCCCAGGCTTCCTCTCTTTAAAACGCAGAAGCCACAGGGTGTCACGGGGATTCAACAGGCTGTGAGCAACACCCGTGGGAATCCCACCTACTCTGCTCAACTCTACAGCCCCAGAATCCAGCCCAGTGCCTGGCAAGCTGTTCCCGAAAGCTACGGTACTCAGTGCAAAGGCAAACTCGGGAGGCCCGAGGACTGCCCGGCCCCTGGTTCCACCTGAGTTCTTTCCCCTGAAGATGTGAGGACGACTTACTTCCATAGTTCAGGTCAAACTGTTTCATGGCCTCTCCCTGTTCACCTGCCCTCGGAGCAGCCAACTTGGCCTCCTTCTCTGCCTTCTTACTGGAGGCTTCGGGAAGGTCAGCATTGGCATGGGCTGCCCGCTCCAGGGCATAGGGGGAGTGGCCACTCCCACTGTTGCAGCCACTAAGACCTCCAGGCAAGGCCTCGTCTGGGGATCTGTAAGGGAAAGAGGATCCTGTTAACCAGAGGCTGTGGAAGGAGGGAAAACAATGCACGTGCACACTGCCTGCACACAAGCCTGGCACCCTGATCTAGGTCCACTTCCTCTCGCTGACTCCTCGGGTGGGGAGGAGCGGCTGGCTGGCCACAGTGCATTCTGGCACCCTGATCTAGGTCCACTTCCTCTCGCTGACTCCTCGGGTGGGGAGGAGCGGCTGGCTGGCCACAGTGCATCCATGTCCGTGTGCAAACACATGTGGAAGGCTGCCCCTGCTGGCTCTGCCTGCTCCTGGGGAAAGTGGCTCTGTCAGCTTCTGCTCCCCAGGGCTCTCCCACATGCCATGTTCAGAGAGTGCAGGGGGGCGAGAGTCAAGGGGAATGTGCTCGGAATGGAGCCGCCAGTATTTCTGCTCCTCTCCAGGATTGCCCTGCCAGAGGGCCCTTGGGGCATAAAACTGCGGTGAAGCCAAGGGTCGGCCTCTAGCACCTGGAAAGCTAGATTAGACGCCACCTGAAAGAGTCAGTGTTCCCTGTGGCTCCTCCTCTGGGAATTTCTCTGCCTTCAATTCTAAGGAGGGTGGAGGTGTGAAGCCGTCTTCCTCAGTATGCTGAAGACAGGGAAGGCCTCAGCAGCCCCTGTACCTCCCTGTCTGAGCTACAAGCCAAGTGCAGTCAGTCAACCCAGACTGTGCAGGGGACCCTCTCCTGGTCCCTGAGCAGAGGTCATCACCCAAATGCCCCTGGCTGTGGAAAAGGTACTCGCCAGACCATGTGCAGCCTGCTCCCCTTTGCACGTGCTGGGTTCCTGCCATGCTGAGGTGGCAACCCCACCGTGGGGCCACATCTCACAGTGGAGAAGCAGAACCACCTGGGAAGAGCCACTTCCATGCAGCCACGAGGGCAGTGATGCCCCCTAGGATGCTGCCTGGCAGCAACTCCGGAGTAGAGGACTCTGGTGGACTGACTGGCACCTGGCACTGTGCACAGGCAATGCTCCTCGTTGCAACGGCCCCTTGGCGGGGCTCCAGGGACACACGCAGGGACACATTCCTGGACTCCCAGGCCAGGTGCTGGACAGCGGCCTCAGAGCACCACTGCGGAGGGGGGTTGGGGGGGCTCTAGTCACAATAACACCATCACGAGAAAAGCAGACAGGCAATGCAGGGGCAGGTGATGAAGACGCGCACAGACGGGCTGGGGGCAGGCCCCCAGCCCCGACACACGGCGGCATGCATGCGTGAACTCAGTGCTGCTGGAAACAGAACACAACAACAAAAAGGGCCCAGATGGTGTCTGGTTTTACCTTTTGACTTTCAAAGGCGTCCCATTCTGTTGGCTCTCATAGCGAGGGGAGGTGTCACCACCACCTGGCCTAACGGGCTTCTCCCCAAACCCTCCCGGCTCCAGCTTTCGGCTCTGTCTGTCAACCAGTGGTCTCTGACTGGAGAAGCTCCTCTTGGCCAGCTCCTTCTTCTCACCCAAACTGGCCCCCGACAGGCCACCGTCTACCTGGGAGTCAGGCTCAGACCCGGGGCCTTCCCGCCGCTCCCGCCGCTCGCTGAAGTCGCTGCTTTCGGAGGCCGTCTCCCACTCCTCATTGGCGTGATCAGAGGAGTTCTGGTAGGAGAGCTCAGGGGACCTGCGGCCCACAGTGCCACTCCTGTCCCCAGAACACAGTTTGGGTCTGCCTGGCCACTGACCTGCCAGCAGGTGGGGCTCCTCCTCGGGTCCCCACAGGCCCAGGGACTCCCGCTCTTGCCGGAGGCGCCGGAAGCGAGGAGGCTTATCTTGGCGTGGGGGGCGCCTTCTCCTGAAGGGCCGGTTCTCTGCATTTTCAGAATCCGCCACGTGGTCATCTTGGAAGAAGGACCTCTTGTCCTCTGAGCGGCTGTCCTCGAAGCCCCTGCCACCAAACGTGTCAGGGTGTCTGTAGGAATCCGGGACATAGTCTCTGTCTGTAGATCGCCGGGATCCGCATGTGTCGGAAGGGCCATATTCCTGCCAAGGGCTGCCTGGACTTTTGCTCTGCCAGTGGGGTGACTCTTTGGAGACGAAGGTTCTCCGTCCATACCCGCAATTGCTCAGCCGGGGAGGGAGGGCTCGCCCAAAGGCCCGAGGGCCTCGGCTCTTGGCATCTAGACCGCTATGGTCCTCGGAGCACACCTTGTTGGACCGCCAAGAATCTCTGCAGTCGCCTTTCTTCAAGGTGCTCTCCTCCCTCTCCAGGAGCGAGCTTTCATTCCCGTTCTCGGAGCCCCTCTGCCGGCGGCGCTTGGGAAGTTCTTCATACTCTGAGCCCTCACTATGGGTCTCACTGGCAACTCTCCGTCGGGGCTTGGCTCTGGGGCAGTCCTCTGGCCGAGCAAACTCTCGCAGGCCCCGGCCACGGCCGCTGCGCTGGCTGCTGCAGTAGATGCTGCGGGCACCCAGGACCCCCCCGCCGCAGAGGCTGCCCCCGTTTCCGCCGGCAGGCCGACCACGAAAAGTGAACTCTCGGAAACCACGGCCCCGGCCCCGGGCCTGCCCTCTGACCCCAAAGGCTTGTTCCTCATCAATAAAGATCCAGTTATTTCTCTTTGTGGGGGGAACATCGCTGGACTCTCGTGGGGGTCTGGTTTCCCAGGCCTTGTCAGGTTTCTCCTCCTCTTCAAATTTGGTGGCCTCGTGGCCAAAAGTGGCATGGCCAGGGCCTTTGTCCTCCAAAGTGGCGGTGGAGGAGTTGGCCAGAGAGGCGTCATTCTCTTCGTCCTCGTCCTTTTCGGCCGTGGGGCTCTGCTCCTTCTCCTTGGCCAGCCGGGTGCTCTCCTCCCCTAGCTCCTGCTTAATCTTCTCGAGCTCCTTCTCCTTGTCTTCCACCTTGAGGGCTTTCAGGACTGGTTTCTTGATGGGTCCCGACCTCCGGGTCCTGCCCGTCTGCTCCGGGTGCTGGCTGCTGGAGCTCCGGGGCTCAGGAGTCCATTCAGGCTCTGAGGACGGCTGTTTGTTGGGGATCCCATTCTTGTCCCAGGAGATGTTAAAGGCCGTCCCCTCCCGGGGTGTCTCCCGCTCAACACCATGGGCTGTGTCAGCGGTCTCTGGCTGGTGGCTAACATCCCAGCTGCCACACTCTGGCTTTTTCTCATCTGGGACAAAGTCAGGCTCCAATGGGGAACACCTGAGGTTTTGGGTGTGAACCCCAGGAGCACCCGCTTCCTGAACATTTTCTTGGGGTGGAAACAAAAGCTCCTGGCCTATTCTTTGAGAAGAGATACAGTTGTCAAAGTCTGCTTGGGCCTTCTTGTCAAAAGCACTCAAGTACTCCTCCCCTCTCTCCTCAAAGAGATCGCGCTGGGCACTTACGCCCCCTGCCCTTCCGAGTGAGGCAGAGAAAGAGCTTTCATTCCTGAAAAGGAACCAGAAAAATCAGTCAATGTGATTGGAGCCTGGTTCCTGGTTTCCATGCTGAACACAGAGCTTAGTTTTAAAAAGAAGAAAAAAAAAAAAAAAAACTTTTAAAAAAAGAAAGTTAGAAAAAAAAAAAACAAAACACATAAGCACCAACATTTGCTCTATCTTTAAACACGTCTCAGAAATGCCAGGCCATGAATTGGTCGGTGGCCCCTGGAGTCCATGAGAGTGAAGACTGTCGTGGCCGCTGGGTGGGCGCAGCGGGCCCCCGCGAGACAGAGGAGCCGGGCAATCCTCCGGGTCAAAGAGCAAGCTGGAGCCTGGGAGGCCGTGAAGAGTCTGGGGCCATGGGGGTGGCAGGGCTAACTCTGTTTACTTCCACAGAAGAGCCAAGACCCATGCTCTGGACCCCACCTGCCTTGTAAAGTCCCCACCCACCTACCCTGTGCCCAGGGTTTGATGACCCCAGGACTTCTCCTTCACCTTAAGTCTCGCCATCTGAAAAGAGCCTCTTGCACAAAGCATTCAAGCAATCCTCCTCACACTCTCCTTCCCCAAAGGAACCAGGAGTCCCTTCAAAAGAGCACGTCTCCCGTGGGCAGTGTCTCCTGGGATGGTAACTCATCCCAGGGCCCTGTGGATGAGGATGGTAGCTCATCCCAGGACCTCTCGATTCGGACCTGGAACCTTCCTTCAGTGGCAAGGCAGCAGGACCGGGCTTCATCTCACCTGACACGCATGTCCATAGCCAAGGTGTCGCTCGACTTCGGGTGCGTGAGCGGGTAGCCCTTGCTCTGCAGTGCCATGTAGCCCTCTGGGCTCCACACAGGGGGTGAATCGATGGGGGTCACTTTTCTTTCTTGGAGTGGGGGCACACAGTTCTGATCCTCAGAGCGACAGCCTGTCCCACTGAGGGACTCTTGGGGCATCATGGGCTTCATCAGTCCTGAAGAACGCAAAGACTGATCTACATCATCTCATTTAGAAAGCCCTGCTCCAATCTCAGGCTCAACCAAAGGCCCAAAGAAGTTAACAGTTACCCTGACTGTCCCGTGGATACAGCACCCCACCCACCTACACATCACAGGGCTCTTAATCTTTCCTGACCTGAGGACCTCTTAAGGCGCACACGCATGCACCTTGCCTGGTTCAAAGACCTGTGAAGTCCAAGGAAGCGGGCAAGAAAAGCACATTTGTCAGATACAGGCTTGGTCCTTAACACTCACAGGACAGGGGATGAAGTCTTTCTAAACAGGGCAGGGAGATACAACTGAGACACTGTTTAAAACAAAGACCCAAAAGGGCCACATCCTCAAAAGGCACATTAGATAGACATATGCACTTTACTACCAGGAACAGACTGGTGGTCTGTCTGGCCTGGACCAGGGCAGGGAAACCACTGTCCCCCTCCCAGGAATTCAGACTCACATGCCTACTTTCATGGGGGTTTAAGGGACAAAGACTTTCTACCTCCCCAAATACTTTGCTAAGTTGAAGGTGCATGTTAGAATGTTCATGTAACCACTAACATATAGAAATGAAATGTAGAAGCAAAAGAAAAACAAGAATAGGACCAAGAAAAGGCAGGAATAAGGAGAAAAGGCATAGAAAGAGAAGAATAAGAATGGAATGCATGAAATATCATAGTTGGAAAATCTAAATATAATAATCCCAATAAGGCTGGGCGTGGTGGCTCATGCCTGTAACCCTTTGGGAGGCCAAGGCAGGCAGATCACTTGAGGTCAGTCGAGTTCGAGACCAGCCTGGCCAACATAGTGAAACTCCGTCTCTACTAAAAATACAAAAAAAATCAGCCAGGCATGGTGGCAGGTGCCTGTAATTCCAGCTACTCAGGAGGCTGATACAGGAGAATCGCTTGAACCCAGGAGGCAGAGGTTGCAGTGAGTTGAAATTGCACCGTTGCACTCCAACCTGTGCGACAGAGCAAGATTCTGTCTCTAACAATAATAAAAGTAATCCCAATAAATCTAAAAGGACCAACTTTTGCAATTAAAAGTCATAGACTTTCAGAGTGGTAAAGCCATACACATCTTGTAGATACAAAGATACACTCCCAAAAAATAAGGACTCAAAGAAGCTAACTGTAAAAATTGGAACAAAAGACTTCAAATACTTATCAACAAAAGACTAGAATTATTATATTGCTATCAAAGTAGGCAATAAAGATAGAAAGCACTATTAATGATAACAAGGGTACTACATAAGGATAGAAGGAACAAGATACAGAAATTCTAGACCTGTATGCCTCTAGATAGACACAGCAAAAATTGACAGGCTCCCAAAGAAGATTTGACAAATCCATAATCATAGTGGGACATTTTAAAACACCTTTCAGTAACTGGTCAAAGGGATAAAAACTTGCAATGAAGAAGACATTTGCACAACACAATTAGCATGCTCAACTTAATGGACTATTTCCAACCAGAGAATACAGTCTTTTCAGGCAAATGTAGAATGTTAAAAAAGAATCACCACAGAAGAGGTTACAGAGAAAACCCAACAAATGTCAAGCAACCTAAGTCAGGAGTTGGTCAGCAAACTACAGCCATTAAACAAAACTCAGCCTGCTGCAGGTTTTTATAAGTAACATTTTATGGAAAAAACAACCATGTTCACTCACTTACTATCATTTATGGCCGTTTTCATCCTACAACACCAAAACTGACTAGTTGATCAGGGCCTAAAAGGCTTACTATCTGGTCATTTGTAGAAGTTTGCTGACCCCTGCTCTGTAACACACAGACCATATTATCTGACCACAGAGCAACTACATTAGAAATTAGTACCACAAAGAGAATCTTAAAAGCCAGAAATTAGTAAACTAAGTGTATGATATTTTAAAGGAAGCAACAAAAGAAAAACCAGACATTATTAAAATAAAACCCAAATAAGATACAGTAATGAAGAAGCCCAAATACTGATTTTAAAAAGGCACTAGACAAACCTTGGGAAAGACTAATCAAGGAAAAAAGAGACAGCACAAAGAACATTAAGAATGAGAAGGACAAAACGACACAGAAGAAATCTAAAATTAATTAAAGCAATTTATGATACACGATCTTCATGACTTTCCCGACAAATCTTTATGACAGAACTATTATTGTACCTATACTTTGCCAGCGAGTCCTTTGAAATTCAGACCAGTCGTGTACATGACAAAGAGCCAGACCAAAATCCAGGTGTATCTGTTTAACTCGAGATGACACCCTTGACCACCGCGCTATCCTGGGTGATACAGGTATGGACCATTAGACCACAGTGCTTACCTGAGGGATGCAGGGCGGAGGGGTAGAAGTCCACTGGGGTCCGAGTGGGCGTGATGCGTGGGTCCATGTAGGAAGGCATCATCATCCACCTGGGATCGAAGCCCAGCATCTGGGGGTGGTGTGGGTAAAAGGTGCGCTGGGGATGGGATGGCGGGGGGTACACCGGCTGCCAGTGCTGCATCTTGTACAGTTGCTCCTGCCCGCAAAGAGAGAGACTTGGTCAGGCTGGTGCAGCAGGGGGCTGAGATGCCACCCAACACACGCCTTCCAGCTTTCCAGCAGGCAGCACAAAAAGCCCACCTGGAACAGAAGACCAAGGAGGGGAGGGATGGGCAGCTGCGCAAGGGGGAGCCCCCAATGTGTTACAGCTTGCAAGCTCAGGTCCCTGTCCAAGGCTGGTGGACAGCCAAGCCATTATCACAATGGAGGCCCATCTGCGCCTGTGGTACACGAGACAGGATAGGTTTTCACTTAGATCAGACACTCCTGGAATCCACCAGCAGCCTCCCACAGAATGTCTGGACGCTGGCCACTTCTCTCCTTGTCTGCAGCTACCACCTGAGGTTAAATAATATACCAGCATCCCTTCCCTGCTCCCTCCTGGCCTCTTCAATCCATTTTCCATCCTCGACTAGGGTGATCTTTTCACACAGACACCCCACGCCCAATAGGTCGACCCCTAGCTCAAAAGAGCCTTCAGTGGTTCTCCACCACTCTCCACCCGACAGCCTAAATCCTACGAGGCTACTCGTGACCTATGGGGTTAGGGTGAGGGTTGGGTCCCATGTGACTGCCCAGTCTGCCTCTCTAGCTTTGCCTTGCACGACTGGCCCTCTGCTTTCTGCTCCATATATCCCTGCCACCACTTCAGGCCATGGGAACACACTGGGGCCCCTAGGTAAGCGCCTCTTCCCTCCATCCCTAAATCCAGGTTTCCAGCTTCAACACATCCTCTAGGAAGCCTGTCATTACACCCAGACGAGACCAGATCCCCAGTTCTCTGCTCCCACGGAACGGCCAGTGCTCCTTTGTTGCATTCACAGCAGTTGATGGTTTGGACTGCTGGTAACCCTCACCGAACCCTAAGAGACTCCCTGTGCACCCTTGCCCACAGCACCACACTCGGGATACAGAACATTTGCACAAATGGATAAACAGAAAGTATCAGTCAACTATTCAAAATCAAGGCCCTTGCCTTACTCAAGAGGGTTCATTTCAGACCCTGCTCTATCCCATCAGTGACCCCGGGTGCTAATTCCTAAAGGAACCCTGAATTGGCCTTGAGGCAGGACTCACTGCTGCCTCACACTCCGAGGACACCCAAGCAGCCTCCAGCACACATCCTTCCATTCCGAAAACAAAAAGGCGGCCAATCCGCCTGGCAGTCTACAGCACATCCTGAGCTGATTCCCTGGACGGTTCTGTTGGTGCTCCTAGAGCCTATTAAGAGCACTCAATAAATATAGGTCATCAATCAAGAGACTTGAGTCATTCACTCTCCCAGTCCACAGAGAAGGCTGTGGGCCTCCATCTCCCAGCTCCTCTTCCTGTCTACACCCTAGGTTTCCAGCGATTATGACTAGACAGGCTGCCCTGGTGCTTTCAGACTTCCTTTTTTTGAGATGGAGTCTCGCTCTGTCACCCAGTCTGGAGTGCAGTGGTGCGATCTCAGCTCACTGCAACCTCCAACCTCCCAGGTTCAAGCGATTCTCCTGCCTCAGCCTCCTGAGTAGCGGAATACAGGTGCACAGCACCACGTCTGGTTACTTTTTGTATTTTCAGTAGAGATATGTTTCACCATGTTGGTCAGGCTGGTCTCGAACTCCTGACCTCAGGTGATCCGTCTGCCTCGGCCTCCCAAAGTGCTGGGATTATAGACGTGGGCCACCACGCCTGACAATTCCTTCCATTCTTAAGGAAGGACTTACCCATCACTTCCCTCCGCACCCCAAGGAGTTACCTAGCACAACTGTCACTGCTAGGTTTGGCACAAGTAATTCCAGAGCTCTCCCCCATCAGTAATTCTATAACCCACGAACATGAGTAACTGTGCAGTGCTCGCCTACACTCCCATGCTCTAAAATCACATTAAAGGCAGTCCCTGGAATGCTCTCAGGGGCCCAGAGGAGAGAAGAGGCTGAGCAGAGAAGTTTAAAGGTAATTAAGTGAGATACTGGGAAAAGCCTTAAGTCCTTGGCTTGTTTCTCCACAGCACACAGGTTTTGAAATATTTTCAGCTAATATTAGTAATAATTTACTGCACACCTTGCTGTTTGGTGTGCACTAAGTAATGTCTATGTATCACCTCAGTTTCCCAACAAAATGCACTATTCCTCAGTATTGACTACTGTGTTCCTTTACTTATTACCACTCTAGTAGGCACGATTGCTGATGAGTGCTTCAAGACCATCAGGACTAGGAGAGATTGGTGGAATTACAACCATTATCCACATGCTCTTTACGACAAAAAGTAGGTCCCTTTTAAAATTTATAAAAAAATAAAGTTTATAAAAAGTCAATAACGGTGACACCAATAAACCAGTTTATACGTGTTATGGCATGAAACGCTCTGCCACGCTGAAAGGAAGGTATTCATTCTTCCTGGTTTACACATGAAGAAATATAGGTGAGAGGGGTATACCTGACCCGTCCAAGGCCATGCACAACTAGTTAAGCAGCAACATCGGGAAGGGAGCTGTCCAACTTGAAACCTGCAAACCTACGTCCATAACCCAAAGGTGACGTGCCTCTCTCTGGCAGCTCTTGAAACAGCTCACGGGCCTCCCTTACACCTTGGGAGGATCCTAGGGTGGGACCACTGTCCTCTAAGGAATGTCCAAGGTGCACTGCTCTGAAATAAAACAACCAGCCTGCACACTAGAAAAGTGGAGCTCACTGCATACAGCACTAAATAGGTTCCTTACCAATATCAGGAAAAAAGGTCAATAAACCACAAGGGCTATATTCATTCCCAGGGACCTCCACCACTTGGAGAAATAAATAATGGCCAGGGGCTGATCTACCAAGGTCAACAAGTTTTGAGGTAAAACTCCTGAAGTCCCCACTGGTCTTGGGGACACATAAGCGGTATTCTGGACTTTTTCTAAGTTGGAGGTGGGCATGGGGATGGTGACAGGAAGTATCTACTCAGCACTCAGGCCTGTTTATCACAGGCTTTTACCATCTCATCTGTTTACCTGTTGTTGTTGCTGCTGCTGGCGCTGGAATCGGGGAGGAAGGGACTTCTGATACTTGAACTCCTGAGCAGGGGACCCAGCCTCTCTGGACTCTTCCTCACTGCTGCTGCTCTGTGCCACTGCTGGGGACGCTGTGGGTGCCTCTTCTGGGAACATGGTGGGGGTCTCTTGGGCAGGGAATTCTGGGGAGCCTAGAGAATATACCAGCAGAGAAGTAACACAGTGAGCTCACAGAAGCTCAACCAACCAAGTGTTTACAAGCAAGCACTTTTTCCTGATGGCACGTACGCTCTATTTCAAGAATAGTCACGTCCCTGAACCCTGGGCCTGCACCAAACGTACCACGTGCATGAGCTCAGGGACTCCCCCACAACACACGTGAGGAGGCTTCACTTTTGTTGCCACCTTACAGACTAGGACACTAAGGGTCAAAAGGTTAGATAATGTACAGGGTCACACAGTCAGTCACACACATCAGAGCTGAGATCTGATTTCAGGTGGAAGACATTTTATTAAAAAGGACTAATAAGGCCGGGCACAGTGGCTCACAGCTGTGATCCCAGCACTTTAGGAGGCTGAGGCGGGTGGATCACTTGAGGTCAGGAGTTCAAGACCAGCCTGGCCAACATGGTGAAACTCCATCTCCATTGAAAGTACAAAAATTGGCCGGGCACAGTGGCTCACGCCTGTAATCCCAACACTTTGGGAGGCCGAGATGGGTGAATCACGAGGTCAGGAGATAGAGAACCTCCTGGCTAACATGGTGAAACTCTGTCTCTACTAAAAATACAAAAAATCAGCCAGGCGTGGTGGCAGGCACCTGTAGTTCCAGCTACTTAGGAGACTGAGGCAGGAGAATGGCGTGAACCCAGGAGGCGGAGCTTGCAGTGAGCAGAGATCCGGCCACTGCACTCCAGCCTAGGCAACAGAGTGAGACTCCTTCTCAAAAGAAAAAGAGAAAGTACAAAAAGTAGCCGGGCATAGTGGCATACGCCTGTAATCCTAGCTATATGGGAGATTGAGGTGAGAGAATCGTTTGAACCCAGGAGGCAGAGGTTGCAGTGAGACTGCCCCATTGCACTCTAGCCTGGGTGACAGAGCAAGACTCCATCATCTCCCAAAAAAAAAAAAAAAAAAAAAAAAAAAGGACTGACAGAGAACAGAACAGCCATGAACTCAGTGACAGCCCACATATCCAACACCTGAACAGCAGGAACTCAACATATGGAAATACTGTGTATGGCTTCCTGCTGACAAGGATACAAAAGAAAAAACAATTTTTTAAAAAAGGAAAAAAACAAACACAAAAACGAGAGAAAGGCTGTGTGACCTGGGCACATTTTTCAGGCTCTCCTTGGCCATTTCTTCATCTGCAAATAAGAATAACTACCATGTGTTCACCAAGGGCTTCTGTGAGAATTAAATTAATTACAATAATATACTGAAAACAGTGCCTGTTTTCAGAAAATGCTCAGTGCAACTTCCCTATAAGACTGGCAGAGTCCTCACTCAACCTTTAATGGAAGGAGGGTAGAAGGAAAACCAGAGATGAGTTCCCTGGCCAGAGGGCGCTGGGGCTCTCTAACCTGAAAAGCGTTCAGAGCCTCAAACATCCCCTTGTTTCCTAACTAGAGCTGATCTGAGTATATTTAAGAAAATTACAAAGAAAACAGCTGATTATATTCTTTAAAACTGCTACAAGAGACATTCTGCATTACAGAGCACTGCTTAATCACTCTTAAACAGGGCCATGTTGCCTGGGCAAGGTGGCTCACGCCTGTAATCTCAGCACTTTGGGAGGCCGAGCCAGATGGATCACTTGAGGCCAGGAGCTCCAAACCAGCCTGGCCAACATGGTGAAACCCTGTCTCTATTAAAAATACAAGAATTAGCTGGGCGTGGTGGCAGGCGCCTGTAATCCCAGCAGCTCGGGAGGCTGAGCTGGGAGAATTGCTTGAACCTGGCAGGCGGAGGTTGCAGTAAGCAGAGATCATGCCACTCCAGCCTGGGTGACAGAAAGAGACTCCGTCTCAGAAAAAAAAAAAAAAAAATAGGGCCATGTGATCCATTCCTTTTAGAATCAACACCAGGAAAAACTGTATTCTACCAAGCAGGTGGGCTTATTTTTATTCCGTGTTAAAGGATCTGTGGTTTTATTAAAGTCCTGGAGCACGTGTGTCTTTGGTTGGGCAGGGATAGTGATGATAATAGTGACAATGATGAGCATCATCAGTGAGTAGATGCATGCTTTCAATGTCCCAGAAACGAGCGTGCTGTATACCCCTCCGCGTGCTGGCAGGTACGTACTCAACCCATTTCACAGATGAAGAAACAGGCTTCAGAGAGGTGAGGTGCTCACCAGTTAGTTTAACAAGTTCAGAGGGAGAAGGAAAAAGGGCTGAAAAACTACCTATTGGGTACTACGCTCACTATCTGGGTGACAGGATCATTCATACCCCAAACCTCAGCATCACACAACGTACCCCGACACTAAAGTAAAAGTTGAAATTATAAAAAAGAAGTTCAAATAGGATCAGAACCCAGGCATCTGACCCAGGCCTACGCTCTTAATAACCAACACTTCCCTATACGATCTCGCTGTAAGCCATAGGTTCTGCTAGCTAAGAAGGAAGGCAGTTGCAAGTAACAAGCCGATGACAACAGGCCAGAGTTTCCAGTTGGTGGGAGAGTTTCCAGTTACCTTTGCGGAGAGCAGGGCCGTTTTCCTGGGGAGATGCTTTCTCAGCACTTGGAGACCGGGGCACTTCCTTCTCGGCCTGCTTCCGGGCTTCACCTGCCTTTCGTGCCTGCTGCTTACACTTCTGGTCCAGCTGCTTGAGTTTGGCAGCGCAGGCGGCCAGCCTCTCTTCCCGGGCTCGGCGCTCCTCTTCTTCCCGGCGCTTTCGGGCACGCTCCACCGCCTCGGACATCTCCGACTGAATGAACTTCTGCCTCGGTGGGGGCTTGTCCTCCTTGTCCTCGATGGACTGTTGCCGGAACATGCTGCCCATTGAGGACTTCTGCCAAGAGAACGTCTCTGAGATAATGCGGTGGGTCGTGGACCCGGGATACATGGAACACCCCCACTTTGGGATCAGTTATCCTCCCAAGATCCTCAAGCACCTTCAAGGGCAGGCGTGTGGCAGACAGAGCTGGGTTTGAATCCTGCTCTGGCCTCTGCTGTATGTAGAATGGGGTTTAGGCCAAGTGCCAACTCTCCACACCTCACTTCCTTGTTTTTAAAATGGGGACAACAAAGGAAGCTCTTAGGATTGTGAAGGTGAAAACCATGTTTGCAAAGCAATATGCGACCCACATGCGGGAAACACTCTCACCACTGCTGATGGGCATGCAAGCTAAGGGCCTCCATGGCTAAAAACCAGAACAGGAAGCCACACACTGATCATTCCTGGGTCACGAAACTGCTACTCCTGCCCGCACAAAAATACATAAATCCCTGGGTAGAAGGAGCCCTGGCAAAATGAAATTCACTGTCAGACATAAAGCTGTCAGACATTTAAGCATGTCAGCAGGGCACAGTGGCTCACGCCTGTAATCCCAGCACTTTGGGAGGCCAAGGCAGGTGGATCACCTGAGGTCAGGAGTTCGAGACCATTCTGGCCACCATGATGAAACACCGTCTCTACTAAAAATACAAAAATTAGCTAGGCGTGGTGGCGTGCGCCTGCAGTCCCATCTACTTGGGAAACTGAGGCAGGAGAAGCACTTGAACCTGGGAAGTGGAAGTTGCAGTTAGCCGAGATCATGCCACCGCACTCCAGCCTGGGCAACAGAGTGAGACTCCATCTCTCTCAAAAAAAAAAAAAAAAAAAAAAAGGCATGTCTAGCCAGGTGCAGTAGCTCATGCCTGTAATTCCTACACTTTGGAGGGCCAACGTGGGGGACGCATGAGCCTAGGAGCTCAAGACCAGCCTGGGCAATATGGTGAGACCCCATATATACCCCCCAAAAAAAAAAAATTAGGAAAATTCGTTGGGCATGGGCACATGCTTATGGTCCCAGCATGTGCTGGGCTGAGGTGGGAAGGATCACTTGAGCCCAGGAGGCTGCAGTGAGCTGAGATCACACCACTGCACTCCAGCCAGGGGATAGGGCTAGACTCCATCAAAAAAAAAAAAAAAAAAAAAAGCATGCCTAAAAAAAATCTCTTTTGGATATTTATCCATTTCTGAGTTTCTTGCTGGTTGCCAGTTACTAGACGACGAGAGTGCCAAAGATGCAGAGTGAAAAGCTCGACACTGGGGCCCTTTCGCACTGGTCTGCAGGGGTCAAGCAGCACGCAGACCTGGCAACGGCACAAATGATGGACAGCTGTCACCTGAGCTCCGGCCACTGAAATTCTAATGAGATCTGACTATCAGAAAAAGACAGGACTTCCTGTTTTGAATGCTAGTTAACAGAAATGTATACAGCTGTCAAAAATCAAACCAAAGAAACAGGATCTAGGCCTTTTCTTGTGAGTTATACTTCGGTAAAAGAAATATACAACAAATTTACTGTAGTCAACGAGTTTCCTAAAAATTAACTTCTCATAAGCCAGAGATAAGTATTGTAATCATAAGATTATAAATTTCCAATTTAGAAGCATGAAGGTACATTTTATATAGTATCATTGGAGCCGAAGCATGCAGTTTCCTTTCACTTTGCCATCGAACATGAGCGTCTATCCATACCTTTCTAATGGCTGTGTACTGATCAGTTCATGGCTCATACCAAAATCTGCCTATCTGTCTTTATTGCATGGGATTTAATACACCATTGCACATAGCCTTCACACCTAGCCCTGATTACTTCCTTCAGATAATTTCCTGGAAAGGAAATAATAGACTCAGAGGGCACACGTACACCATCAAGATCTTTGATGTGCCTTCCTAAACAGCCCTGAAATTAGTGATCATTTTATAGACTAAATGTTGTGCAAAGTAATTTGAACTGAGACCAATTTTTTTTTTCTTTTTTGAGACGGAGTCTTGCTCAGTCGCCCAGGCTGGAGTGCGGTGGCTTGATCTCCGCTCACTGTAAGCTCCGCCTCCCGGGTTTACGCCATTCTCCTGCCTCAGCCTCAGCCTCCCGAGTAGCTGGGACTACAGGCGCCCGCCACTACGCCTGGCTAGTTTTTTTGTATTTTTAGTAGAGATGGGGTTTCACTGTGTTAACCAGGATGGACTCGATCTCCTGACCTCGTGATCCGCCCATCTCGGCCTCCCAAAGTGCTGGGATTACAGGCTTGAGCCACCGTGCCCAGCCTTTTCTTTTTTTTTTAAAAGAGAGTCTCGCTCCGTCGCCCAGGCTGGAGTGCAGTGGCGCAATCTCGGCTCACTGCAACCTCTGCTTCCTGGATTCCAGTGATTCTCCTGAGCAGCTGGGAATACAGGCACACCGCATCACACCCGGCTAATTTTTATATTTTTAGTAGAGATGGGGTTTCACCATGTTTGTCAGGCTGGTCTAGAACTTCTGACCTCGTGATCCATCTGCCTTGGGCTCCCAAAGTGCTGGGATTACAGGTGTGAGCCACCGCGGCTGGGCGAATTCAGACCATTTTTTTAAAAATTTGGTCAGAATAGGCCGGGTGCATTGGCTCACGCTTATAATCCTAGTACTTTGGGAGGCCGAGGTGGGTGGATCACCTGAGGTCAGGAGTTCAAGACCAGCCTAGGCAACATGGTGAAACCCCATTTCTACTAAAAATACAAAACTTAGCTGGGTGTGGTGGCACACAGCTATAATCTCAGCTATGTGGGAGGCTGAGGCAGAAGGACTGGTTGAACCTGGAAGGCGGAGGTTGCAATGAGCTGAGAGCACACCACTGCACTCCAGCATGGGTGACAGAGTGAGGCTCTGGGGGAGGGGAGGGGAGGGGAGAGGAAGGGAGGGAAGAAAAGAGAAAAGTGAAAAGAAAAGGAAAGAAAAGAGAAAAGGAAAGGAAAGGAAACTGGAAATTTGGTCAGAAGATGCCTTGGATACATAAATTTAGTACATAGATTTCATCAGTGTTGATGTTCAGTTAATTTACAGTGCTATCATGAGTAGGTTAAAGTGAAACCTTTTGAATACTGATCAGCACTACTTCCTGACTGGTGAAAAGGAAAAAAAGGAATACTGAGCAACCTCAACATGTGAATGAAAATGCGGATTAACTGCAGAATAATTTCCAAGAGCAGTGGCATTGTGTCTATTCTGTTTCGCTTCTGTGTCTCTTGTACCCAGCACGTACGTATGTGCCTGGCATATAATAAGTATTCAATAAGAAGACTGCAGCTAAGGGGCATTTTCATTTCATAAGAATGTGGAATAGGAGCCCTTTCAATAGCGAAGAGCAGGCTGGCGCACTGGCTCACGCCTGTCATCCCAGCACTTTGGGAGGCTGAGGTGGGCGGATCAGGAGTTTGAGACCAGCCTGGCCAACATGGCGAAACCCCGTCTCTACTAAAAATACAAAAGTTCGTTAGGCACGGCGGTGCATGCCTGTAATCCCAGCTACTCAGGAGGCTGAGGCAGGAGAAACGCTTGAACCCAGGAGGCAGAGGTTGCAGTGAGCCAAGATTGCGCCACTACACTCCAGCCTGGCAACAGAGTGAGACTCCGTCTCCAAAAACAAGTAATAATAAATAAATAAATAGCAAAGAGCATTGAAAATAGCAGGCTTTACCAAGTGTATTCAAAGTCATGACTCCCCCTTCCCCAGCCCTCCCACTCCTCAACAGTCCAGTCCCAGAGTCATTAGGTGTGGCAATGTGAATCAGGTGCCTGGTGCCGGGGAGTCCTGGCGGCTCACTGCACTCCAAATGGTTAGAACCCAGGCAAGGGGAGGAGGGCATACACATGGAGGTGTGGGGCTGGAGCCCAAGCTAGATGAGGGGGACATTCATAGGCAGAGTTGGCCCAGCAGGGACATTCAGGGTATCCAGGAGTGGGGACAATAACATCTGAGTGGGCAAGGAGGGCACCTGTGCAAAGGAGAGAGTGTGGCAGCAGAAATGAGATTGGTCACACACAGGGAGACTGACCAAGTGAGTATAAATATGAGGGACGATGGGAGACAGATTCTCACTGTGAGAGAAAGGAGGTGCAAACATGCACTGGGAGGAAGTGGAATGAAGTCTGTGGAACTGGAGGTATCGAGGAGAACACAGTTTCCAAGATGGACAGATACAGAAATAATACAGGTATGAATGTGTGTATTTGTGCACACACATACTACACTACATACATCCCCCCGAACTGTCCGCTGAGGAGGCCCAGGAGCAGTGACACCCCAGCAGCCAGACACATATACCTACATATATCCCCCCGAACTGTCCGCTGAGGAGGCCCAGGAGCAGTGACACCCCAGCAGCAAGGAGACTGCTGGGGCTCAGACACTGGTTTCTAAATACTATCCTTCACTAAAAGGAATTAGGACTTCATGGAGAAAGGGCTGATCCAGGACAAGACAGGTCATGCATCCAGGAAAGATGAAGGGAGGGCTCCAAAAAGGATGGAGAATAGGTAAAAAGGACATGCACTGGCCTGAAGAAGCTCCCAGTGGCCAACCAGGTAAGAGCAGCAGATTACCACCCACTGATGTAAATAAATGAATAAACTGAAAGCTTGATCAAAAACGAGATGCCCAGTCTCAAAGTTTCTCCCAAAAAAATTATCAACTACAAATAGGGAAAAGAGTAACACTACAGCATGAAACCTGGCAGGCACCCCGTTAATCAAGAGACCAAAGTGCGCGTAGTCAGAGGGGGACGGGGTAAAATCGTGGTTGCCTTGGTGGGATGAAATGAGAAAAGTCAGGTCATGCCTGAAGATCCCTGCCAAGGATGGAAATCTTGGACTTTTTCACGAGAAAGATGATGATAAACCCAATTTGAGGGGCATTCCACTGACTTGTAATCTTCCAAAGCCTCAAAGTCATGAAAGTGAAGGAAAGGCTGAGGAATGGATCCAGACCGAAGGGCAGAGGTGTGTGATTCTGAATTGGATTATTTCAAGCAAGGACATTAATGTGACAACTGGTAAAAGCTAAACGGGGCCTGCAGATTAAATGCCAATCAATTATCAAGGCTAATTTCCTGGAACTCACTGTGGTTACCTGGGTGGAATGTCCCCATCTTGGTAGGAAACAAGTACCACAGTGTAAAGAGTCTCATCAGGTTGTCAACTTACTGTTCAATCAGTTTAGAAAAAAAAAAAACGTTGGTATTGTACTTCCAACTTTGCTATCACTTTGAGGCTGTTTTAATTATTTTTTTGGCTGTTTTTTTTTTTTTTGGAGATAGGGTTTTGCTGTGTTGGCCAGAATGGTCTTGAACTCCTGGTATCTCAAGCGATCCCTCTGCCTCAGCCTTGCAAAGTGTGTGAGCCACCATGCCCGGCTGTTTTTTATTTTTTATTTTAATTAAAACGAGAGGACAAATGCAGCGGCTCATGCCTATAATCTTAGCACGCTGAGAGGCTGAGATAGGAGGATCCCTTAAGCCCAGGAGCACAAGACCAGCCTGGGCAACACAGTAAGACCTCGTCTCTACAAAAAAAATGAATGAAATGAGCCAGATGTGGCAGCACACCGGTAGTCCCAGCTACTCAAGAGGCTGAGGTGGGAGGATCACTTGAGGGTGGGAGGTGAAGGACAGAGCAACCAAGGCCTTTTCTCAAAAAAAGTAAAAATAGCAGGGTATGGTGGCTCACACCTACAATCCTAGCACTTTGGCATCACTTGAGCTGGAGTTTAAGACCAGCCTGGGCAACACAGTGAGACCCTGTCTCTATGAAAAAAATACTTTAAAAAAAGAAGAAATATAAAAATGAAAAAGAAATGCCCACTTAGGACTTTTCAGAAACCCAGCCACTGAACTCAATGAAGTACAAATACATAGGACAGCCAAGGGCCCTTGGTACCTGGTAGTCAGGGCCTGGTGTCCAGCCATGAAGCTTCCTGGACGGTGGCTGAGGGTCTGGCGCCTTTCGGACGACACGGGACGCACCCACTGCTTCAGCCCAGTCCTTCCCTTCCTCTTGAGTCCGCTTAGCGTCCGCACTGTCTGCAGAGCTCATTGACAACTGCCGCTGCCTCCTAGGGTCCCAACTGTTCCTAGGACAAACCACATTTGATGTTAATTTTTGCAGTCAGGCCAAGCATGTCTGATGTCACTGGTCAGAGGCCTTGGGAATTCCAAAGTCAGTTGTCCATATCATTTCCTTCATTAGAATGGACCACCACTCCCACCACTTCCATGTGAATTCCACAATTCAGCACCACCATTTATCAAGTCACTCTCATAAACAGAGCCCCAGGTAGGATGTGTCACACTATTTCACTGATGCAAAAAAAGTCCTCATGACCCTGACTTTAAAGCAAGCTTGTCCAACCACATGTGGCCCAGGACGGCCCTGGGCTTTGGATACAGTGCACCACAAATTCGTAAACTTTCTTAAAACATTACAAGAGGGCCTGGGCGCAGTGGCTCACGCCTCTAATCCTAGCACTTTGGGAGGCTGAGGCAGGCCGATCACTTGAGGTCAGGAGTTCCAGGCCAGGCAGGCCAACATGGTTAAACCAAGTCTCTACTAAAAATACAACAATTAGCCAGGTGTGGTAGCAGGCACCTGTAATCCCAGCTACTCGAGGCTGAGGTGGGAGAAGTGCTTGAACCCCGGAGGTGAAGGTTGCAGTGAGCCAAAATTGCGGCACTACACTCCAGCCTGGGCAACAGAGCAAGATCCCAACCCAAAGAGAAAATAATAAAAACACATTATGAGGTATTTTTTCGTGACTTTTTCTTTTTAGCTTATCAGCTATCGTTAGTGTTAGTGTATTTTATGTGTGCCCAAGACACACTCTTCCAGTGTGGCCCAGGGAAGCCAAAAGATTGGACACCCTTGCTTTAGAAAGTCAGTAGCTGAGTCTCATCAAGGTTAAGGGGGCACCCCTCACAAGGAGGAGCTCACAGATTTGAACCAGGACTCCCAGGTCCGTGTCAGTCTTCTTTTGGTACCGCTCCCTCCCTATGCTCTGCACAAGCCAGTTGCTCAATAAATGCCCCTCAAAAGAACATAAGATGATAATAAACAGTGCCACAATAAAAAGAGCAAGAGGAGACAGGCAGAGCCCATGCAGCACGGAAAAGGAAGAGGCATTCCAAACAGAGCTGCAGGGGCAGCTGGACAAGAAGGGAGATGGGTGCCGTACTTGTCTGGATGCCTCACAGTGGAAGCAATGGGACTGGGGCAAAGCATTGACAAGGGCCTGATAATACTGCAGACCACAGAAAAGCCGGAATCAGGGATGGCATACGCGTGAGTCCGTATGTCTACCCACACACATGTACATGGGGAGGGAGGGAAGACGAGGCAGGTAACACGGCTTAGGCGATTACGGAGGGGACAACGGTGATTCTGACCTGATTTTGTGAGAAATGGAGACCACAGTAAAGCTGCTGACCTGTCTAAAAGACCTGTGTTTTTAGAAGATGACTATGGACAGGGTATGAAGGATGGGCCACAGAGGACAGGCTGAAAGGATGGAGATGAACTGGTGGACCCATGGATGGTCTGGAAAAGGAGGAGGTCCCAGTGGCCCCAGAGAAAATGAAAAGAGGAGACAGAGTCAGGGCAAGTTTTGGGAGCCAATTGTGTATGAGGAAATAAAGATGCCAAATAAGACATGGACGCTTGCACTAAGTCTCTACCAGGTCACCAACCAGCTCAGGGAACACGAAAAAAAGAGCAGGTTTCAGGAGGAGGTCATTCGGACACTCTGATTTTGAAGTGCCCTTGGTCAAAGCCAGGGGCAAAACTGCTTCCAAAACCAACGTCCAATTCCTTCAGGGGAATATTCGGTTCCCACCGCCTCAAAGAGACAAGGAACAGAGTGTCCTACTGCTCTAATCAGGCTCTAGGAGTTTATGTCTTTGCCTTTGATTTAAATTCTTGATCACAGCTCCTTCTGAGCTTAGTGTTCCAGGAACTGACCCCATAGGTACGTTCCGACTGCATCCAAAGCTTCAGCTGAAATCAAACAGCATGAAAGGACATTACAGAATTTCATTTTTTGTGTGTCATCAGAAAAAGAGTAGCAAAGATGATTACCAACTCCTTCCAGGAGATGGGAACTTATTTTAGGAGCTTTTAAGTAAAGGATGAAATAACAGAAAAAGATGACTCACAGATTTGACTAAACAAATATTCAGTTATTGACAAGAAAACAAAGAGAAAAATATTTGCAAGACAACAGCAAAGCATTAACATCTAAACAATATAAAACATCACATTTTAAAGGAAAGCAGTAAAAAATGTGAAGGAAACAGGCATTATACAAAGGAAACAAAGAAAAAATTCTTACTTGCTAGTACTCAAAAAATACAAATTGTAACAATCATTTATTAATTTTTTGAGACAGGCCTTGCTCTGTCACCCAGGCTGGAGTGCAGTGGTGCAATCATGGCTCACTGCAGCCTCGACCTTCTGGACTCCAGTAGTCCTCCCACCTCAGCCTTCTGAGTAGCTGGGACTACAGGTGCACACCATGCCTGGCTAATTGTGGGTTATTTTTTTGTTTTGTTTTGTTTTGTTTTTGAGACAGAGTCTCACTCTGTCACCCAGGCTGGAGCACAGTGGTATGATCTCAGCTCACTGCAAGCTCCGCCTCCCGGGTTCATACCATTCTCCTGCCTCGGCCTCCGGAGTATCTGAGACTACAGGCGCCCGCCACCACGCCCTAGTTTTTTGTATTTTTTGTATTTTTAGTGGAGACAGGGTTTCACTGTGTTAGCCAGGATGGTCTCGATCTCCTGACCTCGTGATCCGCCCGCCTTGGCCTCCCAAAGTGCTGGGATTACAGGCGTGAGCCACCACGCCCGGCCATTGTGGGGTATTATTTTAAAAGTACTAGCAAATGCTACTAACATTATAAAAACTGGAGGGATGACAGTACAATGCAGTATTTTCTAAAGGAAATTAAGTAAAACTAAACTAGTCTGAGGTAATGATCAAAAAAAGAGAGAGACAAAATTAACATGATCAAATAAATTCAGGAAAGCTGGCATGCATTCTGCTTCTTCACTTCCCCGGTGTACTTAATTTTTTTTTTTTTTTTTTTTTTAGAGAGAGAGTTTTGCTCTGTCGCCCAGGCTGGAGTACAGTGGCGCAATCTTTGCTCACTGTAACCTCTGCCTCCTGGGTTCAAGTAATTCTCCCGCCTCAGCCACCCGAGTAGCTGGGATGACAGGCACATGCCACCACACCTGGTTAATTTTTGTACTTTTAGTAGAGACGGGGTTTCACCATCTTGGGCAGGCTGGTCTCAAACTCCTGACCTCAAGAGATCCACCTGCCTCAGCCTCCCAAAGTGCTGCGATTACAGGCATGAGCCACCGTGCCCAGCCCCCAGTGTACTTTATCATGTTCAAGCCTCTGAGGAATTTAGAGTAAAGAAAGAAGTTGAGGCCGGGCACAGGGGATTGCTTGAGCCCAGGAGTTTGAGACCAAACCTGGGTAACGTGGCAAAACCCCATCTCTAGCAGAAATATAAAAATTAGCTGGGTATGGTGGCGTGCATCTGTGGTCCTAGCTATTCAGAAGGCTGAGGTGGGAGGGAGAATCGCTGAGCCCAGGAGATGGAGGTTGTAGTGAGCCAACATCACATCACGCCACCGCACTCCAGGCCGGGCGAGAGTGAGAGCCTGTCTCAAAAAAAAAAAAAAAAAAAGTTGAACCCAGGGAGGTTTCCCAGACTTGCTTGGCCACAGAAGCCTTTTCGGGCACAACAGCCACAAGCAATCCATGAAGACGCGGTCTGCATAACACACTTGGGGACACACTGATGTGGTGGTGAAAAGGCCGACTATGCACAGGACACAGTCACACCTGCAAGCAAACTGCGGCTCCCCTCCTTCACAGCCACCATCAGTAGCTGTCACCCCTAGAAGAAACTGGAAACAGCATCTGTCTGCCCATCCAGGTTGCTATGGAAACTGGGAAATGCTCTCGGCACATAGCAGCACCAAGCAGGGATGCACTCACGCTGATGGGGCACGGACGGGTCCTTACCACTTTGGCCTGCCATCCTTCACAACTTCTTCCTCCTCTTCATCATCGCTGAACTTCAGTTTCTCAGAGTAGTCCACTTCTTCATGGAGGCCTACAACAGCAGAAGGGCCCAGGTAAAATGAGAAAGAACGAAAAGGCCAGTGGTGGCCGGGCGCAGTGGCTCATGCCTGTAATCCCAGCACTTTGGGAGGCTGAGGTCGGCGGATCATAAGGTCAGGAGTTTGAGACCAGCCTGACCAACATGGTGAAACCCCACCTCTACTAGAAATACAAAATTAGCTGGGCGTGGTGGCACATGCCTGTAATCCTAGCTACTCAGGAGGCTGAGGCAGGAGAATAGCTTGAATGCAGGAGGCAGAGGTTGCAGTGAGCCGAGATCGTGCCATTGCACTCCAGCCTGGGCGACAGAGTGAGACTCCGTATCAAAAAAATAAAAAAGAAAAAGAAAAGGTCAATGGTGCCCAGGCACCATCGGAGAGCTTCCCTCGGCCAGGAATCTTGCTATCCCAGCAGAGGAGCTGAGTCAATCACCTGGCTGCCTCCCCCTGTGACTGAAGGGCAGTTTTGGCTTTGGTAAGAGCAGGGTAGCTTGGTTAGACTAACTACCCCACAGGTAACAATTCTTAAATCTGAACAATAAATCTTTAAAATCTATTTCAAGGCCCAAGAGGGTGAACAAAGCAGGCAGAAACCAAGTAGCTGTCTACCCTTATAATACAGAAGCTTGACTTGGGAGATTTGTGAGTTACGACTTGCCCTAGGCACTAATCAGCCCAAGTGGCTGAGATGGCAGAAAGTATCCATCACTGAAGACTGTGTGAACAGAGTGTGGTAGGTCCACACAATGAAATTATTATTTGGTCATAAAACAGAATGAATACAAACACATGCTGTAACACAGTTAACTGTGAAAACATTACACTAAGTGAAAGAAGCCAGACCAGAAAGGCCACATATTGATTCCATTGATAAGAAATGACCAGAATGTGCAAATCCATAGAGATGGAAAGTAGATTTATTTTTGCCACAGGATTAGCAGGTGGCAGAGAGCGCCTGCCAACAGGTATTGGGTTTCTTTTTTGAGTGATGGAAACATTCTGAAATTGATAGTCATGGTAGTTGTACAACCTCGTGAATATACTAAAACCCACTAAACCATAGACTTTAAAAGGTAAATTTTATGTTATATGACAATCATGTCAATCATAATTATATGAAAATTATGTGAATCATATAATCATATAATTCACAGTGGCTCACACCTGTAATCCCAGCTCTTTGGGAGGTCGAGACAGGAAAATCACTTGAGGCCCGAATTTGAGACCAGCCTGGGCAACATGGCGAAACCATATCACTACTAAAAATACAGAAAATCAGCCAGCCATAGTAGTGCACACCTGTAGTCCCAGCTACTCTGGAGGCTGAGGTGAGAGAATCACCTAAGCCCAGGAAGTTGAGGTTGCAGTGAGCTGTGACTGTGCCAGTGCACTCCAGCTTGGGCGACACAGCAAGATCCTGCCTCAAACACAAGGCTAACTGAGCACCATGATGTATGCCTGCAGTCCTGGCTACACAGGAGACTAAGGCGGGAGGATTGCTTGAGCCCAGGAGTTTAAGACCAGCCTGGGCAACAGAGCAAGACCCCATCTCTAAAAAAAATAAATTAAGTTAAAATAAAAAAAATTTAAAAGGTAACAACAAAAACTCAATCAAATTAAAAGGAAGAGTTAGGAACTGAAAAAGCAAGTTGCAATTACGTGCTGTCTACTAAATAATCACTTTAAATACAAACACCAAGGAGTTTAAAGGAAAAGAATGGAAAAAGATATTCCCTGGAAACAGTAAGTCAGAGCGATGGTATGAACACCGGACAAAAGAGACTGCAAGATAAGAGACTACTAGAGATAAGGAGGGAAATGTGGAAACACACCAGAAAGGCATGGAAACTATAAATGTGTGTAAGCAGCTTCAAAATAAATGAAGCAGAAACCAACAGTATAAAAGGGAGAAAGAGATAAATGCATAATTAGAGTTTAACATCTCACTTTCCTTAACTGACAGAAGCAGACAAAAATATCAGTAAATATACAGTAAGATCTGAATGCCACCATCAACCACCTTGACTAAGTTGGAACATACAAAACATGACACCCAACAACAACTGCAAAATATATACTTTTCAAAGTGCACCTGAAATATTCTCCAAGACAGATCATATTTTAGTCATAAAACAAGTCTTACTAACTTGAAAACAACTGAAATCATACAGAATGTGCTCTCTGGCTATAAGACATCTAAATTAGCAATCTAGAAAGGCCCCAATAATAAAAAATTGCCTCAATGATTTAAAAAATCATTTAAAATAGATACAAAAACAAGTCAAACAATGGAGAAAATGAACAAAGCCAAAAGCTGCTGCTTCGTCAAGATTAATAAAACTTAATTCCTTGGCAGAAATGAAGAAAAAGAAATATATAAATTATCAGGAATTAAAAGATATCACTACAGATCCTACAGATATCAAAAGGATAATGTAATGTATTTTCAACAACTTTATGTTAATAATTTCAACAACTCAAAAGAAATGAACAAATTCCTCAAAAAACACAACTTACTGAAAAACTCACAGGAAATGACATAGGAAATCTGCACAGTCTCCTAACTAATCACATCAAATAAATTGCTGAAAACATTTCCACAATGAAAGCTCCAGGGGCAAAACTGTTTCGCTGGTAAAGTAATACTGGCCAGGCACACTGGCCCACACCTGTAATCCTAGCCACTCAGAAGGTGAGGCGGGAAGATCACTTGAGCCCAGGAGTTTGAGGCTGCGTTGAGCCATTATTACAGCAGTGCACTCAGTCTGGGTGACAAAGTGAGAGACCCCGTCTCAAAAAACAAAAAAAGAAAAAGAAAAAGAAAAAGATGTAATACCAATCTTACAAAAATACCAATCTTATTTTTTAGGAAAGTAGAGAAGGAACACTCCACAACTCATTTTGTAAGCCCAGCATAACTTGATACCAAAACCTGACAAAGACATTAAGAGAATAGAAAATTACAGACTAATATCCCTCATGACAGAACTTTAATAACATATTAACAAACTGGGTCTAGGCATACAAAAAGGGAGGGTTTATTCTAAGAATGCAAGGTTGGTTTAGCATTAAAAAAAAAAAATCAATGCAATCTATTATCAAAATAAAGGAGAAAAACAATATGATCACGGATGTAGAAAAGCAGTGAACACAATGCAATACCCGTAATTTAAAAAAACAAAAAACCCAAAGGCTCCACAAACTAGACTCAGAAGGCAACAGATCCTCAACCTGAAAAACAGCACCTCTGAAAAACCCACAGCTAACACTTCATGCTGACACACGAAACATTTTCGTTCTAAGATCAGAAAGAACTTGAGATTAGTATTATACTAGAAGTATACCACAGTGCAATAAGGCAAAATACAAATAAATAAAAGGTACGTAATCTGAAAGAGACAACTCCTTATTTACAAACTACATAAGGGTCTATGTAGAAAACTCTAAGAAATCAACAAAAACCAGTAAAACTAACATACTCAACAAAGTGTCTGGTACCAGTGAATACAAAAAACAAAAATCAACTGTATTTTCTTTTTCTTTTTTTTTTTTTTGAGACTACGTCTTGCTCTATCACCCAGGCTGGAGTGCAGTGACACGATCTTGGCTCACTGCAACCTCCGCCTCCCGGGTTCAAGCAATTATCCTGCCTCGGCCTCCCAAGTAGCTGGGACTACCGGCACCCACCACCACACCTGGCTAATTTTTTGTATTTTTAGTAGAGACGGGGTTTTACCATGTTAGCCAGGATGGTCTCGATCTCCTGATCTTGTGATCCACCCGCCTCAGCCTCCCAAAGTAGTGGGATTACAGGTGTGAGCCACTGCACCCAGCCTCAGCTATATTTTCTATATAATGACAGCAAACCCTTGAAAAATAAAATCGTTCTTAGAAATCAGTATCATTTATAATAGCATCAAAAAACCATAAAATGGCCGGGCGCGGTGGCTCAAGCCTGTAATCCCAGCACTTTGGGAGGCTGAGATGGGCGGATCACGAGGTCAGGAGATCGAGACCATCCTGGCTAACACGGTGAAACCCCGTCTCTACTAAAAAATACAAAAACCTAGCTGGGCGAGGTGGCAGGTGCCCGTAGTCCCAGCTACTCGGGAGGCTGAGGCAGGAGAACAGCGTAAACCCGGGAGGCGGAGCTTGCAGTGAGCTACGATCCGGCCACTGCACTCCAGCCCGGGCGACAGAGCGAGACTCCGTCTCAAAAAAAAAAACAAACCATAAAATGCCTGAATAAATAGACATTCAGGACCTCTACATGAAAACTCTAAAGACACTGCTGAGAGAAATGAAAGCCCTAAAAAAGAGATACACCAGATTCCTGAACCTAAAGATTCAAAATTAAGGGCCGGACATGGTGGCTCATACCTGTAATCCCAACACTTTGGAAGGCCACAAGGCGGGCTGATCACCTGAGGTCAGGAGTTCGAGACCAGCCTGGCCAACATGGTGAAACTTCATCTCTACTAAAAATATAACAGTTAGCTGGGCGAAGTGGCCCACATCTGTAATCCCAGCTACCTGGGAGACTGAGACATGAGAATCGCTTGAACCCAGGAAGCAGAGGCTGCAGTGAGCTAATGCCATTGCACTCCAGCCA